>NW_004955550.1:1889388-1901829 GCF_000276665.1 Chinchilla lanigera | reverse complement strand
CTGAGCTAAATCCCCAGCCCCAGTCATGAGACTATTATAAATAATTATATAGCAAGAAATTATATGACCTAGAAGAAATAGATGAATTCCTACAAACATACAACTTACCCAGGTTGAGTTATGAAGAAATAGAAGATCTGAACACACTAATAATGAGCTATAAGATTGAATCAGTGATAAAAATCTTCCATCTAAAATCCCAGGACTTGATGGTTTTGCTGCTGAATTCTACCAAACATTTAAAGATGAAGAATATAAAACTATCTTGATCTCTTCCCCTAACACTGAAGAGGAAAGAGTACTTCCAAATTCATCTCATGAGGCCAACATTACCCTGACAGCACAGTCAGAAAGGATATTACAAAAAAAATTATAGGCCAATATTCCTAATGAATATAGACGTAAAAATTCTAAACAAAATTCTAGCAAACTGAATTCAACAGAGAATTAAAGAGATAATTATCACTGTGTGGTGGTGCATGTCTGTAACCCCAGCACTCAGGAGGCTGAGGTAAGAAGATTGTTGCAAGTTTGAGGCCAGCCTGGGCTACAAAGTGAGCTCAAGGCCAGCCTGAACTGCATAGCAAGACCCTGTGTCAAAAAAAAAGAGATCATTACCATGATCAAGTGAGATTTATCCATGGAGTATAAGGATGGTTTGACATACAGAAATCAATAAATAAAACATATCATATAAACAGAAGGAAGGACAAAACTGTATGATCATCTTAATAGCTGCAGAAAATGTTAGACAAAATTCAACATGTTTTCATGATAAAAATTCTCAATTAACCAATAGACAACATATGTACCTCAACACAATAGAGTCCAGACATGACAAGACCACACATCACAGGAGAAGTTGAAAGATTTACCTCTAAGATTTAGAATAAGACACAATGCTCAATAACACTACTTCTAGTCAATAAGGAACTGGAAGTCATAGCCAGAGCAGTAAGGCAAGAGGGATAAAAGGAATCCAAGTTGGAAAGAAAAAAGTTAAATTGTCCTTTTTTGAAGATGGCATGATTTTATATATAAACGCCTAAGGAACACCAAGAAAACCTGTTAGAACTACTGAACAAATTCAAAAACTTTGACGGACTAAAAAAAACCATTAAAAATCCCCCAGCAGTTTCTATACAATAAAGACATACTATCTGAAAAAGAAATCAAGGCTGGGCATGGTGGCACATGTCTATAATCCCAGCACTTGGGAGGCTGAGGTGGAAGGATCGCTGTGAGTTCGAGGCTAGCCTGGGCTACAAAGTGAGTTCAAGGCCAGCCTAAGCTGCACAGCGAAACCCTATCTCAAAAGGACAAAAAAAAAAAAGAAAAGAAAAGAAAAGAAAAGAAAAGAAAAAAGAAAAAAATCAAGAAAGTAATCTCATTTACAATAGCTACAAAAAATACTAAAGGTTAAATTTAAACAAAGGAGGTGAAAGATGAAAATTATATACAATTGATGAAAGAAATTAAAGAAGCTACTTTTAATGGAAAGATATTCATGTTCGTGGATTAGAGGAATTAGTATTGTTGAAATACTCCTACACTCAAAATGACATACAGATTCAATCTGATCTCTTTTTTTTTCAATACACTTGTAGATTTATTTCAAATCAGTTTGGTACATGACACAGATTGGTTTTGCAGTTTTTAAGGAACTGAAATAGAAATTTCCAAATACAGCAGTGTCTGCCTATGCATTAAGTATCTGTAAAGTAAAATAAGATATCTGAGAGAACTACATCAGATGAACAAATCAGATGAAAAATCTGAAAAGGTTTCTATACATCTTCTGGATAAGAAAACCCCAAAATTATTAATGGTTCAAGATACTACATTGCTAAAAGGAAGGGAGAACAGGAGAAAAGGCTGTGAATTCTGTTGCCAGAGCTCATCTGTGGCTTGCAAAGTCTAACTTCATGTGGTTCTTGTTAGAGAAGTCCTCAAAATTACAGAAGCTTCCAATCATTTCCACAAAATGTCCTACAAGTGTTGCCATTAATGCATGGGAACCAATTCCTATCCAGTAAGTGACAATTACACATGGCAGCTCATTTTTGCCACCTTGTGAGGATGGAAATTCTGTATATTTTGAAATGATTCTTACAGCACTTACTAAATACTAACCACCGTGGTACCATAATAAATTTTGTGAAATACCTACAATATTGCTACTAAGATACTTAGTAGTAATACAAAATTGTAAGGTAAGCCTACTCTTGTCCAAAAATCTTTGAAGCCAGAGATATGAACAATTAAGGCATTTGCATGTGAAAACATTAGGTGTATGTACAAATGTGCAAGTAAAACCAACTTTAGCTGCTTAGCTGTACCAGCAAGTGACAAAGGAACAGTATCTCTTTATTTTGGGAACCTTTAACCACCTAAATACAAGGAGTTTCAGTTTATGAAATGAACCAAAGCAATGTGTCATTTTCTACTATAAAATATGAAAACCAAGGGCCAAACTCAGCTTCTCTAGGCTAAAAGGGGGCCAGGGATATAGCTCAGTGGCACAAGCGCCTGCCTGGCAAGTACAAGGCTCCAAGTTCGATTCCTGGTACCAAAAAAAAAAAGGCTAAAAGGAAAAGAAATAATGACCTAGTAAAGCAAAAGCCCATTTTAAACTAATTAAGGCCTCTGAACTAATCCAATGTGTCAAAGGCAAGAAAGAAGTAACTCTCTGAAAACTAAGAAAACCAGTGCTTTATGAGAAATGACAGAAACAAAAGTATCCATGCTTATTTTTCTATGGGAATTGAAGTCAAAACGAAAAGGAAGGAAGGAGAAAGTAAAAAAAAAAAAAAAAAAGATAACGTGCAGTCTATCCAGTGCAATCATTAAAAATCTATAGTAACTTGATCAAAATGCCACAGGTTTTTTTTGGTTTTGGTTTTGGTTTTGTTTTGTTTTTTTTCTCCGGTACCGGGAACCGAACTCACGACCTTGCGCTTGCCAGGCAGGCGCTTTTGCCGCTGAGCTAAATCCCCAGCCCCTTGTTTTTTTCTTTTGAGAAAAGATCTCACTTTGTAGTTCAGGCTGGCCCCAAACTCATGGGGATCCTCCTGCCTCAGCTTCCCAATGCTGGGATTTCAGATATGCACCACCATGTCTGGCTTAAAACCCACAGGTTTTGTGAATTCTGCCTCAGCCTCCCAATGCTGGGATTTCAGACATGCACCATCATGTCTGGCTTAAAACCCACAGGTTTTGTGAAATTCCACTGGTCACATTGCTCTGAAAACTTAAAACTGATTGTTTCTTTTAAAGAGCTAATAAATGAAAAAAAAAAAGCTAATAAATGAATCTAAAATGTGTTTCCTTATAGCCTCATAAAAGTTACTTTCCAGGAAAGAGAAATCTTTTCAAGCTTCAGTAGTGTTAAGATACCCTTTTTGAGTACAAAGAAAAATACTTAATCAGTTTTATCTCTCTTTTTTTTCAATAGCCCTAGGAAAAATGTTGGGAGGTTCAACATATGAAGGCTTTCAACTTTGTATAATATTCTTTAGCTTAGTTTTCTCAGCTGTGAAAAAAGATATTTTAATTAAGTTATTAATAGTATGATATCTAGAATCAGGCTGCTCACTTCAACAGTATATCCTCAGAACATTTGCCTTCTTTTATGTAAAAGAACAAATTATAAACATTTTAAGTTATAGCCTCCTCTCTGTCTTTTAGGGAAGTCTGTATTTTCTGTTCTCAGTGGTAGAAGGTGCTTTACAAGTATGAACAATAACCTGTTTTACATTAATGGTTTGTATCTTTTCCATTCATTTCTTTTATTTATTTATTTATTTATTTATTTATTTGGTTTTTCTCCGGTACCGGGAACCGAGCTCACGACCTTGAGCTTGCCAGGCAGACACTTTGCTGCTGAGCTAAATCCCCAGCCCCTTCCATTCATTTCTTTCAGCTGGAAAGTAGTTCCTTATGTGGCAACTTATTTCTAATGTAGAAAAAAAACTTATCAAGCTCAAATGCTTTTTGTTGTGTTGCTGTTTTTCTGTTTTGTTTTGTTTTGTTTTTTTCCAGTACCTGGAATCAACCTCATGACATCGCACTTGCCAGGCAGGTGCTGTGCTGCTGAGCTAAATTCCCAGCCCGTGTTGCTGTTTTTTGTTTTTGTCTTTTTGAAACAGGGTCTTGCTATGCAGTTCAGGCTGGTCTTGAACTACTCACTTTGTAGTCCAGGCTGGTCTCAAATTCGCAGCAATCCTCCTTCCTCAACCCCCCAAGTGCCACCACAGTGGGCCTCAAGCTCAAATTTTAAATCTAAGGGTACTGTTTAGTACTACTAAGTAGATTAATTCCACTTTTGAAATGCTAGCCAAAAGTCCACCCACTTGATGCTTGTTTGCGCACTTCTCAATTCTGGCCACTAAATAACATCTTGAATTAGGATGAAAATAATGCAGCTTTCAGGCTTTAAAATGACTAAATTTAATCTGCCAAGAGTCAGGAGGTTGTCTGCACAGGATAACATTTTCCACCATTTACAGAAAGGTCCCCTTGGCATGTCAGGAAAAGAGACACAATCCCACAGCAGCATCCATTTAAAATAAAAGAAGACAGCCCAAAAGATTCATGCAGAGTATTTTAAATATTCTTTTGAGCAAAATTGTCTAACTGCTTTTCTTCAAGGATAATACTCCAAAGTATTGTATGCATTCTTTGTAAATTTAAAGATCCTAGAATAGTATCTTCCACATGGGACTTCTTGCAAGATAGTATTTTGGTTTCAATTAGTTACACCAATGAATTGCCAGTCCTCATTAATTTAATAGGTCCATTTAGAGTGCGGTAATTTCATTCTTCAGATTTGCAGAATTTTCAGAGAAAAAAAATTACAGCCTGTACTCCAGGACAAAGAAAATTCCTCCAGAACCTGGCTGCATCAAAGGTAGACTTCTGCATAGGTTCTAAGGTTGGAGTTGAAGTGGCGTTTGTTGCCCTGTTGTGGGAAAAATCCAGGACTGAAAAGAAAATGCTCCACACTGAGGAGTTTGGAAGGCAACTTTAATGTAACACTAGTGGGCTGATGGGAACCAGTTCCAAATCATCAGCCCGGAGTCAGTTTTGAGTTCTGTTTATTTTTTATTTTTTATTTTTTTTGGTTTTTCTCTGGTACCGGGAACCGAACTCACGACTTTGCGCTTGCCAGGCAGGCGCTTTTAGCCACTGAGCTAAATCCCCAGCCCCCTTGAGTTCTGTTTAAATACAGTTGGCAAGCAGGAAGTACAAAGCTGATAGCTTGTTGTTACATGATTGGTTACATGGATTACAAGAATCAAGTCACATGTTGTCAGGCAGATTTGTTTTAAGCAGTTTTATTTGAAAGGAATTGTTTATCATTAGAAAGGAACATTTCTGGAGGGAAGGGGTTTGAGCAGAGTGGGTAGAGTTGAATGTCCTTGACTGGACCAGTCTGTTCTGGGCATAAAGTATGAATCCTTAAAGTAAACTGAAATAACAACTATATATATATAATTTTATTTATTTATTTATTTTTTAAGTAGAAAAACACAGATACCACAGCTGGATGTGGTCAGGTTGACCTAGCTGGCTATTTGAAAGAAGCAGCTGGATCCAGACAGTCAAAGCTAACTACTTAGCAGTCTAATTATGTGGCAAGTAGCATGAGCATATCCAGTTTCAACATAGCCACAGGTTACTGATTGATTTTTAATTTCTACTACAAGATTTTATAAATGTGCCATCACAGCGCCTGTTGTGGTAACTGTGGTAGAGGGGGGAGGCAGAGTTGGGGTTTTAGCTGTCACGTTGGTTGGTGCTGGAGCAGCAGTAGCAGGCACAGAACACAAGGCAGTGTTCACCACACTACAATTACTAACTGTCGAGTTATCAGAACAGTAGCTTTTACTTGCTTCTTTACATTCTATCCAATAGCAAATAGTATTAGCAATACTTGAATTAAAACAGGAAAAATAGCTTTTGTGGCTTTCACAGGTTTCTAGTGTTGGGATGGTGTCGTCAAGGCAGACGTCACTGTTGTGGAAACTATCTTGGTGAGCACAAGAGTAGTGTTTGTGACCAGGCGTGATGGTGCACACCCATAATCCCAAAACTCAGGAGGATGAAGCAGGATGATCGCCTCCACCTCAAGGCCAGACTGGGTCTGGACTGTATAATGACTCAAGTCAGCCTGAAGTACATAGCAAGACCCTGCCTCAAAAAGCCAAAAAAAAAGTACTGTTTGCTGCCCCAGCTGGAGTCATGGTGACATTAGGTTTTACAGGGAGCATATTCCTCAGTTGGCTAAAGGAGCAGGCAGGAGAGCCCCACCATCCTGTCCTCCGCGCTGGCTTCCAGGTGAAAGTTGCACCATACAACATTCAGTCCATGCCTCCTTCATGCGATTGCTATCAAAATGGCAATGACAAAAAAAAAAAAAGCAATGACATTTTTCACAGAAGTAGAGAAAACAATCAATTTCCCACAGAATCAAAAAAGACCCTCATAGCCAAAGCAAACTTGGACAAAAAAGAGCAAAACTATAGGCAAAACCCAACTTAAAATGCACTAAAAAGCTATTATAATGAAAGAGCATGATACTGGCATAGAAACAGATACAAGAAAAATGGAATAGGATAGATAGGCCCAAAATAAATCAATACATTTATGGTCAAGTTTTTTCCCCCCGAGTACTGGGGATTGAACCCAGGGTCTTCACACTGAGCTATATCCTCACTATCCCACCCTCTTGAGATAGGAACCTGCCAATTTGCCCATGCTGCTCTTAAACTTGCTGTCTTCCTGCCTTGGGCTCCCAAATAGCTGGGGTTACAGGCATGTGCCATCACATCCAGCTGTGGTAAATGAATTTTTGACAAAGATGTCAAGAGGAAGTCTTTAAGGGGGAAGACTTTAATGCAATGGGCAAGTTTTTAATAAATATCATTGAGAAAACAATATCCACATGCAGAATAATAAAATTAAACCTTTATTTCACATCAAATACAAAACTCAACTCAAAAAATGAATCAAAGACATGAAAGTAAAGACATAAAAGCAAAACTACTAGAAGAAAACACATGGGGAAACTCCATGACACGGGTGTGAGCAATGATTTTTTGGCTCTGACTTCTAACCCACAGATAAAAAAAGCAAAAATAGATAAATGAGATGACTTCAGACTAAAAAGTCTCTGCACAGCTAGGAAATAATCCACAAAATGAAGAGACAATGTATGGAATGGGAGAAAATATTTGCAAAGCATAAAAAGGAGCAAAGGAGCTAAATAGACATTTCCTAAAAGAAAGTACCCAAATGGCCAAGAGGTAAACAGTAAACTGCTCAACATCACTAATCATCAGAGAAATGCAAATTAAAACCCAAGTGAGCTGGGTGTGGTGGCGCACACCTATAATCCCAGCACTCAGGAGGCTGAGGAAGGAGGATCATTGAGAGTTCGAGGCCAGCCTGGGCTACAAAGTGAGCTCAAGGCCAGCCTGAACTGCATAGTGAGACTCTCTCAAAAAGATCAAAAAAAAAAACCTCAAGTGAAATATCACCTCACACCTGTTCTAATGACTATTACCAAAAGACTGGTGGTGGTGAGGAGACAGAAGAAATAGATCCTTTGCACACTGTTGATAGGAATGTCAGTTAATACACCCACTATAGAAAACAGTATGGAGAGTCCTCAAAAAATTAAAAGTACAATTACCATAAGATCCAGCAGTTCCATATAACCAAAAGAATTGAAAGCAGGATCTCAAAGAGATATTTATACACTTGTGTTTATAGCAACATTATTTACAATAGCAAAAGCATAAAAGCAATCCAAGTGAACATCTATGGATTAACGATTAAGCAAAATTAGTATATATGCACAAAGGAATACTATTCAACCATAAAACAGAAGGAAATTCTGTCATTTTTTACAAAGGAATACTATTCAACCATAAAACAGAAGGAAATTCTGTCATTTTTTACAAAACTAGTGAAACTGGAGGATATGAATTTAGTGAAGCCAGGCACAGAAGATAAGTACTACATGATCTGATTCCTATGTGGGTTATGATAAATGCGATCTCATGGAAACTAAGAGTAGACTTGTGGTTAGTTTGGTTTGTTTGCAGTACAGAGTTTGAACACAGGGCTTCACACATGCTAGGCAAGAACTCTACCAATGAGCTACATCCCTAGCTTAGACTAGTGATTATCAGGAGCTGGGGAGGAGGAAGAAAATACTGGGAGAGAGGTTGGTCAAAGGTTACAAAATTGTAGCCAGGTGTGGTGGCACATGCCTGTAATTCCAGCATTTGGGAGGCTGAAGCAGGAGAATCACCATGAGTTCAGGATAGCCTGGACTGCATAGTGCGTTGAAGGCCACCCTGTATTTCAAATGGAGACACTGTCTCAAAAAAAAAAAAAAAATCAACACTCCTTCCCTTTCAATTTCTTTACAGAGTTTGAGGATTGTTGGCATTAGATCTGCCCTGAAGTCCTTATAGAATTCGATGGTGAATCCCTTGGGTCCTGGACTTTTCTTTGGTAGCTTTTAAATTACTGCATCAAAGCCAGGTATGGTGGCATACACCTATAATCTCAGCACTCAGGAGGCTGAAACAGGAGGCTTGCCATGAGTTTGAAGCCAGTCTGGTTGACATAGTGAAGTTTAAGGCCAGCATGAACTTCATAGCAAGACCTTGTCAAATAAATAAATAAATAAATAGATAAATAAATGCCTCAATTTCATTGCCTGTTATTGGATCATACAGAATTTTTTTTTAATGTAAAAGTCTAGGAATTTGTCTATTTCTTCTGAATTTTCCAGTGTGTTGATTTGTTTTGTTTTGGTTTTTTTGTGGTACCTGGGATCAAACTTAGGACCTTGTACCTGCCAGGCAGGCGCTTATGCCACTGAGCTATATCCCCAGCCCTTGCCAGTGTGTTGAAATAGAAGCTTTCGTAGTAGTTACTACTGAATTTCTGGATTTTGATGGTGTCCATTGTGATTTTACTGTTTTCATTTATAATTGCATTGATATGGGTCTTTTCTTTCTTTTGATAAGTTTGAGTATGGATTTGTCTATTTTGTTCATTCTTTGAAAAAAACGGCTCTTGAATTCCTTGATTCTTTGTGCTTTTTTAGTTTCATTAATTTCCACTTTGATCTTAATGATTTTCTTCCTTGTCCTAGGTTTGGGTTTGAACTATTCTTACTTTTCTAGGACCTTGAGTTAGAATATTAGGTTATTTGAGCTCACAGGTTTTCCACTGTAAGCATTCACAGCAATTAACTTCTCCTTTAGACTGTTTTTATTTTGCTACATAGATTCTGATATGTTGTCCTGGTATTATTGTTTCAGTATAAGAAATATTTAATTTCTTTCTTTCTTTCTTTCTTTCTTTCTTTTTTTTTTTTGGTACCTATAATCAAACTCAGAACCATGCACTTGTCAGGCAGATGTTGTACCACTGAGCTATATCCCTGGCCCAGAAATATTTAATTTCTTTTTTGATTTCTTTCACAACCTATTGAGTATTTAGGAGTATATTATTTGATATCCAGGTGTTTGTAAAATTTCTGTAGTTTCTTTTGTGATTGATTTCTAGTTTCATTGCTCTATGAGCTGATAATGTACATGAGATAATTTTAGTATTTTATATTTATTTAAACTTTACTTATGGGTTAGTATGTGGTCTGTTTTTGAAAAAACTTCATGTGCTGCTGAGAAGAATGTGTATTCTGTTGTAGTAAGGTACAACACTCTGTAGATATTTATTAAGTCTATTTGTTTGAAGGTGTGGTTCAGCTCTGATATTTCTTCGTTGATTCTTTATCTAATTTACCTGTTGTGATTGGGCATTGAGATCCTTCACTATGATTGTGCTGATTTTTTTGATCTTTCATGTCCAAAAGTGTTTGTTTTATGAAGTTAGGTACACTAGATTTGGTGCATATATATTTATAATTTTTCTCTTCCTGTTGAATTGTTCCCTTAACTACTTATAGCAACTTTTGCCTTCTCTGATCAGTTTTAGACTGAAGTTTACTTTGAGAATAAGATTGCTACTCCTGCTTGTGGGAGACCGCCAACCTGTGTTCTCCTGAGAAATGAAGCCCTTGCCTCCATATTTCTCTAACCTCTCCTGCAGCCCTGTTCACTGAAATATGCAGAGCTGGCTATATTGAAGCAGATGTTCTGTTAATTCGCTAAAAGAATGTGATCAAGTCTGGCCAAGGCACTGATGAGTCTCAGTATAGCAAAGCAGCTGCACATGGGTGAGAAATGTGCCCCCTGCTGACCTCTGGAATGAAGGCTCAAGCAGAAGTCTGTGAGATTCCGGGGCTAAGACATGAAATAACATCTCAGCTGAGGCCATGGGACTCAGAAAGAATTATACTTTTCTGGCAGTAAAAGTGCCAGCCTTGCATAACTCAAGCTATCTGCTGGAGTGCTAATTGGAGTGCCTCTATACCTGGTGCAAAATTGCTGTTTCTCATTACAGCCATGCCTGCAAAGTTTCTCTTCCCTAGCATTCTGCCTTGATTCCCACTCACCTCCCTGATTGGTACCAATAAAAGCCATGAGCTCTTGGACTTGTGGCCCTTTGTCCCACAGAGCACTGGGTCATCCCAGAGCCCCCAGGAACTGCAGATTTTTCTTTCTTTTTATCCATGTGCTATATTGCCGGGTGAGAGACTGATACCCTCCTCAGGGGTTTTAGTATCTGCTTACTTTCAGAGTTCTGATGCATGGAATATTGTTTTCTATCCTTTTATTTTTAGTCTATGAATTGATTTTTGGACTAAAACTGTCTCTTAGATACAGCAAACTATTGAAGTTTTTTGGGGGGACCAGGAGTCAAACTCAGGACCTTGTACTTGTCAGGCAGGCACTTGTGCCACTGAGCTATATCCCTGGCCTGAACTATTTGGTTTTATGTTTTGATCCAGTGTGCCAATCTGTGTTTTTTAACTGGGGAGTTCAGGCCATTTATAATGATAGTTATGTCAGGTGTGGTGGCCCATGCCTATTGTTCCAGAACTCTGAGGCTGAAGCAGGAGGATTGCTACAAGTTTGAGGACAGTCAGGGCTATATCATGTGTTCAAGATACGCCTGAACTATATAGCAAGACCCTGTCTCAAAATACAAATAAAACAAAAAATATACTGAAATTATTACTGAAAGATATTGATTTAAACTAGGTGTGATGGTGCACACCTATAATCCCAACACTTGGGAGGCTGAGGCAGGAGGTTCACCATGAGTTTGAGGCCAGCCTGGGCTACAAAGTGAGTTCAAGATCAGTCTGAACTACATAGTGAACCCTTTCTCAAGAAATCAGCCCCCACCAAGCTCTTAAAGGTATTGACTCAGTCCTGTCATTGTATTACTTTTCTGTTGTTGATGCCTTTATCTTTCTCTTTTTGTTTAACTGCTTACCCTGCTTAAGGTATCATTCCATCAGACTTTTTGGCATTGTTGGCTTCATTGTTTCTGTCTAGGATATCCTTGAGAACTTTCTAGAGTGCTAGTTTGGTGCACTTCTTAAGTTTTTTTTTTTTTCTTTTGTCATGAAATGTCCTTTCTCCATTGATTTTCAAATTTAGTTTTGCAGGCTATATCAGTCTAGGTTGAAATTTGGTTTCTTTTAGGGCTTGAACTACTCACTCCAGGCTCTCTTGGCCTTTAAAGTTTGTATTGAAAATACAATCCTCAAAGGTTTACACTTACAAGTGCTGCAATCCTGAAAGGTTTACACTTGCAAGTGATTTGTTACATTTGTCTGACAGCTTTTAGGTTCTTTCTCTTTGTTGGACTTCTGGAATTTTGACTATGATGTATTGTGGGGAGCTTCTTTTCTTGTCATAATTATTAAGAATTCTATGTGCCTCACTTTTGCTTTGTTTTCTCATTCTTGGAAATTTTCTGCTATGATTTTTGTAAACAGATTTTTTTATTCCATATGTGCTGCCCTGTAATTTTTCTCTAACTCCAAATAGTCTTGTTAGTTTTCTTTGTGTCGTCTAGCAACTGTTGGATCAATGTTTCTTGCTGTCTTGTTTTTAATGTATCTCTGAATATCTCTTATGCTTCCACTCTTTCCTTGAAGTCTGATACTCTCCTCACCTCAGTCACTTCTGCTTTTCATATAGTCAGTGGAATTCTTTTATCTCCAAGATTTCTCTTTGGTACCTTTCCATGACTTTATTGCTTTGGTGAGTTTGTCATTCATGTTCTGAATTGATTTGGTCAGCTCTTCTAATTTTTTATTTGATTCTTCTTTAACCACATTGCCCAATTTGTTAGACTGTCTGGTTTTTCACATCCTCTTTGAGTTCACCGAATTTCTTTGCTTCCTCTCCGATCATTTTTGTATACCTCAGCCATTTGGTGTTTTATTTCTTCTCCATCAGTGTCCATTGGGTCTGATTTGTTTTTCGTGTGTGTGTGTGT
>NW_004955550.1:1887367-1888928 GCF_000276665.1 Chinchilla lanigera | reverse complement strand
CTCAAGTGCTGGGATTACAGATGTGCACCACCACACCTGGTCAGTCACTGTGTTTTAAGGGGAGAATTTTTACTCATTATAATAGTATCCACAGATCCAACCATACATCAGTCATGAACATTAAAATTTGTTTTGACAATTTTGCCTTTCATCAGTGCCTTTTATGGACTATACTATACTGCTGTTAGCAGTTAGCATGAAATGTAGAGGAAGCGTAGAAGGAAAGAGGAAAGGGAAAAGGAAGGGGATGAGTTAGTAAGAGGAGTGAGAGATAAGAGAAATGTCAGTAGGTGAAAAATAGATCCAAGGCCAGACTGTTAAAAGTACAGTATTTTATGACTGGAGGAAAGGAAGGAAAGAGTTAGTGTTGAGGGTGTTTGAGAGAATATTTGTGGAGACTGGAGGAGGGATGCAGAGGAGGGAAATGTAATTAGAGATTGAAGAAAGATATTGTCAGAACCTGTTAATATATTTTTAGTTAGTTTTATTTGAATCTTCTAAGCACAGCTACATTCGTGGTTACCCCAACACAGCCATGAAAAGCACCACTTACTGTAAAGCACTGGTGTATTTTTATTCTCTTTCATACATATACAGGCACCTGCTCTCTCTATATATCACATGAAAGGTAGAGAAGACAGAGAAGACAAAAGTATTGGGAAAAGGAAGAAGAGCAAAAAAAGAGAGTAGGGAGAAGAGGAAGTTAAAAATAGAAAAGAGTAGACTCAGAGCAGAATAAAGGAAATTTAAAAATAAAAAGTGAAATAAAAAAGCATACAGATAAAGAAGCAAGAAGGGAAGAAAAGAGAAGGAGGAACAGGAAGGGGAGAAGGAGAAATAGGAGGAAAAGAAGGAGAAAAAGGAGAAAAACCAAAGAGAATACAGAACAAACAAGTGGGAAACAAACCAAAGGCCCTCACCCAGCCACTCTATCATAGAGCCAGAGTGTCCCCACAGTTCCTTTCTCACTCAAGTCATAATTCAATTGCGGGCAGCTAAGCCAGTTTCCTCTCTGTGGACTGATTAGCTGTCTGTCTGGGGTGGTGAGAGCTGTCAGTCTCTTGGACCTGCCTCCAAGCTGCAAGCAGTGCTTTGAGTGTGGCCAAATGCAGACCTTTGTCTCTGTCCCAAGATCTGACCAACTCAATTACTTTGGGAAGAAGAGGATGTGCTGTAGTGTGTGCAACATCTGGTTCTCCCTCAGCTTCTACCAGTGACCTCTCACTCCCACTCCCCTCGCTGCAGAGCAAATCCGAAGTTGTCTCCATACTGCTTCCAGGGGCAGCCTGTCACCACAGGCCCTCGGCCCAAGTGACTCTGTTTCTCTGTCTTCACACCTTTATCTGTTCCTGTCTCAAGAGCTCTGCTTTCTCTCCCTCTGTTTGCAATCCATGGCTTCCCTGGGGCCCTAACTGCAGTTTAACCCCTTGCCGGTTCTAAGATGCCAGGGCTCATTCGAATGGCAATGTCCGTGGCTGGGCTCTGACAAGAACTGGAAAAAATGGGCTACAAAGTGAGCTCAAGGCCAGCCTGAACTGCATAGTGAGACCCTATCTCAAAA
>NW_004955550.1:1884523-1886772 GCF_000276665.1 Chinchilla lanigera | reverse complement strand
ATTTTTTCCAGTTCTTGTCAGAGCCCAGCCACAGATACTGCCATTCGAATGAGCCCCGGAGTCTTAAGAGAAGCTGGCTTCATTTTACTCAGGTCAGAGGACGCGTGCAGCAGGCCGCAAGCGGTGCCCGAGGACACGCCAGAGGGTTAGGGAGCACAGACAGACACATCGGCAACCCACAAGCCACATTTCTCCAGCCATCCCTCTAAAGCTCCCCCCCCACACACACACACACACTCTATTAAAAAGCCATTCTGCCGCACAGGGGTCCCCTCGGGCTCTGCAAGGAGCCTGCGCAGACGCGCTTTCCAGCTCAGTTCTGGAGACAGGCCCGCGGCTCTCTCCCCCGGCACCTCCCGGCTGTCTTCGCCACCTTCTCACCGCTGAGGTACACGGCTGACACCCACAGCTGAAAAGGGGAAAGGAGTATTTCAGCTCACGTACAGTCCGCGTTCAGCCGAATGAACTCATAGCGGCAGAGGCCAAGCGGCTCCTGTCATGGCGGCCGTCATGGCGGCCCGGAAGTAGAGGGGGAGGTGCTGCGGTTCCGGGTCCCCAGAGACGACACCACAAGAGATGATTACAGAGGAGGAAAGGCTCGGTTCCGCAGGCCCTCTGAGAAGTTCAAGGGGATTGCAGGCTGCAGACAGCTAGGGCTCTCGTGTACAGCGAGTTAAGAACTGCACGTGCACGTCCTATAGTAAAAGAAAAGCAGCTACGTTTATTGAATATAATGGGAAAGGTGTGCTCAGGACAGGTCCGTGCAACAAACAAAAATGTGTCATGAAGAAAAAGGTGTGATGGGATGACAGGAAAATTAAAAATACACAGATAAATCAGAGATAAATCATTTTGGATTTCAGTGTTTATGATAAATAAAATATAAAGGAGCATTCAAAAAGAATAAGAAAGACAGTGCAGGATGTGAAGGAGAAATTCAACGAGGTTCTGAAGAACCACATAAGAATCTTAGAAATGAAGGCCCAATAAGTTAAATAAAAACTCAGTGAAAAGCATCATCATAGACTTGATCAAGCAGCAGAGAGAATTTCAGGGCCTGAAGTTAAGACTGATGAATTATCATGCTGAAAATGGAGATCAGAGCTGAAATTAATAAAATTAATAAAAAGAACAGTACAAAGGATCAATGAGTCAGAGTTGGGTCTTTAAAACAACAAACAAGATTAATAAAAGAGAGAAGATCCAAATCAGTATAATTAGAGATTTTAAAAAGGTATGTTACAATAAATACAACTGAAATCCAGGGACTCAATAGAGACTTTCTTTTTGCAAAGTTATATTCTAGTCAATTGGAGAATATAAAGGAAAAGGATAAATTTCTACACATGTAAGACCTACCAAAAATTGAACCAAGAAGATATAAAAAGCCTAAACAGAACAATAATAAACAATGAGACAAATAGTAATTTAAAAGGTTTTCCAACAAATAAGCCCAGGACCAGATGGATTCACTGCTAAATTGTTCAGACCATTTAAGAAAAAGTAACATCAGTGTGTGTCAAATTATTTTATAAATAGAAAGAGAAGAAATGACTCTAAACCCATTCTACGAGGCAACCATTCAGGACCCCTCCTGTGTCTCAGGAGCTATTCCTATTCCCTATTCCTATTCCTCATGCCATTTCTCCAATAAGTTTTCCTATTCCTTAAAAAAAACAAAAAACAAAAACCAAAAAACACCATTCTATGGGGCCAGTATCATCCTGATACCAAAGCCAGACAAGGACACAACAAAAAACAAAACTATAGACCAATATCCTCAATAAAATATATGGAAATTAAATATTTTCAAACAATTCAGCAACATAATATAAAGTTCATACACCATGATGGTCTCATTTCAGGGATGTAAGTATGTTTCAATAAACACAAATCAATAAATGTAATACATGTATAGAATCAAAGATAAAAATCACACAGTCATTCTCAATTGATACATAAAAAGCCTTTGACAAAATTCAACATCCTTTCATAATAAAAGCCCTGAAGAAACTAGGTATTGGAGGATCATACCTCAATATAATAAAGGCCATATATGACAAACCCATAGCCAACATCATACCGAATGGGAGAAAATGGAAATATTTCTTCCAAAATCCAGAACTTGCACCACTCCTATTCAGTATAGTACTGAATTTTAGCCAGAGAAATTAAGTAAAAGAAAGATAAAAGGGATAGCTATAGGGAAAGAAGATGTCAAATTATCCTTATTTGTAGAGGATATGATC
>NW_004955550.1:1880094-1882147 GCF_000276665.1 Chinchilla lanigera | reverse complement strand
ATGTGGGTTGGAATCAACTTCCTCAAAAGTTCTTTTTGTGTTGATATTTGACTTTTTCACATGAATCACATTTTTGTGTGACTTGTTTTGTTTTTAAAGAGAAGATTTTAGCCAGGTGTGTTGGCACACACTTGTAATCCCAGAGTTTGGGAGGCTGAGGCAGGGGGATTGCCATGAGTTCAAGGCTAGCCTGAACTACATAGTGAGACACTGTCTCAAAAAACAAACAAACAAACAAATGACAGGGTCTTGCTGTGTTGCCCAGACTGGCCTTAAATGATCCTCCTGCTTCAGTCTTCTGAGTAGCTAAATTTTAGCCACATGCCACAGCATCCAGCTTACAAATGTTCTGAATAGCATATAGGATGGGGAATTTCTTCTTTCTTTCTTTTTTTTTAGACAGGGTCTCACCATGTAGCCCAGGCTGCCCTCAAACTTGCAACAGCCCTCTGATCCTCTTTCCTCAGCCTCCTGAATGTTGAGATTACAGGAATGCACCACCATGCCCAGCTTGGTGAATACTTTCATTTTCCATTTACTTTTCCCAGCCCCACCAAAGAAATGGATATCAACGGCAGCCAGCGCCGTACAGAATGTTTCTTAAATAACACTACTGGCAAGTCAGATGTGTTCCTGGGCTGTGGGCGGCAGAACGGATATTGTGTTGGCAGGCATGTGAACAACGTCAGCCTTGTCCCCAGCCTCCTTCAGAGCTCTGGGATAAGTAGGTCATCGTCAGTGAACCATCATACTTTGAAAAGATTCTTTTTCTGAGCAGTAGTTCACAACAGCAGGCTTAAAACATTCCGTGAAACATGTGGTAAGCAGATGTACTGTCATCCAGATTTTGATATTCCATGTATAGCACAAGCAGAATCAGTTCAGTATAATTCTTAAGGGCCCCAGCATTATTGGAATGGTGAGTGAGCACTGACTTCAGTTTAGCCTCTGATTAGCCCTTCAGGAGAGAGGCACTCAGCCTGTTTTTGAAGGTTTTTTTTTTCTTTATGATACTGGGAGTTAAACCCTGTGGCACTGTACCATTGAGCTATATATACCATAAGCCTTTTTCATTTTTTATTTTGAGACAAGGTTTCACTAAATTGCCCAGGCTGGCCTCAAATTTGAGATTCTCCTGCTTCAGCTTCCTTTATTTTTTTTCTTCTTCTTATAATGTCTCTTACTTTAAGCCAAAATGTAGAAGCGTGTAAGTTTAATGAGAAAGGAAGGCAAAAGCCAAGACAGGCTGAAAACCGGGCCTCTTGTCCAAGCTGTTAACCTTAGTGCCTAGGTTATAGGGATGCGCCACCACACTCTCTTTAGAAGCTTGAAGTCAGCTGACCTCTCTCTAGCTATAAAAATCCAACATGGTATCTTCTTCCAGCATAAAGCTTTCACCTGTGTTGGCAATCTGTTGCTTAGTGTAGTCGTCCCCTTCATCAGTTACCCTAGCCAGAGCTCCTGGACAACTGATTGATTCACCGTGCACATTCATACTGGGGAGATGGCCTCTCATCAAACCTCTTAACCAACATCTTCTAGCTTCAGATTGTTTTCTGCAGCTTTCACCACTCTCTCAGCCTTCATAGAACTGAAAATGTTAGGGCCCTTCTTCTGGATTAGGATTTGGTTTACAGAAACCATGTATTATCACTAAGACTATTTTGTTTTTGTTTTTGGTTTTGGTTTTTGTCTTTTTGAGACAGGGTCTCACTATGCAGTTCAGGCTGGCCTTGAATTTGCTTTGTAGCCCAGGCTGGCCTCAAACTCACAGTGATCCTCCTACCTCAGCCTTCTGAGTGCTAGAATTACAGGACTATGTCACCATGCCTGGCCTTGTCATAATTCTTCAGAGTCCCTGGTCACCACTGAGGCCTGTATTGGCCTGTGAAGCTGTGACACCTCAAAGGAAATGATAAGACCACAGCTGAGGACGTTTGGCTTCAACCCCAATTAACTACAAAGAGATTGCAGCTGCAGGCTCCACACTCCTACAATAAATGCCAGCCTAAAGATAAGGTAGTTCTCCTTACTGACATAATTTACTATTTGG
>NW_004955550.1:1876462-1879549 GCF_000276665.1 Chinchilla lanigera | reverse complement strand
AAAAAAAAAACCAAAACCAAAAAACCCCCAGGTGTGGTGGCACTTGGAGGCTGAGGCAGGAGGACTGCAAGTTCCAGCCCAGCCTATGAGATTTAGTGACTTAGCAAGACCCTACCTCAAAATAAAAAATGAGAAAAAGGGATGGGGATTTAGCTGAGTGAGGAAACCTTGGGTTCAATCCTCAGTAGTGCAAAAGCAAACAAACAAACAAACCACAACCTGCCACAACAAACATTATCCGTGAAGTACAATAAAATGAGGTCTGGCTGTATTCTGAATTGGACACTGTGTACTTGCTGTTACGAGTGAGTCTTAAACTTTCATGTTTCAAGGTGCTAATTAGCCTCCTTTCAGTTTGAATAATTAACTCCACTCAGCATTTCTTACTGGGCCTGGTGACCATGGATGTCCTCAGCTGAGAAGGCCTTTCTTAGAAAATGGGAAACACCATAGCATATTTTGGGCTAACAGGAATAATTCTATAGAGGAAGAAATTGATGGTGTAGAAGAGGGAGGTCTAATTAGAGGAAACTCCTCAGTGCCCTCCCTATGAGTAGGAGAGGGTGGGACCCAGTGTGGCCAGGGGGCTGGGATTTGATTGGAGTGAGAACAGTGACCCTACTGGGAGATGCTGAGAAGATGGGTAAGCTCCAGCTCTACTGGTTTAGTAGCTTTGATAAAGGAAAATGAAGACTTCAGTTGGATTCTTCCAGAATTGTCTCAGTGAAATATGCAGTGAGTCATAAAATTACTTTAATTATATTCATCTCTAAAATGAGGATAAGATCTGGGGGTGGTGGCACATGCCTGTAATCCCAGCACTTGGGAGGCTGAGGCAGGAGGATCGCCACGAGTTTGAGACCAGCCTGGGCAACATAGTGACTTCAAGGCCAGCCTGAACTGCACAGTGAGACCCTGTCTCAAAAAAAAAAAAGAGGATAAGAGTGTTTGCCTCCAGTGGTCACTGTTCATGCATGGAGGCCACATAGCTATGGAGGCCTTGCCAAGTTCACTGTACTGAAATTTCCAGTGGGCCCAACAGCACAGCAAGAAGTGAACCCTGGAAGTGGCCAAGCTGTGTAAGAAGTTTCATAGGGATTTCACAGCTATGTTACCATTGGATGGCACATAAGGAATGTATGAGCCAGGTGTTAGCTGGGAGGGGGAGGTCTGAGAGATGTCCTCATGGGCCAAAAAGGAAGACAGATATCCTGTTCTCAGGCCTTATTGCTGAGGCCATTGAAATTTAGATACAGTTCCACCAGGAGCATGGAAATATCTGGGGACCTGCTTTGACATTTTCTTTATTCTCAAAGTCCTTGGACTTCGGCCAGCCCTTGTAGTCTGTCCTAACCTGTGTTCACTTTGGAATCTGAGCTATCATTTGAGTTGACATAATTCATTGGAGAAAAGAAATGGCTAAAACAATGCATTAAATCAGTCATAGCTGTTATGCAATAGGAAAAAATTGTTTCCTCTCAACATGATGCTTTTTGTTTCTTTACTTTTGTTTTTTGAGAGAGGGTGTTGCTGCGTAGTCCAGGTTGGTCTCAAACTTGCAGTCCTATATGTACTTCCTTTCTGGCCTGGCCACTTTCTTTCTGCTGCTGATGGTGCTCTTACAAGCATGGTGAACGCTCCTAAAACCCAGCGAACTTTCTGTAAGAAGTGTGGCAAGCACCAACACCACAGAGTGACACAGCGCAAGAAAGGCGAGGATTCTCTATGTGCCCAGGAAAAACAGTGTAATGACAGGAAGCAGAGTTGCTGCGAGGGACAGACTGAGCCAATTTTCCTGAAAAAGGCCAAAAGTACAGAGGGTTGTGCCGAGCCTGGAGTGTGTTGAGCCCAATTGCAGATCTAAGAGAACACTGGCTACTAAGAGATGCAAGCCTCCTGACCTGGGAGGAGATAAGGAGGGAAGGGGCCAAGTGACCCGGTTTTAACTTTCATCTTTTGTTTTATTATGAAGACAATAAAATCTTGACATGTTAAAGAAAAAAAAAATCTCCTGAGTGCTGAGAACACAGGTGTGTGCCACCATGCCTGGCTCTGAACATAACACTCATATGATTAGATGCGCGTGTGTTCTTCCCCACACTGATCAATTCTCTGGCAAAGTGGTCTGTGATGTAATGTAATTCTAACTCTATCTGCCTGAGGTTAGTGTCAGATCCTATACGGCTCTGTCTCACAAGACCACTCCCCCCACTACTTTAGATGCTAATCTCAAATTTGGGCCTTTAGAACTTTCGACTATATATTGGGGTTCTGGTGAGGCTGTACTTGATTTGGTAGCTTGTTAGAACGGTTAATAGAACCCAGAGAAATACTTATGTTTACTGATTTATTATAAAAGGTATTACAAAAATCCTGAGGGCATCCAGATGAAGGGGTACAAAAGGAAGGGGTGGGGAATGAGCTTGGAGCCTCTGTGCCTTCTCAAGTGCTCAGGAACCCTGAATACCCAGTCATGTCCTTTTAAGTTTTATGGAGGCAACGTTGATTAAATCTACTGGTGATTAACCCAACCTTTGCCCACCTCCCTCATAACCACTTTAATAGGTTGGTATAGGGGCTGGGGATTTAGCTCAGTGGCACAGCACCTGCCTGGCAAGTGCAAGGTTGTGAGTTTGATTCCGGTACAGGGGGAAAAAAATACGTTGGTATATATTCTCCCAGCATATTTTTTGCAAGCAATTTTTACAATAAAATTGGGATCACTCGAGTATGGTATTATAGTTTAAGAATATATAAACATGTGATGACAGCATTCAGGAGGCTGAGGCAGGAGGATCCCTGAGAGTTCAAGGCCAGTCTGGGCTACATAGTGAGTTCAAGGCCAGTCTAAACTCCAGTGTCTATTAACAGTGAGGTCCTGTCACAAACAAACAAACATGATGACCACTTCCCCTACTTTATTAAATAGTATTCTATTACATGCTTTTAAAAGACTTAAGTAACCCAGGATTACTGTAGTGGTTGATTGATTGTGTCAACTTGAAAAGTTTAGAAGCTTAACTAAATCTGCTCAACAATTTGACACTATAGGGTATAGAGGAACTACCCTAGGGTGGCTCATCACCT
>NW_004955550.1:1862718-1876297 GCF_000276665.1 Chinchilla lanigera | reverse complement strand
GCAGACTCTTCAGCTTCCACCTCGGATCCTTCAGCCTTCCAGCGTAGACTCTCCAGCCTTCTGTTGCAGACCCATTGGCCTCCTGATACAGAGTTGCACAGACATGGCAGTGAACTCCAGACATTGGACTGAAACCTTTGGTCTCCAGTGCGCAGACACCCTCTGCATTCTTCCTTATCCAACTCTGGCTGACTGTTGTAAGCTAATCTTGTAATTTCTTATACATTTGTACATCTTGTGTTATATCTGTTTCTCAAGTAAAACCCTGACTGATACAATTATACAGTAGAATCAGAACATTAGTCCTAAGTGACAGCTCATAGACTACTAGAGTTACTTGACATTTGTCTTTCTGGATTTTTCCTATGCATACACTTCTAGAAAAAAACAGAACCAACTATTTCTAATGTGCCTTATATTGATAAAATTCATATAACATAAAATCCACTGTTTATTAAAGTGTAATTCAGTGTGGCATTTAGTACATTCACAATATTGCATAATCATCATCACTACCTACTTCCAGAATATTTTCCCCATTCCAAAAGGAAACTCCATACCCATGAAATAGTCCCTGTCTGTGGTCCATTGTGTCTTCTGGATGTAGACCCTGTTTTGTTACCAGTTAATAGACACTGGAGTTGTATCCATTTGCTTGTTAGTAAGTGGTGAGGGAATCCCTGGAACTGCAAATGACAACCCCATTTCTTTTTTTGTTGTTGTTTTTTTTCCGGTACCGGGAATCAAACTCACGACCTCCCGCTTGCCAGGCAGGCGTTGTGCCACTGAGCTAAACCTCCAGCCCCTGTATTTGCTTGTGAATGGCCCTGCTATGAACATTTGTGTGCAAGTCTTTGAACACTGTTATGGTTGAGATTCAAAATGTCCCCCCCAAAAATATTATGTTGAGGGTTCATTTATTGATAGGCTTTGAGGGAAATGATTGGATAGTGATGACTCTCAGTAATTTTGTGAGACACTGTCTCAAAAAAAAAAAAATCTGAGAAACAAAATCTTATTACTCTTGTTGTTAGAGGGGTTTTTAACTTTTGGGGTTTTTCTTTCCTTTTTTTTTTTTTTTGAGACAGAGTCTTGTTATGCAGTTCAGGTTGGCCTTGAGTTCACTTTGTAGCCCAGACTGGTCTCAAACTCAAAATGATCCTCCTGCCTCAGCCTCCCGAGTGCTGGGATTATAGGCATGCACCACCATGCCTGGCTGGGTTTTTATTTTTTGAAGTGTTTTAAATGATTTTTCCAGATACACATTTATTTATTTATTTATTTATTTTGGAGACAGGGTCTCGCTATGTAGCCCAGGCTAGCCTGGAACTTGCTGCAATCCTCCTGCCTCTGCCTCCTGAGTGCTGGGATTATAGGTGTGTGCCACCACGCCCGGTAGATGCATTTTAAAATAACAAGAACAGCGTAAAAATTTCAAGTAGCAGCTATGAAAATTAGTTCCTCATAGTGTACTATGTGGTAGCTCACAGGTTCTTAATGCAATTTGAGTGGATTTTTTATGGTATTGAGGATTAAACCCAGGGTTTTATACATGCTAGGCATGTGCTCTGTTACTGGGCTATCTCTCTCAGTTTCCAATCTGAGATCATGAGTTCCTTTTGGCATCAGCTGCTATGCTTGAGTGATTTTTTCCAGTGGTACTGCATGGTTTAGATACGAAATGTCCCCAAAGACCCACATATTAAAGCCTTAGTCCCTAATGTAGCAATTTTCAGAGATGGGACCTACAGACGTGATTGGATTATAAGGACACTATCCTCATCGATGGATTACTCCACTGATGAGTTCATAGCTGACTAGTCTATTAGGAAGTGGGGCCTAGCAGGGAGCTAGGCCATAGGGAGCATGGCCTTAGGGCATATTGGGACTCCGACCTCTTCCTGTCTCTTGCTTCCTGGCTGTCATGAGGTGAGCAATTCTGCTTCACTATACTCTCTCCTATGAGGCTGGGCCTCACTATGGGCTCAGAAGCAACACAGCCAGCTGACTATGGAAGCCATCAGCTAAAATAAACCTTCCTTCCTTTAAGTTGCTTTCCTCAGGCATTTTGTCACAGTACTGATAAGCTGGCCAACATAGGTGTCATTATTATCAATGTTTAGGCAGAGACTTGATGTCTGTCAGAATATTACAAAGAAGCTTCTGTGCTATGTAGAATTTTGTCTAAGGTTCTGTCTTAGTTTGTCCTACTGTAATTAAATAAACTGAGTAGTTTATAAAGAATAGAAAATTTTTCCCTCATACTTCTGGAGGTGGAAGGTCCAAGATCAAGGAGTAGGCAGGCTCAGTGTCTGGTGAGGACCAGTCCCTGATTCCAAGATGATGTCTTATTGGGGCATCCTCCAAAGTGGACGAATGTGGTGTCCTCACATGGCAGAATAGACAGAAAAGGCAAAAAGGACAAAACAGGACCAGTTAGTCTCCCCCAAGCCCTTCCATAAAGACCCTAATCTGAAGGGTCTTAAAGGGATTTTAATCACCGTCTAAAGACCCCACCTCTTATTACAATCACATTGAGGTGTAAGTTCCAACATAAGAATTTTGGAGAGACATATACACTTAAACCATGGCAGGTTCCTTCTGCCCCACTTCCTTTATTCTTTCATTCATTCATTCATTCATTCATTCATTCATTCAAAGTCATTCAAATATCTCCTATATTCCATTTGCTTGGCTATGTCATGGGGTTGTAAAGCTGAATAAAAAATTGTTTCTTCAAAGATAAACACATAAATGACAACTCCAATAAAATGTTGTAAGTATAGAACTGCATATAGAACACTATGGCAACACAGAACACAATCGCAGTGGTGGTGGAAGAGACAGGGAAGCTTCCCAAAGGGGATGAGCATGAGAACATGGAGCCTCGAAGGACAGGCAGCAGATAGCAACACTTGGTATTGATGTGGGGCTAAGCCGGACACAACAGCTTGAACAGGGCTGGAAATAAGTCATACACATATATGCAAAGTGAGAATTTTTTGAGACAGGGTCTCAATATGTAGACCAGCTGCCTTTAACTCTCTATGTTGCTCAGCCTGGCCTCAAACTTGAGATCCTTCTGCCTCAGCTTCCTGAGCACTGGGATTACAGGTGTGGGCCACCATACTTGGCAGAAGTGGC
The DNA here is from genome assembly GCF_000276665.1 of Chinchilla lanigera. Taxonomy (NCBI): domain Eukaryota; kingdom Metazoa; phylum Chordata; class Mammalia; order Rodentia; family Chinchillidae; genus Chinchilla; species Chinchilla lanigera. The sequence goes on along the minus strand of NW_004955550.1, from coordinate 1,873,153 downwards.
ATTTGTTTTTCCCCCTAAAATTGTTTATTAGGCTATGACAATAATAAAAATCAGAAATGATAATTTTGTTTTGTTTTTTGAGACAGAGTTTTGCTCCGTAATTCTGGCCCTGAACTACGTAATCCAGGCTGGACTCAAACTCAGAGCGATCCTGCCTCAGCCTCCCAAGTGCTGGGATTACAGGAGAAATGAGAAATTCTAACTCAGCTATTTTGACATAATGGGACTTTAATGTTCCTACTCGTGTTTTGTTTTGACATCAGTACAAACAGTCTGAACTCCCATCCAGCCCTTCACTGAGTCACTGTCATCATCATCCTTGGGATCATGGGGGGGCTCAAGAATGGGAGTGGAAGAGGTGTGTGTCATGTATGTTAGTTATTAACTTTTTAAAGACTTTTTCTAATGTCCCCTTCCTCAAGTTGCTGTCATCAAATTATGAAGTACAAGGGAGGAAATGTGGAAGATGACATGAGAAGGCTAGACAGGAAGCAGATCACAAAGTCAGTGCACCATTTTTAAAAGCTTGGACTTGACCTTGTGGGTGACAAGGACAACCAAAGAGTTTTTTGGTTTTTTTTTTTTCTTTTGGTATTGGGAACTGAACTCAAGACGTTGTGCTTGCCAGGCAGGTGCTTGTGCCACTGAACTAGATCCTCATTTGCTTGTTTGTTTGTATTTTTTTGAGACAAGGTCTTATTGTGTAGTTCAGGTTGGCCTTGAACTCATGGCAGTCCTCCTGCCTCAGTCTCTTGAGTGCTGGGATTACAGGCATGTGCCACCATATCTGGCCTTGACCAGAGGGCTTTTAAGCAGGGAAGTGCTGTGACAACATATCTGTGGCAGTGCAGAGGTCATACCCAGTTAGAGGCTCACTGGGGGGCTTGTGACAGCGCTGAGGAGAAGAGCTCCTGTAACTGACTGATTACACAAGACAGAAACTCAGCAGGCAGGGAAGGGAGTGAACTCTCAGTGAAAGATTCAGATCTTGGATGTGCTGTTTGGTTCTTGTATGTCTCTGTAGTTCTCCTTTTATGAACAAGAATCTTGAGAAGTTAAACAATAAATTATTAAGATCTTTCTTCTTGTAGCCTTCTCCAGCACTGCTTTTCAAGGTGGAGTTGGGGAGCACATTATAGAGAGGCAAAACAAATTAAATGAGATCTCGGGAGCTTGGTTTGGGAAAAACAGAAAACTTTACAGTGGCAAGGGAAAACAGGTAAGAATCAACAAAGAAAAGTTATTAATTCTGGACAGAGCTTAGGAAAAGTTTATGATAAGAAAAATAAAGATTACAATGATAAACAGAAGAAAACCATACAACAAAAATATCACTGAAATTAGGCAGGAAGAACAGTACGCAAAGAAGAAAAGAGCTGAGGACGACTCCCATTTAATCTTTCTAAAAAGAGGCAACATACCAGGTGCGTCGCCATTACCTCCAAACAGGGCTACTGGTGGCCTGGGGCCAGAGGAAACTGTACAAGCAGGTCCATCTCTGAATTATTACAAAGGGGAAAGCAGGTTAAAACAAACACCAAAAGTAGTCCTCGTTCTCCTCCCGCTCTTCCTTTTCTCTTTCGAGAAGGTGGAAGTAGAGGGTAATGGGCTGAGTCGAGGCAGAGGGGCTAACAACGGGACAGTGCTGAGCTTTCATTAGCAACTAGAAGGCTTTTAAACTGTATACATGTTAAAAATGAGCATTGTTAGAATGGAAAAATGTCAGCCAAAGAAGGTTTCTGTCTTTCCTCCTGCTCCATGTCGCTGCTCAGCGGCCAGCAGCCCAGTTCTGGGCAGTCTCCCAGACACCCTGTCCCCTGGAGACGGGCCTCCAGTCTGTGCGCACAGAACCCCTCGTATTTACAGGAAGTCCGGTGAGGACGCCACCGCCACTGTCCTGCTCAGCCCATCCATCAAATGTCGAATCTGAGACAGCACCAGTTGGACCTGCAGCCGCAGCAACAACAAAAACCAGAATCCAGAAACCCAAAGCAGGTGTCTTCACTTCTCACTGAGATTCAAACGTCTCGGCCTAGGTGGCGGGCGGGGAGCAGCTCCCGAGCATTCATCCTGCCAACTAGGCGAGGTCAGCTCTGATTACTGCTGGGCAGCTGAGTCCACTGATTTCCGTGGCTGGTTGCCAGGATTGCATAACATGCAGAGGCCCGAGGAGCTGCCGATGACCGGAAGGGCCCGCACCGCCCGCCGGCCGCTAGGCCCTGGTTCCTCTGCAGACCCGCGCAGGGGCGGGCTCGGGGGAGCCCCACGGATGGGGGTAAAATTCCGGGCCGGGCCAGGCTGCTGCCAACGCCACGACGGAAGGAAGGTGGTTGGTGAGGCGGCTCTCCGGGCAGCCCGGCGCCACAAGATGGCAGCAGAGGACACAGCCGTGGCCACAAAACCTGAGCCATCTTGCAAAAGAGCAGGTCGAAAAACGGAAGAGAATTCATTTGGAAAACATGGTCAGTTATCTATAATCACGTATCCAACGCCAGAATAAATGAGTTTCAAAACAATCGAAGGTAAAATTCATCAGGATGGGGTATTTTCCAACCACCAGAGTTCAGCTGCCCATGAAGGAAGCCAAACAGGGTGGATATTTCTCCAAGTGCTTAAAAGCGAGATAGGGGTCGTGGACCCTAAAAACTGACGTCATCAGGAGCCTTGTCACAGTCCCCTCCTCTGTGCAGCTCTCATTCAAGTAAAATGAGTGCCCTCCACAGAGGCTGTCAAACTGATGGAGCAGAAACGGTTGCTTGGGGAGCCTGGCAGCAAAACTGAACGCTGTTAGGGAGCAGCCAGGCGTCCGGCAGGAATGGGCACGGAGGGGAGACCAGGAGCGACACGGGATCAGGCTCCGTCCCCTCTTGCAGCTGCCAGAGGGTTAAGTGTAGGAAAGGAGCATTATTAGCATCGAGATTAAGCCCCAAATCTTCTCACTTCACACCTAATGCTTCTTCCATTACACATTCCCTTGCCCTGCCCTCTCCTCTGGAGTTGTGATTAGCAAAATGTCTCTGACATTGCAAAATAATCCTCTGGAGGGCTAAATGACCCTTCCCTGAAATTCTGGATTTCACAAGGTCTACATGAACCATATCGTACATCCAAAACCTGAATTCCTACCATGTGGGTTTTTAATTTTTTATTTATTACTATTTGCAGTACTGGAGATAGAAGTCAGAGCCTTGCACATGGTAAGCAAGTGTTCTATCACTGAGCTACATCGCTAGCCCTTTATAAGTTTTTATCCTGAGGCCAGGTCTTACTACATTTCCCAGGCTGACCCTGAATTTGCAATCCTCCTGTCTCAGCCTCCCTAAAAGCTGGGATTGCAGGCATGCAGCATGCTTATTTTTGTTTTCTTTGTTGTTCTTTGAAATGGAGTCTGGCCATGCTGCCCCTGGGTGGCCTTGATTTTGCTATCTTCTCATCAATCAATGCTTCCTGAGTAGCTGGGATGACAGACACAGGCCACTGTGCCCAGCTGTACGTTTGTATAATGTAGAGACTGACAGTCGAAGGAATATAGACTGAATCTGGCCCTTGAGTTTAAAAAAATTTTGTTATAGCTAGGCGTGGGTGGAGGGAGGGCCCACACAACATGACACAACATGTCATCCCAGCAGTTGAGAAGCTGAAGAGGATCACCCTGAGTTCAAGGCCAGCCTGAGCTATGAAAAAAAAGTGTGTGATTAGTTTACAATGAGATTTCACTTTGTGTGTGTATGTGTGGTACTGGGGATTGAACTCAGGGCCTTGTGCATGCTAGACAAACACTCTACCACTGAGTTACATCCCCAGCCCAAATTTCACACTTTAAAAGTCAGAAATTTATACTTCCAGAGAAAAATTAAAGATACAGCACTGTCAGATCCACAGTCCCACATTGCATCAATTGGTGGAGTTGAATGGTAACATACATTCACTTAAATACAACATGTCTTTTCTATTTTACCATGCCTCACCATTCTCTATTACCTTATACCCAATCTGCTGCACTTACTCAAACCATTCCTTACTTCTGTAAACAATTTTTTCAACACCTGAGTGCCTTATAGTTTTAAAGTATTTCTCCTTGTGAGGTTTTATTTTAGCATGACATTCCATTAAGAGGACAAATCTATGAGTACAACTTTCAGGTAAGCAACAGGCAGTTCAGGGAGATGTGAGTTGCCCAAGTAAGACTCAGAATTTTTCCTGACACCCAGTCCTGTTACTTTCTGAGGAATAATTTCTATTAATAATTTTACTTAAGGGCCCACACAACCAACCCAAACAAGTAGAAGTGAGAATACCTTCTTCAATTGTTGAAGAGTCATCACATGGCTAAACCTTTCTTTTAATGAAGTATTTCTGTTTCCCTCTCCTTGTACACAGGTGAAGAGTGCGCTACCTACTTCCTTGAACTTGAGTGTGGCTATATGACTTGCTTTGGCTAAAGTAACGTGTGTGTGTGTGGAGTAGGGGGTTGTTCATGGTTACTTCAGTCTCAAGGAGGCAACCTTAAACCACAATTTGACACAGTAGGACCTCAAAATGGTGAGAGTCGTCGGCTTTGGTACCTGGATAATTCAGAAGGAGCAAGGCCCTTGCTGGGCTATTTTGGACATGCGGGAACTGAACCTCTGCGGTTGTAAAGCACTGAGGTTTCAGCAGTCACCGCAGCATAACCTAGCTTAACCTGAGGGCTGCGCGTTCTCTTTGCATGGGCGCTGTTTCTTTTAAGGAACAGCAGGCAGTATCTAGACTTCTGATCTCATCACTAAAAGCCGGAAGACAAAGCAAATTGTTGATTTTTCTCTCCCGCTTCCTCGTCTATTATCACCTGACTCTGAAGAAGACTGCAGCACTTTTTCCTCAAGCTTTTCACACACGAGCCCTCCGAGCCTCCGTTATCTCGGCGGTTAGGCTGGGGGAGGAGAAGGAGGCGGCCCAGATTGTCTTCTCCGTTCCAGAGCCCGAGCCCAGGCCTGTCCCCACCCACTCGCACTTCACCGTGTCACAGGGCGCCTTCTACCACTCCCGAGGTGTCACCGCGGGACAGAGGCGCCCGGGCAGCGGCGGGGCAGGCGGCCAGGCTGCGCTCCCGCGCCGGTGCCCGGCTTGGTGAGCCCGGGCGGCCGCGCCCGCTAGGGAAGACGCCTTCTCAGGCGAGCAAAAATGAGTGAGGCAAACGCCCACCCTGGGCCCTATGTGACTTCGGGGTGAGTTCTAGTGCCCCAGCTCTGGTCCAGCTCTTGTTCCGCCCCGCCGGTGCTATCGGGACCCCCAGTTCCTCTGGGCGTGCTCAGGCCCGCCCGAACTCGTCATCCTCGCACACTTGCAAAGGTCATAAATGGCGGGGGTCGAGCGCCAAAGTGAGCTGCAGCAACCAGACCGCAGGCCGACAGAAGGTCCTCGGGCGGCCGCGAGGCCGAGCCTGCGCAGTCCCGCTCCCGCCTGACGGGCGGCGGCAACGCGGGCCGTGACACCGGCGCGCTCGCCAGAGGCGGGAAAGTGCTAGGTCGGCCGCACGTCCCTCCCCCTGCCGGCCAGGCCCTCCCGCCTGCCCAGCGAGCTGCTCTCCGGCGCCTCGGCCGTGGGGGAGGGGCGCGCGCCCGCGAGTCTGAGTCATCATCGCCAGCCCCTTTCTCGCGCGCTCTCCAAGTCTCAGGACCTTGGACCGGGGCACTGCTGCGAGGGGGCGCGGCGCAGCCCCTGGGTCACCAGCCCTGCCGAGCGCCAGCCCCTAGCCCTCACCGGCGCCGAAGCTGCGGGCCCGAGCGGTGTGGGGCCAGAGTTGGCTGTCCGTGTCAGAGTTGCGGCCTTGGTGCCCCTGCGCGGGGCTGCCCGCCCGGCTCCTCCCCCTACGCGTCCAGTGGTCGCGTCCGAGGAGCCTCTTCGAGGCGCTGACTTCCAGCTTCTCGCGTCACTCAGCACATGCACAGCGCCCCCGCCGCGGAGGGACGGAAAGGCTCTTTATTTCCCAGCAGGCCACGGGGTAGCTTGGCATCCTGGGATTTGTAGTCACTGCTGGTGTAGCCAGGACCTGGGTCGAAGGGACACGGATGCAGGGCTGGTGCGTGCAGGAATCCGGTCGTGGAGCGAATGGGATTATGAATGATGGACAGAAAGACAGCGAGATGAGGCAGAGGCGGAGCTGTGTGAAGAGGCGGTGGGAAAGGAAGATAAGGATGAGGGGGACTCTCGCCTTGGTATATCTTTATGCAGCGCAGAAGGGAAGAGGACTTCATGCGTTTTCCAAGGAGTCTGGTTAGCTTCTGAGTTTGGTGGGGTGAGAAGCAGAGCATCTGGACCGTGGTCCTTTAGGGTTAAAGGGCAGTAGCACCTGTCTGCTTCCCCTTGCTGGCTCACTCCTTTGTTCCGTTTCCTGTGCTGGCTACATTGGGACCATTCTCCAAACCAGGAACCTCTTCCACCTCAGAGAGGCCCTGAAAACCAGACAGAGGGGTGAGACAACTGTAGTGATGAGAAAGGAGAAACTCCAAAGAGAAAGAAGTTCCTCCCCGTTTTTTCTCATAGCCTTACAATGCATACTTACACAGCTTCCTCTACTCACCCACTCTTCTGGCCCCAATCATTTGGATATCGAATTCCCTTTACCCACCATTAGAGGACGATGTCCAAAGCCAGAAAGCCAGTTTCAGTGTAGGTCCTCTTAATCGGCCCCCTGCCCCACTGTCTTCCCTTCAGTACCAATGACCAAGTTGCTAGTGGAAAAAATAGCTGGTAGCTAGCTGCTCCATGCTTTCCTGCCTGCCCCCAGTACCTCCTGCAGCTCCTGGTAGTGCAGACGCTGGTTCCTGAAGCATCCTGGCTTTCTCTGGCTCAGCAACAATAGAGCATATGCTGAGACCAGCACTCCTCCTGTGATGAAGGCCTCAGCGCTGAGCTCAAGCACCAGCAAGCCTGCCTGCTGCAGGTAGAAAAGACAGGATGCTTTGGGGACTCCGCACCTGTTTCCCCTTGTCCTTCCTCTCCTTATCTCCCCTTGCTTCCTCCTCTTCCCCGCGTCTCTCTCATTTGCCAATACCTGGGAGTGGGCAGTAGAGGCAGGCCCCAAGGCTGTCTTTATCACCTCGACCACCAGCGCGATGAAGCCGAAGATCAGATTGAAGATGTTGCATATCATCATGGCCCGAACCTGCCAGTGAGCCAAGTCAGCCCTGTCCATCCTAAGGGGCTCATTCCAACCACAAACCCTACCTGTGGCCTGGCTGTAAACAAAACTTGGCCCCTGTTCTTCCACTTCCCAACAAGGCTGTTAACACTTTAACTTCTTGCTCTCACTCCTTAGTATTTTAGGCCAGACAGCTGAGAAGATTAGCTGATAATAGTGACAGAGCCACTTATTTGCTAGATTGAGGTGTGTGTGTGTGTGTGTGTGTCTGTCTGTGTCTGTTGGGGGACAGCGGGAGGACAGTACTACATTCTCTTTCCCCCCTCACCTTCCATAGGCGAGGAGCTCTTCGAAGCTCAAGGGTGACAGTCCCTGCGAGGAGACCCTGAATGGTGAGAAGAGCAAGTATCAAACTGTGGTTCCACAAGGAAGGGGCCCCTGGGTCCTTCCACCCTCCCTTGTGACAGGTCTTACTGAGGCTCCAGGTGCAAGTGGTAGCACTGTGGCCATGTGACAAGCAGAATTCAGGCAGGCGACTGAGACAGCAAAGGGCACCACAACTACTGCCAGCCATAGCTGACTCACCTGCAGGCCAGGGCAAGGTAGTTGGGGGGAACTGTCAAGGACTCTCTTTCCTCCTTAAAGCCCTTGCCCCTTGTAGAAATCAGGGATTGGAATGAATGCACGGTAGGAAAGAAAGCAGTCAACCAAAGGAGTAAAGGAAGTGATATTTAAAAATTAAATACCATTTAATTTGTTCTGCCTTATGTTGTAGTTTACTCACCTGTTATCTTTTCACCACATAACAGAAGCTACTTGGAGATTAAGGGTCTCGCCTTACTTATTTCTGTATTTCTTCCACCCTCCTCCCGCTTGGAACTTAACACAGATAACGTATAATAGGTGCTCCCTGAACATGGCTGGAACTGAATTGGGCACAAGTGGACATGCTGAGACTTGGAGTGGGGCAGCAAGCCTCACCGCCAGCACCAAGAGGTGTCCACTTTGCTTGTGCCTTGCCCAGTGCTGTAGCTTTTCCAGACGAACACTGGGTCTGTCCTGTTCTTGCTGGGCAGCTGTATCCTCCATGAGGTTTCTCTTGACCACAACGGCTGGGTACTTCCTAGGCTGCAAAAATTCATTACAAGGTCATTCAGGAGGCAAGCCTTAAGAAGAGACACAAGCTCTCTTTCAGTTACCCCTCTGCCCAGTTCAAATACTCAGGAGGTTGAGGCCCAGCGCCTTACACCTACCTAGTCTGAAGCAGCTCCTTCAAAGGGATGGGACCTTGCTGCGTCCCGGGAGTCCTTAGGGGCTAGAAAACTAAGAGCAGACAACAAACTAGTCCTGGCAGAGGAAGGCTGTCAGGGCTGGGGTGTGGTTGGGCAAAGGTCCCTGTGAGGGCCTAAGGATACAGGAAGAGGCTGGCACTCACCAGCCTCAGCTCACAAAGACACCCAGCACTGCCTCACTCTGTTTCCATTTCCTATTGCCCCCATTTTTGCCCATCCTGGGCTCCTCTTTTGGGTTCACTCACCTTACCCCTGTGGACACTATCACATGGGACCTTTGTTTCCCCTTATTTCCAATTATTTGTTCTGCCCTTATGGGATGCTATATTACCATTGGGATTTCTCATTACTACTTGCCACTTTGTCCCCACACCAGGTAAGCTCTACTGCCCCTGGCTTTCCTCTTACTTCTGGATAGCTTCTCCTCTCTTCCTCCTCTCCTGAGGATTTACACTGAAGTGACTAAGGTGGCTCAGTGGAAGGGGAGCCCTGTAAGTAGATTGGAGATTGTTTCTGACTCAGTGATAACTTGCACTTAGACATATACAGAATACGGTCCCCAAATGGCCAGTCTTGGGAAGGATGCTATTACAACATTATTTCTGAGAGAAAAGGTGCCTTGTGGCCTAGGCTAGGGTCTCAGCTCTACCATCTTCCCAGTTGTGTGGTCTTGGATACATTATTTTAACTGTTTGAACCTCAGTTTGTTCACTGGTGTAAGGGAGCTAACAATATGCCTGTAAAGAGTTGTTGATTCAGGGTGAATGCTTAATAACCATTAATGGTGCAGATGAAGTCATTCTGAGGTGCCTGACGCTGATATACTAAAAGGCTTATTCAGAAGTTGAGCTGGGGACATTTATGTCTACAATAAGAAGCAAAACCAGCTGGACCTGTATTATAGACCCTGTAGAACAAAGGAAAGGCCATCTGCAGAGCTTAAAGTCTGGAGACAACAGACCTATGTTCAAGTCCCTGGTCTACCTGGATGACCTTGAGCAAGTTACTTAATCTGTTTCCTTATCTGTAAAGAGAAGTTAATACTAATCTCAAGGGGTTGCCTTGAGCCTTAAAAGAGAAAACACATATGAACCAGCTGAGCCCCATCCTCAGCACTGACTGCTCAATAAATGTGAGTGGCTATTATTATTTACTGTTAGCGGGGGTGGGTGAAACTCAACCAGAAGAACCTCCGGCAGTGGTGGTCGCGGGCTCTTGGAAAGCTAGTGGTTTTCCTTATATTGCCCTTCTCAGGGCCAGGCAGGTGTTACTGAAACACTGCATCCACTTCTTTCCTGGACAGTGGGAATCACATTTTGAAGGGATCTAGAGAATTGCGGGGTGTCTACTCCTCCCTCTTCCATCCCCACGGAATTAATTCAATGGTGATGTGACATGTTGGGCTGGCACTGAGGATCCATGAACCTGCAGGCCAGTGGGGTGACTCCTTGAAGCCTCATTTTTCTTACATGTAAATGCGAACTAATTATATTAGAAGGTTATTGTAGGGATTATGGGATATTAAATGTGAAGATATTCCAGGAAACATTAAATCTGAACACACTACTTACAACTTTGTGGCCACCGCCCAGACTACAATCTCCTTACCTCGAGGGAAAGTACCCCCGTCCCCGCGTGAGCAGCCCCCACAGCGCTGAGCACAGTGCCTGGTCCTAGGTAAGCACTCAGCAAGTATTTGTTGTATTGAAGAGCGGTAAAGTATCTTAAAGAACGGAAAACAGAATTCGAGAAGGAGCCAGAATTGTTTATCAAGAACAGAAAGGACCGAAGAGTAACTTTAATAATGCTTCTTATACGGCAGACATTAACTATCTCTATAATCGCCCCTCCTCCTCCCCAAAAAGAGAGGCAGAAATTGTAAGGGAGAGGCTCCGCGATAAAGCCCCAGGAAGAACTTCCCGGCGAGCGTGTCGGGGCAGGCGGGCCGCGCCGCCCCTTCCCTGGTATGTCCGGCGCGGAGGGGCGGCGGGAAGGACGGGATGACCTTTGCGAATCTCGC
>NW_004955550.1:1857120-1861976 GCF_000276665.1 Chinchilla lanigera | reverse complement strand
GTCTTTGTAGGGGCCCGCAGGCAGGGCTCGAGGGGCCTAGGGGTGCGGGGCGCTGGAGCCGCGAGCCTGGGAGGACGAGCGCCCCCCGGCCCAGGTAGGGCCGGTGGGGGAGGGGGAGGGAACCCAAACTCTCCGGGAGTGGGGAGGGCGGGGGAGGGGAGAGGATGGGGGGGTGCTTCCCTCTCTGCGTCCCAAACAAAGTGTCACAAAGAGCTCGGCCCGCGGCAGTAGCGGAGGCGGCTGTAACTCAGCTTTTGTTCTCCTGGCTGGGGTAGCAGAGTCCTGGCCTCCCTATCTCCCAACCCTGCCCCCCATCGTCCTTCTGGCTTATCTTCCCTGGGAGGGGTCTGGGGTGCTGCTGGAAGAACCACTCCTGCGGGATCACAGGTCCTACTCTACTTGCCAACGGATTTCTGGGAGGGGGATTTTCCCAGGGGCTCTCTGGCCCACCCCATCTTGGCCCCCAGCCTGAAGATCGATGCTTACATGGCGTTAGGACCGACTTTTCTCAGGTCAGCTCCAGTGAAGGAAAATTAAGCTACATGCCCCCCTTAAATGTAGGTCCTCCAGAACTTTCAGAATCAGGGTCAAGTTAGGACATGCCTCGGGTAAGATTCGTCATAGCAGGGTGGCAGCAGGTGTAGCTTCTTGTCATCTGCTGTACATTCGGAGTCCACGGCTGAGGTTCCTGCCCCCAACTCCATAGTGAAGACGGGGAAGGAGGCTTTACCAGGAATTCAGTGTACAAGGTGGCAGCTGCTGTATAGGCTGGGCTTGGAGGAGCTGGTGAGCCAGGTGTCGAGGCCATAGAGAGGAGGCCATGAAAGTGAACTGCTGCTCTGTGAGGCGAAACTCCTCTTCCTTTTAATCCCGTCTAGCGCAGTGGTTATCATAATTATTAGCAGACTTGGGAGGTGTAGGATTCGCAACGGGGGAAAACATCAAATGTTGGAGATGACCAGAGACAGAGGCCCAGAGGCCTAGTTACAACTAGACCTCAGAGGTCTTGAACACTTGCTTCTTACACTTTGATTTGAAAAACTTTTAAACCACAAGGCTGAGGGAAATCTTGTTGGTTCTCCATTTACCAGATGCTTCTGTGTACCTGTCCTTGTTTATAATTTCCACCAAACATCCATCTTCTTTTACTTAGTAAGGGTTGAGGGTTCACATCCTCGTACGGACCAGTGTTCCTAGCATGAAGAGTAGTTGGCCTGTTGCTTTGGAAATATTCTGATTCCTATCTTTGGCCCTATAACCATGTAGAATCCAAATAAGGGCAAGATAACCCCTGATTCCCAGTGGGGATAGAAAGTAGGTCAGTGCTACTGTCTGGCCAAGTCTCGTGGATGGTGTTTAAGGGCTGAGTATAGAGAACTTGGTGATGATTGTCCATGGGCAGTACATGTGTGACTTAGGTTCCTAACCGGTTTACAGAGTCCCAGTCCTGGGCAGTGCGCTCCCCTCCTGAGATCGGGTTCCTGGAGATCTGGCTTGCCGTGGAGATGATGGAGATGGTTCTTCACTGGGCCTCTGAGGGGTCTCAGTGAATTTTGTTGATTTTAAGCTGTCCTCTGCGGGAATTCTTCCCCTGGGAATTCAGCTTCAGTTTGGGTCTTACATATCACTTTGAATCCTGGAGACGGCTGTGTGTAAAGTGGGTTTTGTTGGTGTGCCTGTGTGTGTGTGTGTGTGTTTGTGTGTGTTGGGGAGAAGCTGTGCTCTATTCTTGCTCTTTTTGGTTCAGAAATGAGGCCAGCTTCCCATTTTTTGCTTGCTGTTCCCATGTTTTGCTTGCTGTCCTACAGGCAGTTCTAGGGGCCCTAGAATATTCTCAGAATCAGAATATGTGCCCATAGGTTAGTCAGCTATGACCATGCAGTATTCCCAGCCTCCCTCCTCCCCCTTCCCCGGCCATCTGCTTCCTCTGAATATACCAGATTGGCTGTACACCAGGATGTTCCGGGAATCCCCAGGAGAGCAACAGAATGTGATGAACCCAAATACGATGCCTCAGTAACTCGTTCCAGGATGTACAAACTGTAACTGTCAGGACACTCCTTATAGCTAATTAAAAATTTCCTAGTTTCATCTATTTTCTATTACCTCTGTCTATTTTCAGTGACATCCAAAAGGCCAAAATAATCCCTCTGGCACTACTTTTTTTCCCTTTCCCCATGATACTCATTAAAAAAAAATTCTCTAGCTTTTCTCAGTGCTTTATTTGTGGTGCTAAAATGGCAAATGTGACCCCTCTAGCACTTCATAGCTCTATCTATGGTACTGAGGTGGCCAAAGTGGCTTCTCTGGTAGCCCACTGCTCTCTCCATGGTACTGAAGAAATGACCATATGTTTTAATATTTCTGGGGTCCAGAAGAGTGTTGGACTTGGAACTGTGACACTTTCAGCTGGAAAGGACCAACATTATAAGTTAGTCCAACCCTTTTACTTTACAGATGAGTATACTGAGAGGTTGAGTGATTGAAAGTTATGGGCTATTAATGGTCAGAATGGGCTGACTATTCTAACTCAGCTTTCATGAAATAGTGAACCTGGCCAGGCTCTTGGCTCTAGGAAGGGAGTTTATTTGGAGGATCCAGAGGGTGAGCAGATCCCTGAATTTGGAGCTACAGAAATACACATATCTTAATGATAGTGGAGGCTGTGCAGTGACCCTTAGACAAGGACATTTCATTAATTAACTTGTTAGGAATACTCCCAAAGCCCAGATTCTTCATACAACAGGCACTTTTCCCTTCATGGAGTCTAACCACATTTACTAAATGTTCAAAATAAGGCAGCTTTGGGCCCCCAGAGCCTTTTCTCTGCTAAGAGGGCTGACTCCTGGCCCAGTTCTCTTCTATTAAAGATCTGTACACAAAGTAATGCTCGCGTCCTTTTCTTTCTTAGTAACTCATTTCTGTTTCAGAGTGCCTGTTGTGGGAAGTTCTTTACATTTCAAATACCTACCCAGGCCAAGGCGTGCGCGTGGCCTTGACCATATACAGTATGGGGGAAGACAGGTATGACTGGATGACTTCTGTCAGGCTCCTAGGCCTGTTTCCATTCATTTTAATTCTGGGGTTGCTTCTAAGTCCAAAAGCTGACCTCTGCTGCTTAGAATCAGGACCCCCGCCCCCCCATCCTCTTCCTCTCAGTGCTCTTCTTCCCTGGCCCTGGAGCTCTGCACATCTCGGGCCTAGGGAATTTTAGCTGGAGAATTTAACCCCTTCCTGCTCAGAGCATGTACTGAGCCCTATCTGTGCAGATGGCCCGGCCCCGCCCCCGTCCCTCACTCCAGCCTCTTGAGCTCAGAGCCAGTGTAATCCTCCTCTTGTGTGAGGAAGCCTCTCCCCTGCAGAGAGGAGGAAAGCCTGCCTCGGAACAGCTCTGGACAAAGGGGCTGAGATGCCCCATCAAACCGCAGGCTCCAAGGTTTGAAACAGGGGAAGAATCCTAGATGGTATTTGCAGTTTTTAACCCTTTGCTCAGGCAGGCAGTGCCCCTTAACTTCCACTCCTCCCCCAACTCTCTCTTCCTTCGCTCTCTGTGTCCCCCTCCACGCCCCTCCCCCTCTGTCTGTCTCCAGACTCTGCTGCTGGGAGGTGTTTCTCTCCCATGCATGAATGAGTCTCTGTAATGAATGGAAATGAATGGATCAGGAATCCAGGCGGAGAGGGAGGGAGAGTAAGGGGGAAAGACCAAAAGGGTAAGGACAGAAGCAAGGACAGTGGAACCTGGCTGGTCAGTTAAGGGTCTGAGAGTGACTGGTCCCCACCTGGACAACTGGGGAGCACGGCCCCAAGCTCTGCTCAGTTGCTCATCAAGGTGCACAGCTCCACCCACACGGAACAGGGGCTGCTGTGATGCTGTGCTCCCCACCCTCCCCAGGTGGTGAGGTGGTACTGGTGCTCTGGACCGTGCCTTTAAAATGTATAATTAGCGGGGAGAAGACAGGATCATCAGGGAAGCTTTTGGAGCTGGCAAGTTGAGGGGCGCTGCTTCTGAGGACAGCAGAGCTCCCTTGTGCCTTAGGATTCAAACAGGAAGAAGAGAGGCTCAGGAATACAGGGTGCTAAGAGTCTGGAACTGAGGCTGACTCCCACCCTGATGAAAATCAGGGCTCACCTTTCTTCCATCTCTCTCTTTAGCTCCTCAGCACCTGTTGCCTTCACTAGCAGCTTTTCCTCCTCCTCCCTGAACTCCCCAGAACCAAAGAATGTGAAGGGGGTCCATGGAGGTGAGTGAAGCTCTGGCCTGAACCCACGAATACCTACAGAACAGCTATCACGGCCCTCCCTCCCCTGCCTGCCTTTGTTTTTACCACCTACTGTAAGTTGTTTGCTTGGCCCCACACCCAGTGCCCACCCATGCCTCAGCCTCCGGAGGTGAGTAGCACCAGCTCTTCTGGGTCCGGCCCCAACTCTCTTCCCTGGTGTTCTGGCCTCTGATGCCTTCACTAACTCCACAGGTCATCCTTCTCCAGCCTTGGCTCTGTGCTCATCTTTTTTCCACAGGGCTCACGTCCCCGTGTCCCCTGCGGCCACTTAGCGCCGTCACCACCTGCCTTTGACGGCGAACTGGATTTGCAGCGCTACTCCAACGGCCCAGGCGTGAGCGCGGGCTCGCCGGGGATGGGAGCGGTGGGCTGGTCTGAGAGCCGTGCGGGCGACCGGCGCTTCCCCTGCCCTGTGTGCGGGAAGCGCTTCCGCTTCAACTCCATCCTGGCCTTGCACCTGCGCGCGCACCCCGGGGCGCAGGCCTTCCAGTGCCCACACTGCGGCCACCGCGCGGCGCAGCGCGCTCTGCTGCGCTCGCACCTGAGAACGCACCAGCCGCAGCCTGAGCGGCCCCG
>NW_004955550.1:1835752-1856005 GCF_000276665.1 Chinchilla lanigera | reverse complement strand
GGGGGCGCCCAGGCGAGATCGGCGGCCGCGCAGGGTACGTGGGCCGCTCGGTCTGTGCCGGGCGCATCCTGACTGCGCTGCGCTCCCGTGGCTTCCCTTAGAAACAACCCTTCAACTCCCGCCCCCAGGCTGTGCCGTCTTGAGGCCACTGGCTCCTTACTCGGGAAATCCAGCCCTTCAGCGTCTGCACCGCAGAGCCCCAGGGCGGGGCCGGGGAGGTGGGGATGCGGCCCGCACAGGGCAGAGGCCCCGTCTAACTGTCTCTCACTGTGTTTGCAGAAGAAAACGGTCTGTTGGTTGGAGGGACCCGAGCTGAAGGGGGCCGGGGCGCCACCGGCAAGGATTGCCCCTTCTGCGGGAAATCCTTCCGCTCAGCGCATCACCTCAAAGTCCACCTGCGAGTGCACACAGGTGAGGGCGCGCCTCCTGCGGGGGGCGGGCGGCCTTCAGACTGACTGGTGCGATCGGCGGGGAAATGCTGGGTTTATTGAGGCCGCGCCAGTGAGACAGTCTGTGTTTCTCGTTCCTGATCTGAGGATGGCGTCTGTACATTGCGCCAGGGGCAAGTGGGCGTGTGTGGTGATGGGGACCCCAGGGTGTTATCTCCCTGCTCTCCAGGTGAGCGCCCCTACAAGTGTCCGCACTGCGACTACGCGGGCACCCAGTCCGGCTCACTGAAGTATCACCTGCAGCGTCACCACCGTGAGCAGAGGAGCAGTGCAGGCCCGGGGCCACCCCCTGAACCGCCACCCCCTTCCCAGCGGGGTTCCGCCCCACTGTCTGGAGCTAAGCCAGCTCAGCAGCCTACTACCTGGGTGGAGGGCACCGCAAGCCCCCGGGCCGCCAGCAGTACCGGTCCGGGTTCCCGGCGGAAGCCTGCCAGCCCCGGGAGGACCCTGCGCAATGGGCGAGGCGGTGAGGCCGAACCCCTGGACCTGTCCCTGCGGGCAGGGCCGGGAGGTGAGGCCGGGCCAGGGAGTGCCCTCCACCGCTGCCTTTTCTGCCCCTTTGCTACTGGAGCCCCCGAGCTCATGGCTTTGCATCTCCAAGTACACCACAGCCGCCGGGCTCGGGGTCGCCGGCAGCCCCAGGCCGATGCATCTCCCCCCTATACCCGAGTACCATCAGGAGAGGCCCCTCCCAGTCCTCCTCTGGAAGGCGAGGAGGGCCCTGGGCTAAGATCAGGAGAGACAGGACTGGGGGGTCAGGAACGGTAGGGAACCCTCTTAGGGGTGATTAGCTTAGTGAGCTTTCCCCGCAGGAGCAGGGAAGCACTAGAGGTAGTTGGGTAGAGCAGCCAGCAGGGGCAGCGTGGGACCCACATCCCAGCCCCAGGCCGACCAGAAGTGGAGGGGCAGCGGGCGAAGGAGGGCGGGCAGCGGTGCCCACCCAGCAGCCCACGGGAGTCACAGTGCCTTAGAAATGGCAGAGGTGAGGGTCAAAGAGCGGGGTCCCAGGGCTGGCAGAGAAGGTTGTGTCCCTGTTGAGGAACCACTCTGCCAGTTTTCGCTGGTCTATAGGCCTGAGAGTTTATTTTTGTACAAGGGGGTGGGGGTGGGGGGCACTGTACCCTTCTAGCCCCATCAGGGGCCCTGTAGACGTTGCTATTTTTGGTACGATTCCTGTCATCCCTGTCGCAGAGTTGTGTCCCCAATAAACAGGTGTCTTGAGGCACAGGGTCCTGCGTCGGTCTGCCTGTGTCTTACTCCCTTCTTTGGTCTCTTTCATCCAGGAAGTTCACCTTTTCAAGCACCCAGTTATCACTCAAAAGAGCTTGTGTGTCCCAGGCTTCATATTTGGTACCTCTAGGTGGAGCCTAAAACATCTAACAAGTCACTTAGGGAGCTACTCATGCATCTGGCCTGAGTACCTCACCGGAGAACTGCGGGACCCCAGTTTGTCTGTGACCAGCTCAGCCTGCAGAAGTGGGTGCAGTATAGGAAGAGAAGCTCCGGAGTTCATTGAGCCCCTGGGGGCCACTGTGCAGGAACACATTCGCCTGGGCTCATGCATAGTCAGCTTTGGGCCAGTAAGGCGTAGAGAGTACCTTTTATTCTTGGTTTTATTTTCTGTGTTCTACTTAACGGGTGGTGGAGGGGAGAAGTGCTCAAGTTAAAACACCTTAATCCAGAGGATGGCTCTGGCTCCTGGGAGGCAAAGTGTGAGTACATTTAATATAATATTATAATAACAATAATTACATGTATAAAGTCTGCAGTTCCTGCCCTGCTCTAGTATTATGGTTTGCAAAGCTCCATTTCGTGTGACACCACGGGATGGAGTCACCAGGAGCTCCCCTGACCTGGCAGAAATGTGTCTTCTCTGGGTGTCAAGATGAGAAGAGGAAGTGGGCTGTCAGTGCAGCAGTGTCCTGGGGGTGTGCAGTGGCCCAGGATGGGGAAGGGTTGGAAGAGGGAGGATTTCCCACCTCCAGGGTATGAAGGCAAGCAGGTGTGGCCACGCTGGTTCCTGCAGGAGAAGGCACCAAGCAGGGGAGAGCTAAAGATAGCAGTAACAGGGGGATGCTTTGTTCCTCAGCCCTCTTCCCTGTCCAGAATGCAGAAGAATTGAGTGCTGTCCTAGTCCTCCTTAGGTGTCACTGCCATCCCAGCCCAAAACGTGCTGGCTCTGCTCTAGAAGCCAGGAGAGAGGGAGATGGAATAAGAGACGGAAGGTGCTGACTCCCTGGCTGCTGAGGTGAGGAAGGACATTACTCTCAGGAGGGGGCCTGTGGGACATGGGGGAAAGGATGCTGACTCACCTCAGTCACAGAGGCGTGGTGGGGTCACTCAGGGCTCGAGCATGACTCTGAGGGCAGAAAAACAGTGAATTTAGAGACACATTCCTCGTTTCTCTCTCCCCTAAGCCTGCTTCTGTTAAAGGCTTTTTTAAACTTCTGAACTCGATGCCTCTTTGCAAGGGCTGGGGGAGAGGAGCACAGCGTACTGAACTAGAAATCCAACCTGTAGCCTCAGCTGGGAGCACAAGACCACTGGTTCCCTCTGGCCCTCAATGGACTGAATGAGAAAAACCCACCCAGAAAGAGACCACAGAGATCACCCATCCTTCACCTTACTGCAGGGACTTACCTGCCAGGACAGCCCTAAGATCCCTCCACTGGCCAGGGTGGGAGTGCTGCTCCCAGGGTGGGGGGGTTGCACGCTGGGGCTGTTTCTTGGTCCTGGGGACACATCTCCGGAAGAGTCAAGTGTTTCTGGGGCTAGGGGGGAAGACTGGGTGAGAGCAGGTATAAAACTGCTCCAGATTACCTTAAGCAACCAAGCTGCTCCATCAGGGAAGAAAAAGCTCCATAGCAACAGGAAGCTGTGAGTCACCAGAGCAATCCAGTTGCAAGAGAACCCCCCCTACCAAGAGGCAGGAAATTGTCAGCAGCATCATTAGAGCAACCAGGGAAGAAGCGACAGGAAACTATAAGGATTGCTGTGGTGAACCAGGAGGGTACAACACGATGCTGAGGCAGTTTCCATGGAAACCCAAGAAGTGCTAGAGAGAGGTACAGAGGAAGTACTTCTTAGCAACAAGCTGCTGTAAGCATCACCCTAGCAACCAGATGAAAGGCTCTTTTAGCAATGGGAAAGCTGTACATAGTTGTCATGACAACCGGGCTATTTGGCTAGAAAAAGGAATTGCTTAGCAGCAGGCAGCCTGAACATCACCATGGTGACCCAGCTGTTGGGAGCCACCCCTTGAGAGGTGCCTCACCCAGGGAAATGTGCTTGACGTCCAGATCCCAGGCCTCCTCCTCGACGCGGGCAGGCAGGGAGCAGGCTCCCGGTGAGAGGCCGGGAAGGGAAGGGCCGGCATGCTCAAAGGATGACACGGCCACGGAGGCCCGGGTGCGGGCAGCTGCAGAAAGTGGGGGGTGGGGGTGGGGGTAGGGGTGGGGTGCTGGTGTGGGAAACCCTGCCTGGCTCCCTGGACCATCTCAGTCTCATAGAGGGCCTCTCAGTTAATCCCACAGAAGTCGGAAGAGATACCCATTCATTACCCTTCCTGACTCCCACCAGACCTCCCCATTGCTTGCATTGTTAGTAACTCTGGGGACTCCCCCAGCACCCTGGCCCTCACCTCTCCCGGTAAGCAGGGCACTCAGTGTCCGTTCCCCAAGGGCTTTGATGTCCAGGAAGGGTTTATTCCCAATGCCCATGGACACCATCTGCTGCACTCGGAGCTCTAGGGAACAGACACCCTGTTAGCAACCTCCTGCTGCTCCTGGCTCCACCCCTGCACACCATGGCTGACTCCATTTCCCTCCCTCCCCACTCATTTCTCCCTCTCATTTCTCTGGTGTCCGGCTACTCTTCCCCTTGACTATCATGACATGGATGGTGCAGTGTCTGTGACTTCCTCCTCAGATTTATGTAGAATTCTGCCCATTTGGCATCCTGGCCACCTGACTTTGCTTCTAATGTTCAGCTTCCCCTTATCTTGGGCATTATGGAAAAAACTCACATTTTTAAATATTATTGCAGTTTACAAAGTGCTTCCATGTATTCTAGCTTATATTTTCCCTATTACACTAAGATGAAGATACTACTATTTAATTTTTCTAAGGACTAGACAGATTCAAAAATTAAAAAAAAAAAAAATCTGAACTAAAACGAAACCAACTAGCCAACAAACTACTTCAGATCACACAGCAAGTGAGTGGTACCTATTCTT
This sequence comes from Chinchilla lanigera, assembly GCF_000276665.1. Classification (NCBI taxonomy): domain Eukaryota; kingdom Metazoa; phylum Chordata; class Mammalia; order Rodentia; family Chinchillidae; genus Chinchilla; species Chinchilla lanigera. The sequence continues at coordinate 1,851,322 of NW_004955550.1, read as the reverse complement.
AATCCCCATCCAGGGTGCACTTTCTTCCTTTAGCCCCACCATTTGCTTCCCTGAAATTTGTTAGCTTTCTCTTTCCTTTCGGTACACCTTAGACTGATTTCTTTATTTCTCTCTCTCCTTTTTTGAGGTAGTATCGTATTTTGCAGTTCAGGGTTCAAGCTGGCCTTGAACTCACTATGTCGCCCAGGGTGGCTCTGAACTTGTGGCAGTCCTGCCTCAGTCTCTGAAGTGCAGAGAATACAAGCATGCGCCACCAAGCCCGGCAGCCTTAGACTCCTCTCAAACTCAGCCATCTCCCTAAAGCCAGATCTTGAATCTTCTCTTAACTCATTCCTCTTCCTTTACCCTATGCTGTTTTTCCCAGAAACCCCTCTATTGTCAGAAAGCCTCCAGCCACACTGTCTCTGTTACTCCCAGTACCCTTGTTGTGGGCTGCCTGTCTCCACAGTAGCTGGGCAATGGAACTTGTCCACTTGAGTTTGACCTCTGGTGAGGCTGCCTGCAAAGTGTATGCCTCTCGTGCACGCCGCCGGCGGAACCACAGTTCAAAGCAGAGCCCGCTGTCCCCGATGTTTTCTGTCAGCCCCATGTCAGCAGTCTGAGGAAGGACAGAGGGCAGTGAGTGGAGATGCGTGAGTCCTGGCTACCAGGTACCACTTGGGCAAGCACTATGTTTAGCCTGGCATCTGGTGGATGTTCAGTAAACAGTGCCAAGTGCTCTACATGTAGTCTTCACTGCAACTATAATTTACAGGAGGAGGAATGAAGCCCAGTAACACAAAGCAACTTGCCCAAGGTCTAGCCAGATCATTAAAGTGGGGATTGGAACCTGTGTCTGTATTATTTCAAACCTGGGCCTCTTTTTCTATATGCTACTCCCTCTGAAAAGGCCAAACTAGTATAAGAGGACAGAGTCTAGGAACCTTTGGAATCACTACATGTTGTCTGATCAGGGTTATAGATTGCTATGAACATTTATGTGGCTGGTTTCCTAAAGCAAGGATTCCCTCTTTTTGGTCTTATTTTGGTTAAGTTATCTAGAATGTCCTTTCTTCTATACTCCTGGGACCATCCCTAACTCAAAAGCCATGCGTGTCCTTACTGGGAAACATTGCTTCCATTCTGGCTTGAGATGCCTGATAAGTCTCCCACATGAACTATAAGAAGAACGCAATAGAGTAGCCCAGTGACAGGGACTTCTGCCACCCCCTGATGACTGATTGCAAAGCAAAGGTAATGTCGATTCTGAATCTGGGTTTGTGCTGAGCTTACAAAGATGTTCTCTGAGTACTCAAGAAGAGTGCCAGCCCTCACACTTCAATTCTAGGCCACGTACCTTAAAAGCCTGCTTGTAAACAAAGCTCTCAGATCCCCCCTCAGCGCCCTTGAGCTTGCTGAAGAGGAGGAGGTGCTCAAAGAGAAAGACATGGCGAAGGCACTTCTTCCGGCCACAGGTGACAGTGAAGGGGTCCCGATGCAAGAGCTGTCCCTGCTCCTTCAGATCTATCTGAGGAAAGGAAAAGAACAGGCTCTTGGCCAGGGGCCCTTTGTGTGCATTTAATGAGGAGTAAAAATAGATTTGCAGAGCAAGGAGACTCATGAACTGGTCCTCAGGCAGTCAGGAAATCAGGGAAGGCCTTAGTCCAGAATGCAGCCCTTGGTCACCAGGCCCAGCAGACCCCATCCAGCAGCATAGCTCCATTCTGAAAACGGGAAGAGCCATTGCTTGGTAGGGCTTTCAGCATCCTCTGGGGAAGCCTTTGTATGCTGAGGACCCAGGAAGAGAACCAGCAAAGAGCTGGGGTGGCTCTGTCCCAGAGGAGGTAAGATTCTAGCCTCATCCAGAGTCTCAGGGCTAGACAGACTGGGCAGAGAACAACTATGTGTCAGGCACTGAGTGTGTACAGCACAGATAGGGAAGGTAAGCCTTAGGAGGAGGAGAGCACAGGGCAGATATGGGAATGTCAGTCAGACTGTAGCTTCTTTATTTACAGATGAGGAAACCGAGGACCGGTTAAGTTCAATGACTGAGCCTTGGCCACCCAGGTTAGAAACCCCAGCCTGTGACCCTCAGACCTTAAGTCTGGTTCTCTTGTTGCCAGGCTATGCTACTTCTAAGGCTACAGGGCTAGGCTGTTTGCAGGAGTGACTGGAACCAGGGCCTTACCTCACAGCCTCGCACTGCCTCCACAGCTAGCAGGTCTCTGCCACGGGCCTCTTGTTCCCGGAGCAGCTGCACAGCAGCCCCGAGGGCCTGGCGCTCAGAACTCGGCTCAGGCCCAGCTTCCCTCAGAAGCTCATCTAGGAGCCGCCCATACCGAGTCAGTTGTTCCAGGGGCTGCTGCAGGGCCAGGGGCAGGTAAGGGCCACCCTCTGTGGAGCCCTGGATAGGGATACAGACAGGGATGAGGGTAAGGGTGGGAGCCTGTGGGAGCCAAGCTCTGGGGGCAAGTGGTAAGGAAGCTGGATCCTTGCTTTTGGGTGTAGGTAAAGCCCAAATACACTCAAAAGTAAGGCAAAACACTCCCTCCCAGAAAGAAGGCAGGCAGAGGGCCTGCAGCACATGCAACCATCCTGTCCTGAAGAGCTGGAAGAACCCAGGTGACGGCCCTTCACAGCCCTCAGCTCCTAGCTTTCAGAGTCACTTTCACATCTTTTGATCCTCAGAGCTCTCTGTGAGCGACTATTACTCTCCTTTACCAGATGGAGAAAGAGGCCCAGAGGAATCAAGAGTCTTGCCCTTGATCCCTCCGGATGGGGACATGGATAAGAACCAGCCTCGCCTGGCTTTCAGTCCAGGGCTTGTCCCACCCGGAGCAATTCTGAGGAGGGACTATTGGTAGCAGGCACTTCTGGGCACTTCCAGGAGAGCTTTTATTCCCTGAGGGGTTTTGAGGTGGGTTTCCCAGACCCTCTTTCTCATGAAGGCTGGAGCGAAGTTTACCTTGGATGGGGGGCTGAGGGCAGCCAGACAACTCTCCAGTTTGTGTCGGTGCTTCACATACTGGGCGTAGAGGCCGAACTGGTCCCCCTGCACCAGCAAGGAAGAGGTGAGGCGTCCTTCAGGAGGACCCAGCAGGAGAACTACCCGCCACCCACTGAGTCCTTCAATGCAGCCCAGAGGTGGAACAGGGAGCACTCAGGCTGCCAGGAAGCGAGGAGTCCAGGCAGTACTTGAAAACAGGCACAGGCTGAGTAGAACTGGACGGGCCCAAAGAACAGGGCTATGCCCCACAGTCCTGGACCACTTGAGGGGGCAAGGGCAGTGGGCACTGAGGAGGGACAAGGGACAGGGCTGCAGCATGGGAAGGAAGACGACTAGGAAGACATCGTGGTCTCTGCAGTGTCACTCACATGGCGGAGGAAGCAGGCCCCGATGCGCAGAGGGTACGTGGCACAGCCCTGCAGCTCCTGAAGAAAGTGTGTCCGGTGGAAGCTGCGAAGTCTTTCTCGGGTGCTCAGGACAGCAGCCCAGGTGCCCCGAAGTTCAGGAGTCAACTCAGGCCCAGGGGGTGGCACTGGCTCGCTCAGGCTGGTCACATACTCCTGCTCACAGGCAATCAGTTCAGACACCAGACGCTGCTGGGCACTGTAGGTGCAACCAGAGTGGCAGAGGAAGTGTCACCTGGCACAGAAAGGAGCCACACTCCCCACAGTGTCGTGTTTTTCCTGCTGGTCAGTTGGGGCTGCCTCTCGGGCACCAAAGGGGCCAGGCTCTCACCTGATACTCCGCTTGCGCTCCATCCGGGGGGTACCTACTCCCCAGGGACCATCTGGCCCTCCAGCCCGGCCCAGCAGCACATGTCCCCTTGGCGAGCACGTCCTGTCTACCACCTCAGTGCTGGTGACCTCCAGGCCTCGGATCAGCACAGCCCTTGGGGGTTTGCCCTCTGCTTCTGGAGCCAGCTCGGGGGCCTCCTCCTCATAGTCCTCCCCACATGGGGCCAGGGAGCAATGGGATGGGGCAGCCCGTGGTCCAGGACTGCTGGGAAGCAGCAGGGAACTGAGGCTGGGTGAGGGGCTATGGGAGCCCCGCTGGGCCCCCGCACTGCTGGCACTGTCTGCCCGTCGCCGCCTGTGGCCCCTCGGACTGGCTTCCTCTCCCAGCTGCTGCTGAATCCTCTTCTCCAGCTCTTGGCAGCGGGCGCGGCAGCGACCCCACTCCCGCAGGGCTGCCGGGCTGCCCAGGTCCAGGGCCAGGGCCCGCATCTCCTGGAAGGTGCCAGCACTGGGTTCTGGGGCCCGCCGCAGGGCAAGCGCTGCCAGCAGGGCCTCACGACCAGGCCCAGCACCTGCCAGCCGAGCAGAGCCCTCGTCCACCCACTCATGTGCCTGTAAAGCCAAAGAGTTGGAGATGGGAGAGAAAGGGTGAGGACCCACACCACCCCCAGAAGCTTGCAATAGCTCTGGCCCTCTTGCTGATTAGGTTTTCCAGTGCCTGCCACCCTCCCTGCCCTCTCGCTGTCCTAGTGTGACCGTTTAACCGTCATGTCAGCTGGAGATGCTACTGACATGGGAGAGCGTAAAGAACAGCTAATGCTGAGAGTTCTACGGCTTGGTGCTAAGTGAGTTTCTGTATTGTCTCGGGTGTGGTCCTGGGAGCTGGAAGCCTACAGGGTATATTCGGGCTTAGTACCTGCTCTAGGCCATTTGGTAAGGAGGTGGGTGAGCAGAGCGACAAAGCCAAGGCGTGGGCTCCCGAGTCCTTGACCACTCTCTCCACGCCAAAGAAAAGAGGGAGTTGGCACGGAAGGGGCTCTGTACATACCTGCTGGAAGAAGCGCTGAAGCCGCAGGGCCCGGTGGAGACCACTTTCTACCTGCTCCAGCCGCTGTTCGAAGACATCCAAAGCCTTCTGGGAGGCAGAGTCCTCTTGCAGAGCCAAGGCCTCCCGTGCCTGGGCCAGGCGCTCCTGGGGAGGGAGGCTGTGCTCAGACCTGGGCTGCACTCCCGGTCTCCCCTGCCCTCGGTGTCTCTTTTTCTCTTCTCACCTGGACCTCGGTGCTGAAAGCCCGGAATCGCAGCTCTGTCTCCTGCAGAGCAGGCAGGGACTCCCCAGGCAGAGCAAAACTGGCCAGCTGCTCCTCTCCTGGGCCTGACAGCCACTGCAGCACCTGAGACAGGTGGAAGAGCGGGCTGTGAAGGAGAGGCTGGGACCCAGTGCCAGCTCCACCACCCTGACCCACAGATCCTTGAGTGACAGATCTAGTCTCCTCTGTCACATGCAGTTGGTAGTTGCGGGTGATTGCAAGTTTCCACAGGGACCCAGTGAAAACCTGGGTGAGAAGACTTTAGAAAGCGCCAGACGAGGCTGTGCTGTCAGTGAGCACCGAGGGAGCAGGATGAGAAGTCCTGGCCCAGCCTAGGGGGAATACATAAAAATGGTGAGGACCAGGGGCAGGGTGAGGGCCTTTTGCTTTGTTTTGTTTTGAGACAGGGTTTTGCTATAGTGAGGCCTTGAGCTCACTATGTAGCCCAGGCTAGCTTTGCAGTCATGGTGATCCTGGCCTCAGCCTCCTGTGTGCTGGGATTACACGTGTGCACCACCACATCTGACTGGATGAGGGCCATTTGGGTAACAGAGCCAGGAACAATTTCATCCTGGACCCCAATGACTGGTGGACAGACACTGCAGGCACCAGGCCTGGTGAGGCTGCTCAGAATCTGGTTGATGCATGTGAATGTTTGTGTCCAGCTCTAGTTGCCCATTACAGTGGCAGAGGAAGTCTTATGCTGGTTCAGAGGTGTTTGACCAAGAAGACATGGTAACGTTTCCTCAGAAAAGAGGCTGGAGGCTGGGTTGGGACAGCCTGCAGATAAGAAGTCTGAGGGTATTCCCACACTAACAATAACTACTAGTCTAGAGTCATTTCCTGAATTTATTTGGTCGTCCCAACCACCTGTGTGTTAGCTGTTACCATTCCCGTTTTATGGATGAGAACCTGGGAACTCAGAGAAGCTAAATAACTTGCCCAACACCTTACACTTCACACTCTTAGTTTCTATCCAGATGTCCCCCAAAGCCTCATGTGCTACAGACGGGGATATGGGAGGTGATTGGATTGCTGGAGCACAATACTCATCAGTGGACGAGCCCATTGATGAGCTGAATGTGATGTTGGGAGGTGAAGCCTAGTGGGGGAGGTGGTCACTGGAGGCGTGGCTAGGGAGGGTCTCTCTGCTTCCCGCTGCCTCGCTATAAGCTGTCTCTCCTCTGCTGTGCCACTCTGCCTTGGAGCCAGCTGACTATGAATGGAAACCTCTACACAATGTGAGCCAAAACAGACTTCTCCTCCCTGAACATATGGGGTTGGGTAGAATGTCCCAGCCACAAGAAAAGAACTACAACACAGAGTCAGAGCCCAAACTGAGCACTTTAACCATCAAATCATGTTTTTAAACAGCATTTTAAATGAGAGTGATGGGCCTGGGGATACAGCTCAGTGGCACAGGGCCTGCTTGGCGATCGTGAAGTCCTCGGTTTAATTTCTGGTATCGCCCCCAAATAAATACATGGGAGTGAGGGGAGCTAATCATTCAGCAGGCAAACAAACAATAGGAGATGTACCCTTGGATATTGGAATAGAGGGGGCCAGTAGGCAGCATCCTAGGAAACAGCCCTAACAGTGCTAACCCCGTTAGCACTGACCCTGAGAGGTCCCTTCCCCTGATACGCACATGCAGGTCCATGGTGTGTGCACTCACCATGCTTGGGGTTAGGAGGAATGACCAGATTCAAAGCCCTCTGACCCCACATGGTAGCGTAGGGTAGAAAGCAAATCCCTATGAGACTCAACCCCAGAGAAGAATCAAGGTTCAGAGAAGCCAGGCTTTTTTTCTTTGAGACAAGGTCTCACTATGTAGTTCAGACTGGCCTTCAACTCACTATATAGTCCGGCCTGGCCTTGAACTCAGAACAATCTTCCCGCCTCAGCCTCTCAAGTACTGGGACTACAGGTGTGTGCCACTACACTCAGCAAGAGAAGCCAATCTTATTTCTCAATCTTCCTTACAAAGGCAGTGGTTCCTCTTAGGGGCTTGCAGTACCTTCTTCCAAAGTGGAGAGAGGTGGGACCATCCCATCCTTGGGCTTAGGGGGATGACACTGCGCAAAAAGTTGAGGCAACCTGCCTGGCAGTGTAGCTAGAGAGCCAGTGCCAACAGATATTCATTATTATTATTTTACATATGAAGGTAAGTACTCCAAAGTCAGTCGGCTCTTTCCAGGATCCCCAGGAGATCCCAAGCATTTCTAACCATCACTAAGGATTCCTGACCAAATATAAACAAAGTGAAGATCCGGCTTCTTGTCTTTGCTAGTACTAAGATTCTCCCACCTTTTTGGGTGTTTTGTTTTGTTTTATTTTGTTTGAGACAGGTCTCACCATGTGCTTCAGGCTGGCCTTGAACTCACTATGTAGCCCAGGCTGGCCTTGAACTCACAGCAATCCACCTGCCTCAGCCTCCGGAGTAATGGGAACCCACCTTGTCAAATCTCCCATCTACCACGCCTATCCTCCAGGGGTGGTGAGGAGAGAGGGAGGGCTGTTCTGGGAGGATTACCATCAATGCTAATAAGTACCAGAAGGTGGACTGGAGGCCAGGGTCCCAGGCTGAGTGGGGGTGGGTATGGGACCCCAGCTCACCTGCTGGAGCCGGTGTAGGCGCTGCCGGTGCTCCTGCCGTTGCACTTGCAGGTTGGAGAGGCGCACAAGCTGGTGAATGGCCTCATCCACCTCTTGATAGAGGGTAGCTGGGCCCGGGCCCTCCAGCCTGGAGAAGGAGAAGAGGCCGAATGGACCTCTGTCCAGCCTCTCAATTTGTCCTTGCACCTCCAGGGGTGCAAACACGACAGTGGTATAGCACTGTGGATCACAGTATGGGCTGGACTTTGACTGCTTGAATTTGAACCCTAACTTTTCCATCTACTGAACTAGCTTGGTCAAAACTCTTAACATTTCTGATCCTCCAAGTCCTCAAAGTAAGTGTAACTAGTACACAAGGACACTGTGAAGGCTAAGAGACAGTGTGTGCAAAAGCACGGTATCTTGCCCAGATATAGGCGTAGTAAGAATTATCTGGCAGTTAAGGTTTCCTGGCAGCCGTTGCGGTCTACCACCCCCACCTGCCTCCGAACACTCATCTCCCGTACTTGCTGCTATGGGTGGAGCGTAGCCTCATCAGGATGGCTCCCCCGTCCCTCTGCAGTGCCGTCAGCTGGTGATCAGCCAGCACCTTCTGCAGAGGCTCAGGCATTCCCACTGCCTCCTAGGAGTGAGGAGCAATTACAGTTGAGGATCCACTAGACAAAGCCCACCCTGGTCCCACACCTATCCCATCCCCCACCACCCCATTCATACCTCTCCCTCTGACTCTGCTGCCCTCTCCAGCTCTTCAATGGCCTGCCGCACAGAGTCCAGCACACCTTGGCACAGGCTACACAGCCTTGCCACTTCCTGAAACCCACACGCAGGGATGGAGCTCAAGGTCAGAGTTTAGAATAGGGAACCTAAGCCCTAGGTAGGGGCAGCCTGGAGAATTGAACGGGGGTGGGGGGGTAGTACTCAGGACTGAACCTAGTGCGTTATACACCCAATCCTTTCTATATTTTATTTTGAGATAGGGTCTCCTTAACTGTTAATGAGTCCTTGATTGATCAATATTGCACATCTCTATTTGTTTTCATGAGAAGCCACTTTGAAGATATCAGTATGTAATACAACAAGCATTGCTAATTTCCTACCACTTTGTAACTCTGTATTGTTTGTACTGTTCTTTTGCTATTTTGTAAAAGGTTGTCTGTTAACGTTTTCCTCCTTTTAGTTTTAAAATTTAAAAAAAAAAAAAAAAAAAAAAAAGAGAGAGGGTCTCCTTAAGCGGCCCAGTCTGGCCCAGAACTTGTGCTCCTCCTGGCTGAGTAGCTGGAATAGTATGTCACCACGCCACACAGCCCAGACTTTTATGGAGGTAACGCTGGGTTCAGTTATGATTTTGTTATTAACTGCATGACATTAGGCAGGCCTAGACGCCTCAAATCTCATTTTCCCTCCTACTAAGTTGCGAGAAGACAGGACTCTGGGTTAAAGAGATGATACCTGCCAGCAGCTAGCACGGGCCTGGCACAGCTTGTTAGATGTGCATCTCCTTTCTCTTCTGTCTTGCAGGGTCTTTGCCCTGCCAGACCCTCCTTTCTGCCTCTCAGGTCCACTTCCCCTTTTCACACTGCTTACAGACATGCTACAGCTCAGAGCACATTTATTTTTCTTCTTGACGACTCACAGCACTTGGATTGGTGGAATCATGGGAGATAAGTGCTGGAAGAACCTTTACAGAGTGTATCACAGTTGCTGCACTTTGCAGATAAAGATCTTCAGGCCTGGGTACTGGTGCAGGGAGCAGGGAAGACAGGGTGCCATACCCAGAAGGCAAGTAAAGTAACTTGTCCAAGGCCACATGGAACACACCCAGCCTTTCCCTCTCAGTACTTTCCAAAAGCCCAATGACACGAGTCTGAACTCTTCTAGTTCTTCTGTGACTTAATCTCCCACCATAATTTATATGCTAGTGAGTGTCATATGAAGAATTTAACATAGCCCATCTGTTTCCCTGTGACAAAACGCACAATATTCTGGCCAGGGCCTGTGAACCACAGATACTGGCTGAGTTGGATGGAAACCACATGGATCTCTTATCTTCTAGAATGTTCTCAGCTGGGCTATCTAGGGCCTCCCAAGGCAGATGGTGGAGGATGCTTACCTTATGTATCTCCACCCAGTGGCTGGGAGAGGGGTCCCTGTGACCTCCTAGGTCCCACTGCAGCTCCTCTGGCTTGGCCACTCTTTTGAGATCATTCTCTGACAGCCACTCAGCACCCTATAGACACGTGAAGGTAGGGAGTTTCTGCCTGGCACCGAGGGAATAGGAGACCAGCCTGGGGGTCCAGGCAGCCCCTTCTGCTCTTCTACTGATAGGAGACTAGGGAGTGAGGGGCTCAAACCTGAAATCCACAGAGTTCAGTGGGAGGGTCACCATGAGTGAGAATCAGCAGCCGCTGAATAAGGGGAGGGTCTCCTGAGTCCTGAAGGCAGAGAAGAATAACCCCAAACTGTGGGCAACCGGGTGGCCTGGAGTGGCCACCAGGGAAGAGGTGGACCCAGGGGAAGTGCTCGTCTAAGGAGGAGTTACCTGAAGTTGACTCAGAGCAGGAATGAGTGCCGGCGGCAGTGGGGGCGCTCTGCGGAGATCCAGCAGGACAGACAGTCCTAATAACTGGAGGTCAGGCCTGTGAGGCAGGAAGGACAGGAGGCTGCAGTGCGCGTGTTGGAGAGTCAGCAGATAGGGCAGAGCAGAGGCACAGGTCTGACTTAGTGTTCACAGTCCTCAGAGCAGTTACCTCAGTTACTTCCAGTACATTAGGGAAGAAATGTGCAAAGAGCCAAAGTCTGGGACGTGTGTCCACAAGGTGGTAGCCTAGCACTCAGGAGCTGATGCTCATGTGACTGTTGTGTCAAGGGGTTAAGGTCTGGAAAGTTAATGGTTCTGTTTTGGAAAGGTCTGAGTTCACTACAGTCTGTAGCTTGGTGTCTCACAGGCACTTTGTGAATCAATGTCCTGACAGTCTAAGTAGTGTCTTAGGACACTGAGGTGGGCAGTGTTGACTGTGAACTTCAGTGGAGATACTATCCTGGAAGTCAGCACTCAGTAAGGTCAGAGGTCAATGACTTGAAAATCTGAGGGCTGAAGAAGTGTCCTAGAGGTCAGAAGGTCAGGTCCTCATGACTCAGAAGGTTAAGTCCAGAATGCCAAGGCTCACCGGGGTTACCTGAGCAGCGAATGGAGGTAATGAAGAACGGTGCTCAGCACGTCTCGGGAGGGTGGGGGCTCCTCAGTTGGACACGGTGGGGTAATGGTCAGCAGAGCTCGCCCACTCTGGTCTACCCCTCCTGAAGACACAAAATGGCCAGGCTGTCCTGGCTTGGCACAGTCCATGGCCACTTCCTCCCAAGCCCACCGCAACCTCTCTCCCCCCAAGCCTTTTCCTTTGCCAACTGACCAGTCAGGACAAGGAATCCAGAGGCCATCAGACCCCAGGCTATATCAGAGTCCTCAGAGACGTAGGCGGGAGGGGGCTCCTCCGGGATGCTGTCTACTTTTCCTTCCTGCAAAGGCTCCAGGGGCTGTGTTGGGAGGTCTGACAGCGGCCTCTCTGGACCTGTAGATCCTGCATAGACAGGGGCAGAGCTGTGGGCCTAAAGTGAGGGTGGGGCTGGCTGCTGAGCCCCCAGCCTAACCCCAGCTCCTGTTCCAGCCCCCTCTTCCCCTGGGGCCTCAGCGTCTGTTCTCACCTGCCACACACACCAGGCTTGGTCTCTCTTGCTCTCTGTCTCCAGTGCCCTCTTCTATAGAAGCACAGTCTTCTGGGGGCAGAGGCTCTTTTTCATCTGAGGGCGTGGGCTCCTCTTTGGGCTCCACCTCTGACCTTCTAGTGCCTTTGTTCTCATCCTTAACCAGGCTGCACGCTGGAAGCTTGTTTTCATTTGGTGAGGGCAGACTGACAAGGGCTCCGTGGTGGCCAGCCTCCTTGTCCCCAGAGTTGAGTGGGGCACTGTCCCCTCCTCGGCTAACAGCCCCTCTGCCTGCAGCTCTCTTCTTTCTCCTGTTTCCTTTGCCTGTTCTCCGAGGGGTACCAGGTGGTCCTTCAGGACACTGGCCTGCTCCAGACTCTCCTGACCGCAGGAGGCAGGATTCAGAGGCTTCCCCCAAGGTCTCTGTTGAGGGTTCAGACACCTCCACTTCCGCTGCATCTGGGACAGTTTCAGTTCCTGGGGGAGACCCAGGGGAGGCTCCAGTGCTGCTCCCCTCACCCGGTGGGCGTGATCCATCCTGGTCCTGAGCCCGAACCCCCAGGGCCTTCTGGTGCATCCATGCCCGGTGCCTCCGGTGCCGGCCTTTCCCTCCAGCACTCTTGCGGGTAGGTACTGTCCGGGTCCTGGAGAGGCCCGAAGAGCCCTCAGCATCTGGGGGGCTCCCCCTGACAGGCAGTGTCACTTCCAAAAGCTCCACGTACTCACCCTCTGGTCCCTCAGCCGGAGCATTGTGCCCATCCCCAGGACTCCGGGTGCCCAGCACCTCCTCAGGGAGTGGAGGGCTTGGAAGCCCTGGGGGTACTGAGGGCAGTTCAGGAGGCAGTGTGCCTGGTCGATGTCCAACCATGAGGCCCTCTTTGTGCACAAACCGAGGGCAGATGAGTTCAGCCCAAGGCAGCCGCTGAATGCCAGAGGGTGCAGACAGGAGGCAGGTACTGAGGCGACCCGTAGGTCGGTCCTTGTTGATGCCTTGCAGCCACTCAGGTGTAAACAGGTAGGCACAGGCCTCATTGGGCACAGGCAGCTCCTGCACCCGCCCACCCCCTGGGGCCAGACACTTGAGTGCCAGGTGGGGTGTTTGGGCTGCTGAGGGCACCACCTGCAGGTAGAAGTCTCCAGGGCGCAGAAGCTGCCAGGGAAGGGCTGCAAGCTGCACCACAACCTGCTCATGCAGGCAGAGGGGCCAGCCTTCGTGGAAGAAGAGGAATCCACTGTACTGGGCCTGGGGAGAGAGGCAGGACGCTGCACTCAGCGGGAGGTGGCAGTGGGAGTGGGTCCACCCTAGGCAGGACTGGCCTTACGCCTGGTGGGTTACACCTCCACAGGAGCAGGAAGGAAGATCTTATGGGTGTTATGTGGCAGAGAGGAAGACATTGGGACAAGTCAGTCCGTTGATGGCAGGAAGCTAGTGTGTAGGAGGGCAAGAAGTAAATCATTACAAAGATACGGTCAGCAGATGCCCTTGTCTTAGAGGAATCAAAGATTTGGGATTTTATAGCTGCAGAAATAAAGGCTCTCTATTGAGTCATATCTGGGGGAGTTAGTATCTTGAGAAATTTGTATGAGTGAGAGATGTCTAGAATTGGGTCTGTCTGCAGGATCAGGGTCTTTGGGAGTCAACATTTCTTAGAGCTAATATTTGGGGAAGATAAATATGCACTTATATGTGTTAGTGTCTGAACAGTCTGCACTTCTGTGGGTTGAAGTATACGGGAGGTCAGCAAAATGAGGCTGAAGGTCCTCTGGGCGAATCAGTATTAAGCAGGGTGCATGTCTGGGTGGGAGGAAATAAGCCTAGCTAGTCCAGAGCCAGGCAGTGGATCTCAGGGAGGTAGCACAGGGACGCAGTCACTCACACAGGCTTCCTGCTGAACCTTGGCAAGCAGGTGCTTGGCTGGTACCAGGAAGTCCAGTGTGTACCTCAGCGCATCCTCCCGATAAGTCCTCTCCACCACTTGGAACACCTGGCCCAACAGGGTAGGGGCTGTGGCTTCAAAGGGTGGGTACAAGGCAGCGAGCGTGCTCTGCACACAGTCCTCCACTGGCTCAGGCTCCTGGGAGAGATGAGACCTGGCTACAGACTCCTGGAGATACCCAAGCAGGGCTTCCTGGGGACTGTATTGGTCTGCAAGCAGCTGTGTCCTCCAAAGCCCTCATCATTATTTTTTTTTTTTTGTTCGCACAGAGTGAACACGCAGGAAATGTTGGCTAAAGGAGCCAAGATGGGTGTGGGGTTGGGCAGTCAGTTGGGGCCATACACAGGCCTAACAGCACTGCACACTCAAGCTGTGAGACCTTGGTTTTGTGAGCATAGGGAAAACACACGGGGAGAATGGGCTGTAAATGCATATTCAGATGGGGGATGTTCCTCGAGCCTATGAATCAGAGTGATTGCACAGACCCTCAGGAGGTAAGACACAGGCTCCAGCAGGCGCCATCAGGGGAGTGAGCTGATGGTCACCAGTTCTAAAGGGTGGAGTGGGAGGCACCATCCTGCAAATTGATTCCACCAGCCCCACGATCCAGAGACGCCCATGTTAAGCGGTGGCGCTGGCCACAATCAACTGCATCTGGGAGAGGATGGATCGGTAGGAACCTGTAGTGGGCTCGGGTCTTTATAGCATCCTTCTCTTCCAGAGTGGCTCTAAAGCAATCATCTGTTCCCAGAGCATGTAGGATTGGGTTACCACGACCTGGGTGGGGGCATTCTAAGTAGGAATAAGACACAAAGGCACACGTGGGGAAGGGAGCAGGAGGCCTTGACCATGGTGTGCATTCCAACTGAAATCCCTTCTAATTCCACTGGGACCTCTCTGCCAACCTAGACCTGAAGCTACCAGCCCCAAAGCCTCAGCCTGGCTTCACTCAGACCTGCCTCCCTAAGTGAATCCATGGGAGACCTTTCTCTATCCCACATGCTGAACAACAGCCCCCTGGGCAGCTCCTTTGCAAGCTTATTTCTCCTTTCAAGATGGCCTTTGAAGTTCCTTTTATCAGATTTTTTTACTTTACATGGGAAAGGGGGTGCTCAGTGCAGTATTTACCTAGCTCTCTGCCTCCCTCCACTTCCAAGCCTTGCTTTTGCTGGGAAGACGACATTGCATATTTTACTGGGTCTCTTCAGCTAAAGTAGCTCGCTTGTCTCGGCCGTCTGAGCAGCTAGGGCAGCCACTCCAGAGAGGGACATTCAGTGCATCGGCGCACAGCCCGGGCCCCAAGGTGTGTGGGCGAGCAGACAGACCCCTAGTGTTCCCGGCCGGCAGGCGCTGTGCGCGTGGGTGGAGGCAAGGTCGCGATGGGCTGGGGTAAGGCAGGGTGGGCCCTCGGCTGCAGGGCCGGGAGGGGATAGCTAGCGCTGGAGCAGCAAGGCAGCTGCAACCCATTAGGGGCGGTGAGCTCATGGCTGAGAATCTCAGCCACAGGAAACGGCCGCGGCAGGAGGGGAGGAGGGTCTGGGGCGGGAGGCGGCGGGAGTCCAGAGACGGGGCTCTCGCCGGCCAGGACCAGAAAGACCAGAGCGACTGAGTCAGCTCTCCCTGGCCTGATTCCTCTTTCCTCTCGCTCCAGCTTCCCGGGGGTGCCCTTCCCTCGGCAGAGGAGCGGCGGTGGGTGCTTCGGCCCCTCCTCCGCTCCCCGCAGTGGGCGCCCCCTGCCAGGGCCTCTCCCGCTGCACCCCTCCGCCTGCGCGCCAGGGACCGCACCCCTCCCCTGGGGCGGGCTGCCCGTTCTCGCGCTGGTTCTTCAGGAGTTCTGGACCAAAGGTCCCGGAATCTTGTACTCCTGTGATGGGGGTTCCAGCGCCTCCGTCGTCGCGCGGGTCCTCCGCCTCGCGCCGAGGTCCCCCGCGCTCCCTCTCCGCCTCGGGAGTGCCGGGGGAGGCGCCTCTGCTCCCGCAGCGCGAGACCCGGGGCGCCTGCCCTGGAAGCTCGGGGCGGCCGCGGCGGCGTCACGCCCCCCGGCACTGTGACCCCTCTCCACCCGCTGCCCTGCAGCAGCCCCGCTTTCCCCGGGAACTTCCCTCTGGCCGTGCCCCTGGCTCTTGGCCCGGCCACAGCTGCGGCGGTCCCCTCGAGCCGGATGGGTGGGCCGCCGCGCCGGGTGGGGACGGGGATGGAAAATGGTGGTTCCAGGCAGGTCTTGCTCAGGACCCGCGGCAGCGCCGCCCGGCCGCTGCGGACCCGCGCGCAGAGCACGGACCTGGGTC
>NW_004955550.1:1779374-1835279 GCF_000276665.1 Chinchilla lanigera | reverse complement strand
CCTCTCCGCGCTGCCCCCAGCCCCAGCCAATCCGCCCGGCTCACCGACCGCTTCCCTCTCCGCCCCGCCCCGCCCCGCCGAGGACGCCTCTTTTCCCGCCGTCGCCTCGCTCCCGCGGCTCAACTGAGCCTCGCGCGGGTCTCTGCCCTGAGCGGCCGTGGGCTCCCCGCGTCCCCTGGGCTGCCGGCGCCTCGCGCCTCCAACTCGCGCCAGGACGCTGCGCCGTGGGTACCAGACTTTGGAAGGACCTGGGGCTCACAAGAGACCCCATGCCCTGTCTCCTTCGGGCGGAGTGGCTACCTCAGGGGATTCCCCCAGTGCCCAGGGCCTTGCCCATTCTCCCATCTTTACGGCCCTGGACTAGCGAGGCTACCCATATGGGCCCCACTGTGCTGTCTGCGGAAGGAGGGGCACGAAGCGGTGAAAGCTGGAGATGGGGGTGAATATCGTGGTAGGGGGCAGAGCCCTGGCACCAGGGCCGCGCGCTTCAGCGAACTTTTTCTGACTTCGCGCCTAGCTTGGCCTTCACCACATCATCCCCTATCTCCCCTTCCTAGAGAAGGCAGAGCGCCAGCTCCCGGGGTCAGACCTCACGATTTGGTGCTGAATGTGAGACCGTTCCTTTCTGTGCGGTGGCAATAATGTCCCAGGGCTGCTAGGGCTTGTGGCCATGGGGACCCCTAGACAAAGGGGGCTAGGCTAGGAAGAAAGTGGTAGCTCCATCCCCTCTGCCTCACTACCAATCCACCAGCATCCTCCACCCCATCTGGGTGGGAAGTGAACCTTCCCGGACAGCTGGTGGAGACCTGGGAACATCTGTGTGGGAGTGGGGGTTATCCCACCTCTGTACCCGCATGCGCGAGGATGCCTGGCCTCACAGTGGGCCCTCCCAAAGAGTGGGCCTTCAGAGGACATGGGAAAGCCAGACAGACCCCGAGAGAAGTTTGAAGGCGTGTTACACTGTAGTCGGGGCATAATGCTTTAGAAAGTGTCCTGCTTGGATGCAGTTCCTAGGTGACTGGGAGGTGGAGCCTCTGGACAGTCGCAATAGGAGGGAAGGGAAGGAGGGGAGGTCGCTGTGAAGGCTAGGGCTCAACTCTCACCGCCCCCCCGCCCCTGCCTGCCTCTTTCCCCGACTCCCTGGGTCTGGAAAAGAAGACAAACGTGCATCCTTGGAGGTGAGAGGAGCACTTGGCTCCAAAACGTCAAAAAGGAATCAGGGGCAGCAAACCCTGGTGACAATCTTCCTGGCACAGTAGAGCTGTGGAGATGTTCTTAACAGCCACCAGTTAGGTGATCCTCAGTTACGCCGACTTTCTAGCTTCCTTGTAATTAGCTAAGAGAGTGAGATTTTGCTACCCCCTGGTGTCCATTCGGTAAATACTGCCCAGTAGCCAGTTGGAGCCAGCACTTAAGGAAACTTTCCCAGAGGATGTTTTATGAACCTTGTTCATCCCTTGCCTCAAGTCGAGCTGACCCTTTCGCAGAGTTCTCCCTTAATGGTCTTACATTCCTTGTACTCAAGCAAGGTCTTTGGGGGTCACTTGGTAGAGTCCAAGTTTCCCACAACTAAATAATGGAATACAAGCTGAGTTGGCTATAGGCTCTGAACTCTAGAAAAAAAAGAGTGGATCCTCCCTCCCATGGGGAAAGGAAAGGGATCCACTGAGAGTTTTTGAACTGGTGGAGTGAGAGAACTTGGATACAGGGCCTGGAATGCCGTTACCTCTTATTTCAGGAATCTTTAAGCCCATGCTATATTATGAAGGTTTAAGTAAATGACATATGTGCTTACAGTGGTTAAATGCCACTTTCTGTAGAGAATGCAATTCTTATCTAAACGTTGTGTGTGTGTGCATGTGCACATATACAATAAAATTTGTGTGATGTGTGTGGTTTTGGAGAGGATGTGACAGGGTAAGATTATAATGGAGGAATTGGAGTCTGGGAAGAGAGCAGGCCTAGAGATGCTCCTGCATCCATAAACACTTCTCATCATACTTCACCAATTGCAGATTCTTTGTTGTTTATCACTGCGTTAAATTCTGGTTTACCGAAGTTATGTAACTTGCTCTAAATTACACAGTACATGGAGAAGCCAGGACCTGAATCCAGGCAGCCTGACTCCAGAGCCTTCATTCTCAACCCTTAAGTTGAGAGTCATCTCAGCTGCCAAAGTGCATAAACTGGCTTTGAATAAATATCACCTTTTAAAACACCTAGACATCACCTTAAAAGTGTTAAATTTGTTTTTGTAACAGTAGGGCTAAAAGAATTTCCAAAAGTGATCAGTAGGTCCCTGTAGGTCCAAGAAGAAAACCCATTCCCTGCCCCCACCCAAGACTTGTTCTAGAATAATTGGTAAAATAATGTCTAAGAAGTTTCCAGTACAGTTTTTATGGAGAGGTAGTGTTCTCCTTACATGGGAGAACCAGAAGAAACATCTGTGTCTGCAGTGGTTATTGTAGTGGTTGATACGTGTTAAGAGATGTAACAGCTACTCTAGGGTTGGAGCTTTAAGCTGCTCACTGTTTATCTACTTGGAGACAAGCAGTAACTAGGGCTCCCCTTCTGTCCCAAGCCACCACTTAAGGAGTAATTAATAAAGAACCTAAGCAGAATTTTAGGTACACTTTTGTTACCTGTGCCTTCCATAGACACTTAGTTATTTTGAATTAATTTTGGTTTTATTTAATTGGTAATATTCCTTTAAAATTTTTACAAATTGTCTTCTCTAAACTGTTACCAAAGCCCATACTTCCAACATCTTGTATTGCCAGTGTATTCATTTCCACTGTGGTCTACCAACTCCACTCTGACCTCCTGATAAGCCATTTTCTGCACATAGCTACAGTAAAATTTTAAAAATCTGACTCAAGGGCCTGGGAGTATCGCTCAGAGATAACCCACTTGTGTACTGTGCATAAGACTTTGGGTGTGATCCCCAGCACTGCAAAAGAAAAAAAAATAAATAGAAAAAAAAATTATTGTGATGATGCAGCATTCAGGAAGCCTGAGGCAGGAGCACCACAAGTTCAAGTGCTACCTGGGGCAGTTTAGTGCAAACCTGCCTCAAAATAAAAAATAAAAAGAGCTAGGGGTATAGCACAGTGGTAGAGCACCTGTGGGTTTGATCTACAGTACTGAAAATAATAAATAAATAAATTTACATTTAACATGTTTTTAAAAATCCAAGAACAGATCTAATCAGCCTCTTCTAAGGTCTTCTAATTTGCGTCATGACTCTTTTTCTGCCTCTCCATCTTTATCTTTTTTTTTTTTTTCCAGTACTGAGAATTGAACTCATGACCTCGTGCTTGCCAGGCAGGCACTGTGCCACTGAGCTAAATCCCCATCCCCTTCTCCATCTTTATCTCTTACCACTCCTCTGATGTGGTAAGCAGCTAGTGACCCTCTGGCCACAGTGACTTTTGTTTTTTTCTTCAGTACTGATGATTGAATCTGGGGACTTCACACTGAGCTACATCCCTAGGCCTTTTTATTTTGAGACAGGATCTTGCTAAGTCTCTGCTAAATTGTCAGGCTGGACCTGTTCACAGATGTCATGGCAGAAAACCTCCTTGGCAAGGAAAAAGAATTTGAAATACAGAAAAGTGAGGCATATAGAACTCCAATTAGCCATGATTTAAAAAAACTACAGTCGGACATATCATAGTCAAGATTCCAGAAATTCAACACAAGAACAGAATATTAAAAGCTGTTGAAGAAAAGAAATAAATCACTTGTAAAGGAAAACCCATCAGAATCATAGTTGACTTCTCAACATAAACCCTCAAGTCAAGGAGAGCTTGGAGTGAAGTATTTCAAGTCCTAAAAGAAAACAACCTCCAACTCAGATTGATGTACTCTACAAAACTATCATTCAAAATTGATGGAGAAATAAGATACTTCCATGACAAAGAATACCTGAGGAAATTCATGAACACCAAACTAGCACTCCAAAATGTTCCAAAGGGCATTCTAGAAAGAGATAACAAGGACTACAACTCCATGAACCCCAACAGAAGGAATTCACAAAGCAAGGAAAACAAACAGAGAGGGGAAAGAAGGGCTCCAACAATAGGAAAATAACATGACAAAGGTTAGTCAATACATATCAGTTGTGACCATTAATGTTAATAGTCTCAATTCAGCAGTCTAAAGAAACAGATGGCAGAATGGATTAAGAAGCAAGAGCCAACAACATGCTGCATACAAGAAACACATTTACTTCAAAAAGAAATTCATATACTGAAAGTCAAAGGATGGAAAACAATATTCCATGTTGGGCCAGGGATATAGCTCAGTGGCACAAGTGCCTGCCTGGCAAGTGCAAGGTCCTGAGTTTGGTTCCCGGTACCAAAAAACAAACAAACAATATTCCACATGCCAGGAACCCAGAGAATAGCAGGGGTAGCTATTCTATTTGCAGACAAAGTGAATTTCAAGCCAAGACTGGTTAAGAGAGACAAAGATGGTCACTATATCCTTACAAAGGGAACAGCTCAAGAGGAAGAGATAACAAGCATAAGTATATGCAACAAACACCAGTGCACCCAACTATATAAAACAAATGTTAATGGACATGAAAAATCAAATAAGCACTAATACAGTTGTATTGGGGGATCTCAATACTCCACTGTCACAAAAAGACAGATCAACTAGACAGAAAAATCAGTAATAGGGTCTGGGGATTTAGCTCAGCAGCACAGTGCCTGCCTGGCAAGCGAAAGGTCGTGAGTTCGACCCCAGTACCAGAAGAAAAAAAAACTATGATAAAAAATTAGAACTGAACCAAGCTTTTGAGCAAATGGACTTAGTAGATATTTACAGAGTGTTCCACCCTACAAGATCAGAATACACATTCTTCTCAGCTGCACATGGACATTCTCCAAAATAGGCCACATACTAGGTCATAGAACATGCTTAAGTAAATGCAAAGGAGTTGAAATTATCCCATGCATATTATCAAACCATAGTGCAATGAAATTGAAAGTCAATAGCAAAAGTGTAAGGCTGGATTTGAACTTGAAATTCTCCTATCTCAGCCTCCCAGACTGCTGGGATTACAGGTGTGCACTACCACATTCAGCTGATTTTGCAGTTCAATTTGCCTTGCTTTTTCCTAATTTGGCAGCTTTTTGCTTTCTTTTGTTTCTGCCTGGAGACTTCTTTGCACAGTTCACTGAACTAAGTTATTTTAAAGGACTTCCCTGACCATGCAATCAAAAGTGGTCTCTCTTTCATTCTGTTTTGTTTCTTCACATTATTCATCTCTAGCTGACCACGTACTTATTTGCTTATTGTCTGTCTTATTATTATAGGCAGCTAAATTAGGAAGAAATATAGTAGGCAGTCAGACAGGGCTGTCCCTCGAGGGAGCCAGTGCAGAGGATGAGAATGCATCACAACTCCGGCTGGAGGAGGCACGTCTGAAGAAGATTAAAGTCTCAGTGACTAGATTTACATACTTCTCTAAGGGATAAACAGAAGTTGGAGATTATTGGTATCACCCTTTTGAGACTTCCCATTATCTCATTAGGGGTGGGTCATCCTCTCCCACCCACTAAGACTCAGATTAAAACTACAAAACTAAGACTAGTAAAATTAAAGACAAGACTAAGACTATAGATTATTGACCAAGTTTAATGATGCTCTTGCTACTACTGGATCAATATTACCTAAGCAACTATATTTGCAATCTTATTGGTTAATCATAATTTTGACCCATGTTGTACCTGCCTCATGATTTTGCTCTATAAAACTTTCTCTGAGAAGTGGGCTTGTTAGAAACCTGTTCAGAACCCCTCTGTCTCTCAGGAGCTATTCCTATTCCCCATTTCTTTTCCCTAATAAATTTTCCTACTTTTAACCTCCATCTGTTTTTCCTTAGAATGTATTCTTTGACTTTGGGGAACATAAACTGGGTGTATCTGACATCTAACATTTCTCCTATATCATTATGATAGCTCTGGTCCATGCCACATGTAACCTAAAAATGAACCTGTGTGTGAGTGTGTGTGTGTGTGTGTGTGTGTGTGTGTGTGTGTGTGTGTGTGTTGGGAATCAATCCCAGGGCCTTGTGCTTGCTAAATCAATCCCAGGGCCTTGAACTAAATCGTCAGCTAAAATTAAGCTTTGTAAAGTCAGAAATTTGAACTATTTTATCAGTAATCTCTTATAGTTAGTGTCTGAAAAGGTCCTTGAAGATATCAAAACAGGGCTGTAAGGTGAGCAAAAAGCCCCAACAGACAGAAATGCTGGTGGGATCAAAAAAGGGATGAAAACAGGAGCAGCGTGGGAGTTGGAGGCTTAGAGGAGGCACATTGTTTTCCTGTGTCCCTGGACTCAGCTCTTGTGTTCCTCTTTGCCATCAGAGGATGTTTGCAACTGAAGCAACATGGGATAGAATTGAAAACAGGTGGAGCCTCCTCTGAGTCAGCTGTACGTGCACTGTGCCAGAGTGTGTGTGGCTTGGTGAGGGACTTCTGGGAAGGCACCACATCTATGTATGGAACTGGTTGATGTTCAAACTCAGAAACTCTTTCCAGTAGCTGCAACCCATTTGAAAAAGTGTTTTTATGTTCCGTTTCTTCATGTAGAGTGACCATACACATTTCCATACATTGGAGTAATTTTTGCATATGTTATCTGCAGTGAAAGTGTTAAATAATTGTCAGTTGCTTTTGATTTTAGGGAATTTGTATTATGTTAAGGTTTTCTGTTGCACAAAGAAAAGGAATGGATAGATTTGTAAAAATGTGCTCCTCACTTTGAGTCATTCACACTTGTATATTTTACAAAATGGAATAACTGAGTCAAATAGTAAGAACCACTTTATAGTTCTTGTCATCGCCAGATGAGGCAATATTTGGAGTGCATGGGTCATGAAAGTCTTACGATATTTCAAATGTTGTTTGTGAAGAGGAGCTGGACTTGCTCTGAGAGGCCAGATGTGCGGAGCATCAGTGAACTTTGCAGTTATAAGGAGAGGTAGACTGGGTTCTATGCCAGGGATTTGTAATATTTAGAGATGCCTGAGAATGAGACAATCTATTTCTATAAGCAGTAGCTCTCCCCTTGCTGAAACCTCTTAAGCACAGTAAGTTTTAAAAGAAATTATCCATAAGATTTCCAGATTTCTGATCTGTATATTTTCCTAGTCCCATCTTGTTGCTCCAAAAATAAATTCTAAATGACATTTATTAAGATGTAGCATGCACCAGCTATATGAGCAGCAACCCGGATCCCTTATAGGCAGACCTCAGAGACTCCCAGGGCTGGCAAACTCTGGGAATTACCCTCCCCCACCCCCAATCTTTAGAACTGCCAGGCAGATAGGTCAAAGTTTGTCTTCAGTCCCTTACATCTTTCCTATGCTCATTGTCTACCTCCAAGACTCAGCCTATATTGCACCTGCTCATAGACTTTCTTATAAGACTTTTGCTTTTCAATACTGATGATTAATCTTAGGGCCTTGGCACTGAGCCACATCGCCAGTAGCCCTGATCCCCAACCTTTTGAGTCCTTTTTTATTTTATATATATATATTTTATTTTAAAGAGTAAAAGAAGGATAACATAATAATAGGGGGGACTTAGCTTTTATTTTATATTTTGACACAGGTCTTGCTAAATTGCCCAGGATGGGCACTTTCGATCTACCTGCCTCAGCCTCCCAAGAACTGGGATTACAGTTGTGTGTCACCGCATCCAGTTTACAAAACTTTATAGAAAGTAATGCTACAAGGCCGGATGTGGTGGTGCATGCCTATAATCCCAGCACTCAGGAGGCTGGGACAGGAGGATCATTTTGAATTTGAGACCAGCCTGGGCTACAAAGAGAGCTCAAGGCCACCCTGAACTGCAAAATGAAACCCTGTCTCAAAAAGACAAAAAAAGAAAGGAAAGAAAGAAAGAAAGAAAGAAAGAAAGAAAGAAAGAAAGAAAGAAAGAAAGAAGAAAGAAAGAAAGAAAGAAAGAAAGAAAGTGCTACAGCACCAAATGCTCCCAAGCCAATCCAGCACCTAAGTGACTGATTCCAAGTTACATTATCTTGTTTTCTTTCTGACAAAGATATTTGCGTTTCAAATGAGGAGTCTGGTTCCTCATTTCTAATCTGTAATTGGTGCAATATAGCACTCCTAATCTCCTTGACATAACTTTACTTCCTCACCATAAACACATGTGTACACACACACACACACACGCACACACACACATACACACACACACACTTCCAGGCAAGTCTTCTGACTCACCGAAGAAACATGTTTCCTAATAATCTTGGGTTGTTTGTTTGTGGCCATTTTATTTAGTAAAATATTGTCTAAAAACTCCAAGTTTGGCCAAGGAGGAAAAGTCCTTACTGAGGATGGAGATTGAATTAAAGTCTCTAAATTTTAATTTTCCTTAGGGTATATTTTGGTGCATTCCTCTGCCAGTTCCCCACTGACCTCAGGGAAGCCTGTTCCCCTTTCTGAGTTCCCCGGAGTGCAATGAATAATGGCCCTGGAGGCTGCACGGAGGAGAGCTAGAGGTCAGGGCTCAATTCCGGCTGCACCACTGCCATCTGCGTGCCCTTGAGTCTAAGCCTTGGCTCCTGAATCCTCATTTGGCCTCCCTCCCTTTTAAAATGCGTAGTAAAACCAGCACACATGAGAACACAAAACACACAGTCAAAAAGCCAGCTGTGAAAGTGTAGGCGAAAACATGAAAATGGACTGGTTTTGCTGTGACAACGTGAGTTTGAAAAATGGCCCTTTGGTTCCTAGGACAAGTATCCAGAGGGCTGCTTGCCTTTTACAATTTATGTTCCCACCAAGTGTTCACATTTGTAATCCCAGAACCCTGGGAGGGTGGGGCAGGAGGAGCCTAAATATGAGCCCAGGTTTAGCAATTTAGCTACTTAGCAAGATACTGTCTGAAAATAAGAAATAAACAAATGTGCTGGGGATGTAGCTTCATGTAAAAGCCGTAGGTTCAATCTCCTGTACGGCAAAAAATAAAATTTATGTTCCCTGTGTTAAAGTTGCAAATCAGAAGCCTAGTTTTTCCTTCAGCTTTTATGTTTACAAAAACTAAATTTACACAAAAATTCTAATATTCATTTTTGAGGACAGTATTGATGACTATTTGGTCCCATTTAGAAATAGTTAATGAGGGCTGGGGATATAGCTCAGTGGCATAAGCGCCTGCCTGGCAAGTGCAAGGTCCTGAGTTCAATCCTTGGTACCAAAAAAAAGTGTCGTGTGACAAAATAGTTAATGAAACTCTTCGAATCTTAGCAAGTTCATGACAGGGCTGAAATTTGTATGTCTTGCTGCTGGGTGGCTCTGAACTACCAGTGGTACAGGCGTGAAGTTCTAGCTGTCCCATTGATGGGACAGTTGTGCATGTGTCACCAGTGGTTCAAGTCAGCAGTACTGTGTTAAAAAATTATAAATTTAATGTATTCTACATCTCTTAAAATAATTCAGTTATCTGAACTAATGAACAAAACATTCCCAAATATCTAAAACTGTTATGAATCTAACAGTTTATAAATAGGGTGATATAATTCTTATATTTTCTTAAATGTTCCAACACAAATTTTAAAGGAAGTTTCCATTTTAAATCACCACATTTTAAATTAGAATTACAAGTCTAACTTGTTACTGTAATGGACTAAGTTCTCTCTCTCTCCCCACCCCCTCTCTCGTGTTACAGACTGAACTGAGGGCCTCCCTTATACTAGACAAGTACTCTACCACTGAGCTACATTCCCCGCACCTAAAATATCTCTACCATCACAAGTACATAAAATACCAAACATCACCAGGTATGGTGGTGCCTGCTTGTAATCCCAGGACTATGGAAGGCTGAAACAAGAGGATCACAAATTCAAGCCCAGCCTGGGCAATTTGGCAAGACCCTGTCTCAAAACAAAAAATAGAAAGTGGGCTGGGGATGTAGCTCAGAGTGAAGGCCCTGAGTTCAATTCCCAGTACCAGAAAACAAAAACAAAAACAACCAGACATGTATAAATTTCTTAAAACAAGCATGTAATGCTGTGTTTCATTCTTTTAAATTTCTCAACCCTTAATTCTAAAATTTCTCGATATTAAAACCTACTTACCCACTAGGAAACAAAGTTGTTATTCCAAATGGCTGGCGTGCCCCTTCCCAAGGAATGTTCTGGAAACATGTTCTCAGTGGCCCAGAGGGTATACTCTGCACAGATTCTGTTCCAAAACTTTTGGGTAGCCCTTCTCAGGCCCCCAAGTACCCCACTGAGCCTCGTTCCATGGGTGCTGCGTCATTACTCAACCAGTGCACCAATTTTACAGCCAATGGCTCCTAGATTCAAATTACACTCCACCTAATTCTTTGGCCTACACAAGGAAGTGGGAAACTCCTACCAGAGTTGCCGTACCACTTGTTTGGATATAATTAGTCTAGTGAAGGATTCATTGTATTCTGAATTCTTTCCACAGCTTCCCAGTTTCTGGGGCTGCAACTCTTAGAGGTATTGTTTGGTTGAATTATTTCTGGTGTTGCCAGACTCTGGTTGCAGACCTTGTGTTAGTCCAGAGACATGCCACGGAAGTTTAATACTAAACAGAGAATGAACTTCAGGTCAGGATGAAGGAAACTAAAGGAGTGGGAGAAAAAGGTTACAGAGTCCATTTGCTTCATTCTTCTTTTCTGTTTTATTGTTTGATAGTGTTTCCTGTGTATTAATTATTCTTGCCTCCTAAACAAGTTGGTGAACCTGTGGCTGCGCTAACAGAGGTATGTTTGCCTAACTCCTTCCAAGCCCAGCCCCCTTCAAGTCCACAGCATGTTGAGCACGTGTTAGGGACCCAATGCTATTTGCGAAAAATAAAATAGAGGAAAACCCCTGGGATAGATGGCTAATTATTCAAGAAACAAACAGGAGATGACATAGATGTGTGCCTTGGGTTAGGTCTTGAATGGCTGGATATAAGGTATCCACTAACCTAGCGTGGAAGACCGTAGGAGGAAGGCAAGTGTAGAAGCCAGGTGGATATGCGCTTTTCAGAGTGGTTTGCGTTGACATGGCTGAGGACACTGAGACAGCCAGTAACAATGAGTGGATGGATGTTTGTGCCTGGACTTGCGGTGATCTGAGCTTGGAATATGCCTTTGCGAGCAGGTAAGTGGAAATTAAGACCTTGGACATAAATTAAGTCCCATTGGGAGAGTGCAGTATGTGAAGAAAAGAGCTAAGGATAGGATCCTGAGAAATACCATCATTGAAAATGCATACAAAAAAAAAAAAAAAAGAAAAGAAAATGCATACACAGGAAAGAGCTTGCTTACAACCATGGGAAGAAGCCAGGAGGTAAATGAACGTTGCTTCTTCCCCCGCCCCCCTCCTGGTACCGAGAATCGAACTCATGATCTCGCGCTTGCCAGGCAGGCACTGTGCCGCTGAGCTAAATCCCCAGCCCCTGAATGTTGCTTCTTTCTCACTTCCAGTATGTTTTCCCTAGTCATAAACACAGAAATAGGCAACCTGGTGGTAGTGATGGGAGAGCACAGTGTTCAGGGGCTGCACAAGGCTTGGTGGGAGACTGCAGTAGGGATGAGATGGGGTGGGCATGTCCTAGAAAGCTTGGCAGAGGGCTGGGAATTGGAGTTTCTGAATTCTGCGCTTTCCTCTGCCACTTCATATTTCAACAAACATCCTTTCCTTATTCAGAGTCATAGACTCTGTGGGAAAATCTTTCTGCAAATGTGGAGAGACGGGTGTGATGAGGAAGCAGGAGTGCTAGAAGGAGAGGACGTGTCTTACTGCTGAATATGTGTGCATATGTGTATGCGTGAGCATGTGTCCCTGTGTACACATGAGTGTGGGAGGATACTGTGTGTCCCTTTTCTTGGTATGTATGTGTGTATATGTACAACCTGTGTACAGTAAGTCCCTAAATTACAAACATTCAAGTTGCAAACTTTCACAGGTGTACTATATAAGACTCACTTTGTCAGATTTAGAAACAAATCTAACTTATGAACATTCTCCCAGAACAGAATTTATTCAAAAGTAGGGACTTACTGTATATATTTCTCTCTGTAAATATCAAGGTAAGTACTGAAGTGAAGAGGGAGCAAACTTATACAGAAACTTGATAGTGTGATTTGATGTTAATTGAGTCTAATAGCAAGAAATTTGGGCTTGTATTTTCTTTATATGTATATTCTATTCATTTCTTTGAATTCATTTTGTGCATTTTACAAAAGTATTGGTCTAAGCAGAGTATATATGAAACTATTCCTTTGCTGCTACTAGGACAGCATTGATCAAGATTCTTCATAGGTCCTGATTCTGCAATTTCCAAAGAAGGAAAATTTACTTCAGAAGGCTGAGGATGAGGTCCTGGGTCATATCAATGAAGCATGAGCTCAAGTACTGAGCACAAATAAGTGGTAAGGCCTTAGGAGTCTGTCTGCTATCCTGAGACACCCTGTTCTCTCCTTCCCCTTTGTGTGAGATGGGACCGCCTGACAGCTTTCAAGGTATTGAACAGTAGAAGTCGGGACAAGTCTGCAAGACCTCAACAGTGCAGGATACATTTCTTCCTCTGCCTGCAGAGGCTGTTGTCTGCCAAGAAGGTGTTTCAGGCCCTGGAACACCCGCTGCAAACCTCCACACTTCCCTCCCAGTGTATGGTGATCGTTAATTGTGCTATGTCAGCTTCACTTGGATAAGAACAGCCTAGCAGATTAGTAAGGATCTGACTATGTCTGTAGGTGACTGGCATGGAAGTCAGCAAACTGAATGGGGAAGACCCATTCTAGCTGTGGGAAGCACCACCCAATAGGCTTGCAGCCTGGACAGAATAAAAAAGGAAAGAAGGAAAAATCCCTTTTCTGGAGGAGCTCTGCTATTTACCATTGCCTTTGGATATTGGTTTCCAGTTTCCTCAGCCTTCCAGCATAGATTCTTCCACCTTCCAGTGCAGACTCTTTAGCTTTCTTGGTTTTTTTGTTTTGTTTTTGTCTTTTTGAGACAGGGTCTCGCTATGCAGTTCAGGCTGACCTTGAGCTCACTTTGTAGCCCAGGCTGGCCTCGAACTTGCAACGATCCTCCTGCCTCAGCCTCCCGAGTACTGGGATTACAGGCGTGTGCCACCACGCCCGGCTGTCTTTAGCCTTCTGATACAGACTCCCAATGGTGACTCTATGGTGAACTTCTGGGCCTTTAACCTGTGACTACTTCTGGAAACTTCCAGCACACCAGTGTGCAGATAGTCATTTTGGATTCCTCTACTCTTGATCCCATAGATGGCCACTGTGACTCTTGTGTTTTTGATCCTGTAAGCCCACCTAACAAATCCCTTTGTATAATTAGGCATATTTTTATTGATTCTGTTCCTCTGGAGAACCCTAACTAATACACATACACTCAGTCAGGAATAGCAGAGTCTTTTATTTCAGCAAAATCAGACACATTCCTTTGTCCAACACAAGGACCCAGCACAGATTCCTGCCCACATTATATATAACTGCTCCTGCCTAGGTTTCCTTTGAACTGCCCAACCAAAACCCTTCTAAGTTCTGAACTTATTTTTCATCTGTAATTTTATATTCTTTTTTTAAAGAAGGTCTCCAGAATTACATAATGCATCTACCTCCTCATGAAACCTGCGTCCATCCTTGCTGAGCTCCCAAGGGCAGAGAGTACCAGATATAAGGCAAAGTAAGCAGCTGTGAAGGGCTGGAGAAGAGCCGCTCTTCCCTCGTCATTTGGAGCAGCTGTAAACGCCCTAAGAAACACAAAGAATTGAGGCTGGGCTTGGGGGAGGGAAATGGTATTTGCAAAGAGGGTAAAGGTTAGTAAAGAACCCAGGAAGAAATGCTGTAGCAGTCTGCAGAACTTGGAGGAGAACCTCAGGCCTTAGACAACACTCCCTAAATGCACAGGAACCAGTGAGTGCTGTGGCAATCCCATTGTGGAAGGTCACGGGCCACATGTAAGGCACATCCAGACACGTTTCCTTGTACCTGCAGTCAGGGTACCTTCTGGAAGTGTACCTATACATGGTCAGGGACACAGGCTCTGATGGAAGTTTTATGTCTCTTCCTTCAGGCTATGTTTGGGGTCTGGCAGGTGGCAGCCACCTGGAGAAGGATGCATGCAGGAAGGTGTTGAGGGTCTGCAGGGCTTTGTGTACTTGTGGATGTGGTTCATTGCTTGAGGGCTAGGGTGCACATGAGTTTCAAGCCACTGAGCTGAGGTCATGTTTCTGGGCTTGGCACTGACTGGATCTTGGCCACCCACAGCCCCAGCAACAGGAGCAGCAGCAGGTGAACGGCGCTCTGTCTTGGCTGGTGTCTTCTCTCCTACAAATGTAGACAGTGGAGTGGAGGGGAGAGGAGGTGGGTCATGGAGGCCCCTGCTAGTCCCTCATGCATGTCAGACCAGAATTTCAGGGTTTCAAAAGCCCAAGATATTAAAGACATTGAAGAACACCGCTGGCATTTTATTGCTTAGTTACAGCAGATAACTTTTTGTTTTTGAGACAGAGTTTCTTTATGTAGCATAGGCTGGCCTCAAATTTGCAATCTTCTTGCATCAGCCTCCCAAGTTAGGGAAATTTCCCATTATTGCATGATAAAGACAGTCATAATACAGGATTTTATTTGATACCTCTCAGTTGCCAAAGCTCTATTCTTTCCACACTCCCATGTTTCTTCTTCTTATTTTATTTTACTTTATTTTTATTTTATTTTTTGAGACAGGGTATCACTATGTAGCCCAGACTGGCCTCAAACTCACAGCGATCCTCCTGCTTCAGTCCCCTAAGTGCTGGGATTACAGGTGTGCATTGCCACACCTGGCTTCATGCTTCTTTGTGTGTGTGTGTGTGTGTGTGTGTGTGTGTGTGTCTTTTTTTGAATCTCAGAAGTCAATAAAGGAAAATTACTCTTTGGAAAAAAAACAGGCCAAAGCTCTCCCATGATTGCTTAGATGTTCCTGAAAGCCTTGATATTAAGGTTGTGGAGTCAGGCTCCTTCCTTTCCAGGCTGTAGCTGCGTTTACTCCTTAAATTAGAGAAAAATGGTCACTCCACATCAGGAACCACTGCTCCACCTGGCAAAGCAGCATAGTGAGTTGGGTTCTTCTCATGCCTGTTGGAGAATGTCTTGGAGTGATAGTCAGAGTTGGAAGGGGCTGTGGAGATCACCTTAGCTGACTCCCTCATTGTGCAGATGAAAGCGTTTAACTTTCTGAAAAGGCAAGGGCTGTCGCAAGGCCACTGAGTGAGTGGCAGAGCTGGGGCCTGGAACTTCCTGACTTTCAGTGGGTCCCTTGGCCTAATGCCAGCTGCAAAGGTGTCTTCATTACTTTTCTCTCATTGCTGAGACAAAATACCTGATGCCTAGAATTAAGGAAGGAAAGGTTTATTTAGCCTACAGTTTGTGGAAGTTTCAGTCCGTACATGGCTGGCTCCAAGGCAGAGTGGCATATGGCAGAGGGCAACAGTTCATGGCAGTGGAAGACAGCAAAAGCAACAAGAGCACAAGGGGAGGAGTGGCAGAGAGCAAGCCTCCTTCCCTCCCTTACACTGTATGCAAACTCTCCGCCCCAGGGCGGGTGTAGCACTCACACCCATAATCCCAGCATTGGGCCATAAGTCAGTCATAAATCTAGAAGCCCACCCCATGACTGCATGAGGATTTTGGGGGACATGCAGACACAAACTATAACAAAAGGGAAGGGGAAAGGGCTTCCCAGAGAGGCAGAGCATAAAGAGCATTTCTCTGTGGCTTTGGCGGCGCACAAACACTGCCATAACTAACTCCTTAAACCCTTCTGATAGCATCTGGGAGAAGTCTCCTCTTACAGCAAGGTCAATTGTGTTCCACTAATACTTTGTTTTTCTCCCTGTTCAGTAGACCTCAGGCCTCAGGCTGAGTCTTCAACTGAATTATATCAGGAAAGAGTTTTTAGAAATCAGATGACAATCACTATATTTATTTTTAATTACAATTTATTAAGTAACCCTAGTGTTCTGTGACAGATGATTATAGTTTCATTTTCAAAAATTATTTGCATTAAATAAGTAAATGCATATTTACTAAATTACAATTGGATATTGTGAAAATTGTCAGAGGAAAAAGCAAGTAACTGTAATTTTTGGAAACTTGCTGTTTGGTTAGGGTTCTCAGTAGAGAAATATATGCATCATTATATAATGGGATTTATTAGGTAGGTTTACAGGATCTGAACGCACACTGGAGAGCTGGAGAAGCCAGCAGCTGCCCAGCCCATGAAGGTGGAGGCTGTAGCACAAGAGGGACAAACACTACATTTTCTCTATCTGTTCACCTGTTGGTGGACCGATAGGGGGCTTCCAAGATTTAGTTATTGTAATTGTGCTGTATAGACATAGGTATGCATGTAGCAGTCCACAGTCAAAGGCCTGGAAGCTTACTGGAGGGTTTCCAGTATGAGTCTGGTCTGTGTTGGAAGGCTGAAGAAATTGGAGACGGATACCCACAGGTGACAGCAACAAAAGGCACACCTGCTCAAGCACAGAGGAGCTCTTCAAACAAGTAGCTTTCTTCCCTTTTATTCCATCCAGGCTACAAGCCTATTGGTTGGTTCCACCCACGACTTTGGAAACACCTCCCAGACACGTGGATTGTGCTTTACTAATCCATTAGGTATTGCTATGGTTTGTGTGTAGATGTCAATGGGGGCAGGCTTTTCCGAGGCAGCTGAATCCAGAGTTTGTGATGGGTTCATTGTCTAGTGCTGGGATTGGGATATGAGTGCCACACCCGCCCTACAGTGGGTAGCCTGCTTACAATATAAGTGGGGAAAAGAGGCTTGTTCCTCCCCTTCTGCCCTTGTTGGTTTTTTTGTCTTTAACTGCCATGAACTGTTGCCCCTCTGCCATGTGCCACTCTGCCTTGGAGCCAGAGGATTACAGGCTGAAACCTCTACAAATTGAGCCAAATAAACCTTTCCTTCCTTCATTCTGGGCATCAGGTATTTTGTTCAGCAACAAGAAAAGTAACAAGACAGGTGTTTCTTACTCTCGCCAAATTGATATGTTACAATTATCACAGTCCATACCCCTTGTCATTGTGATAATGGGACATATCTCCTTAACCCACGCTTAATCTCCAAATGTTATGGCAAGTTCATAATTATGCCTAACATGATACAGCTATCCTGCATACAAACAGAAACATACTGTTGGTATTAACTGTGGTGACAGGTCCTGAGAACGAGGTGCCGGCTGATGAATAAGAAAAGGTAAACGATAAGAAAAACAGGAGAGGCAAAAGTCTGGGATTAGGGGGCCCACAGCCTCTGGGACTGCAGCAGCCCCGATCACCCATCTCAATTGCTTTTTTTTGGCTGAGGGAGGGTGGAGTTTTTTTTCCAGAATCGGGAATTGAACTCACAACCTCACGCTTGCCAGGTAGGCGCTGTGCCGCTGTTCAAATCCCCAGCCCCCTCAATCGCCTTTTATTAGAACCTAGAACGTTACTCAGACCAACAGGAGAAATTCATTATCCCTTTGCATTTCTGCCTCTCAGCTGATGGTAACCATCCTCGGGCCAGCCTTCCACACCCGCACCACGTGCACTCAGCATGGCTGAGGATCATAAGCCGACCATCAGTAATCAGTTCATTAGTAATCACAGTCCTTTCCCGACAACACACTACATTCCTCCCCAGAACAGCAGGCAAAATTTTTCTTTGGGTGATGCTTACCCTTCTTACGACATTCCATAACTTAAATATTATAATGTAGATTTAACAATACTTAAATAATGCTACTAGGTCAATCAATGTTTTGTAACAAGGGCATTAGCTTAATCATATATTGGTTAGGGTTCTCTATTTTTTTTTTTTTTTTGTACCAGGAATCAAACTCATGAAGTCAGACTTGCCAGGCAAGCACTTATGTCGCTGAGCTACATTCCCAGCCCTGGTTAGGGTTCTCTAAAGGAAAGAAAGCTGGATGTGTTGGTGCATGCCTGTAATCCCAGCACTATGGAAGCTGAGGTAGGAAGATCACAAATTTGAGCTCAGCCTGTGCAACTTAGCAACTTGGCAAAACCTGTCTCAAAATAAAAACTAAAAATTGGGAACCGGGTCTGGTAGTGCAGGGCTGTAATCCCAGCACTCTGGAGGCTGAGGCAGGAGGATTGCTGCAAGTTCAAGGCCAGCCTAGGCTACATAGTGAATTCAAGGCCAGCCTGCACTACAAAACAAAGCAAAAACAAAATGAAACCAAATCAAACCAAATCAAACTTAAAAGGGTTAGGGATGTAGCTCAGTATGAAGGTTCTGTTTCAATCCTCAGTAACACACACACACGGAAAGAAATAAACATGACAGTGACAATCTTTGTCTTGGTTAATTAATTAATTAATTCTTTTTTGTGGTCTTCATTCTTTAGCTGGTGGAATAACCCATACCTTCATTTCTGAAATTTCTGGGCCATTTGTCTTCCTGCCTGGACTGGGTTATTGTAGTTTCCTATTGACCTTAATAACAGGGCTTGTGAAAATTGCACCTGTGCACTAAATTAAACTAAACTAAAATAGATCAGAGATCTAAATGTTAAGACAGAAACACTTAATCCACTAGAAGAGGAAATAGGTAAAGCTCTTGAAGACACAGGCATATACAAAGATTTCCTGAACAGAACCCTGGTTGCAGAAGAAATAATACCAAGAATCAACAAACTGGATCACATCAAATTAAAATGCCTCTGCACAGCAAAGGAAACCACCAACAGAGTGAAAAGAAAATCTATAGGATGGAAAAAAAATTTTGCCAGCTACTCTTTAGACAAAGGACTAATATCTAGAATGTTTAAATAACTCAAAAAATTAAGCCCCTCAAGAGCTGGGTGTGACCGCACACCCCTGTCATCCCAGCACTTGGGAGGTGAGGCAGGAGGACTGCTGCAAGTTCAAGGTCAACCTGGGGACAGAGTGAATTCAAGGCAGCTTGCACTACTAAGCAAGTCCCTGTTTCCAAATAAATAAATAAACAAACAAACAAACAAACAAATAAACCCTCAGATTTAAAGACCCTAGTAAAAAATGGGCAACTAAAATGGATAGACACTTCTCAGATGAAGAAGTACAAATAGCTAATAAATATATGAAAAAATGTTGGATATCCCTGGCCATTTGAGAAGTGTGAATTAAAACAGAGATTCCATCTTAATCCAGAAAGAGTGGCTACCATGAAGAAATCGACCAATAACAAATGCTGATGAGACTGTGGGAGAAAGGAACCCCCTCTATTTTTGGTGGGGCTGTAAACTAATACAACCCCTATGGAAACCAGTATGGAGATTCCTCAAAAACTAAAAATAGAAATTCCATTCCCTGCTACCCCCTTCTAGGTATATTCCTAAAAGAATTAAAGACATTAAGTGATACATGCATACCCTGTTTATAGCAGCACAATTTATAATAGTTAAATCTTGGAAACAGCCTATATGTCCATCACCATATGACTGGATACAAAAATGTAGTGTTTATATACAACAAAGTATTAATCTGCCATAAAGAGGGACAAACTTGGATCATTTGTAGGAAAATGGATGCACCTTGAGACCATATTATTAAGTGAAGTAAACTAGACACACAGCTTAAGCATCACATGGTTTCTTTTATATGAGAAACCTAATATGTAAATGGAGTACAAAATAAAAAACAGGCAATAGAAAAAAATTTACTGCAATCCAGCATGGTCAATATATCCAAAAGTTTAACTTGCCTTTTTTTTTTTTTTTTTTTTTACAGAGTCTCCCTATGTTATGCAGACTGGCCTTGAACTTACTTATTTACCACAGGGTGGCCTCAAACTCAGGTGATCCTCCTACTTCAGCCTCCCAAGTGGTGGGATTACAGGCATGTGCCAACACACCTGGCTGTACCTTGATATAGTATAGTTTTTTGGCTGGTTAGCCTGGCTGTTAATCTGTGTTTAAGATAATGAACTTGATAAAGACTTATAAAATAAATAAATAAATCAATAAATTTGATATGGCAAAGACAAAACAAAACAGGGATGTATTAGGAGACACTCTTAGATATCTCCTACATTCCATACATATTTATGGTTACCTCCCTTGTGGTAGCCCTATTTCCCTCTGGTAGTCTGGATCAACCACCAATACTGTAACTTCCTTTCAATTATTTATTTGAGACAAGGTCTCACTGTGTAATTCAGGCTGACATTGAATTCACTATGTAGCACAAAGTACCCTCACACTTGGAGTGATCCTCCCAAGCGCTGGGATTACAGGCATACACCACCACGCCTGGCCTTGAAACTTTGTTTTTATTGTTTGTTATTTTGAGACAGGAATAAACTATGTAGTTCAGGCTGATCTTGAACTCACTATGTAGCCTAGGCTGGCTTTGAACTCAAGACAATCTTCCTGCCTCATCCTCCTGAGTGCTGGGATTAAAAGAGTATACCACCATGCCTGGGAGTAGTGCCCTTTTTCTCCCGTTGACTCAGAGGCATGAGGAGCCCAAAATGACTACATGGAAGCCTTACCTTCAAGTTTAATGACATCATTGTTGTATTTCCTGGTAGAACCATTCCCTCCTCTGGAACTAAGGCTTCTAAGCCAGCAGGTCAGAGGTTACAGGAACAGGAAGCAGACGTTGTGTTCGTGGGTCCCTAGAGGTAGTGGTGAGTGATACACTCCCCTGTCCACCCCTTGAGTCCTTGACCTGTGGATCCTGCCTATGGGATAAACAGTACCATATACTGGATACTGATTTAGCACACAGACAGCACAGTCTTCTGGAGAACCTTGCCCCAGCTGGCACTGTAATTACATCTTCAAAAGGCCATTCAATGGTTCTCTTAACCCAGCTGCTTGTGAATGGTGAGGAACATGGTATGACCAGTGAATTCATGAGCAGGAGCCCATTGCTGTACTTCTTTGTCTGTTTAGTATGTTCCTTAGAAGAACTGCTATGTGGAACACCATTCTGTAAGTCCAGAAATAGTAGTTTTGGCAGAAGCATTCTTTTCAGGAAAGACAAGTTCTTACCATTAACAAGTATCTTTTCCAGTAAGGAGAAAGCGCTGCCCTTTTTTTGTTTTTGTTTTTTTTTTGTTTTTGTTTTTTTTTGTTTTTTTTTCTCCGGTACCGGGAACCGAACTCACGACCTTGCACTTGCCAGGCAGGTGCTTCTGCCGCTGAGCTAAATCCCCAGTCCCAGCGCTGCCCTTTTTATGAAAGTGGTTCATGATAGGTTTTTCCAGTGCAGAGAGAAGTAGAGCAGAATAAAATGCCCTTATTGCGGGTGCAGAGAAGACCACAGTAGGAAAGAGAGGGATGTGGAACTTTCTGAGGGCCTGTTCTGGGGGGATCAAAGGTTAAATAGGCCCAGGCTGGAGGTGGGATTTAGGAGGCAGACCACCCGACATGGCAGACCAGGATTGGGCAGGAACGTGGGAAAAGGAAACAGGATATTACAAAAAGAGAGGTAGGAAGTCATAATTTGACTCAGAGGAAGAAGGGTGGGGCCTAGCACATGACCTTAGTGGCCAGCGCCATACTGGCTCAGTGCCATAGAACATGACCTCCAGCGCCATATTGGCTGGATGCCATAGCGACTCGGCAGGAATTACAGTGAGGCGAGAAACCCATCAGTTCAATATAAGATGATCACCTTGGGAAATGATGCCACTAGGGACATAGTGTTGGTCTCCACTGCTGGCAGATTGGGCATTCAAGAGTCTCTACAGCTGGATCAGCCTTAAAGAGTGGAAAAGCATCTTGCTGAGCTAATGAGTAACCTTCATCCCTGCTGCTATGACCACTTTGTTCATGAGCCCACTGGAGGGGCTGAGGAACGTGGTGGACTGTTATCCACAGAATGCATCCTATTCCCTTCATTATTAAAATCCTCTTCATCTGGGGTCACCAAATTGTTGACTGCAGATGAGGCAGAGCCTTGCTCCAAAATCCTGAAGGCCTCTGTTGTGATTCACCTGTGGGGCCTGCTGGAGGCTCCAAATAGCATCCCAATCTGTCACTGACACCGCAAGTATCATTGTAGCTGTGAAGCGTGTGGCCCCAGTGGCACAGCAGCCTACACAGCAACCTGAATCTGT
The DNA here is from genome assembly GCF_000276665.1 of Chinchilla lanigera. Classification (NCBI taxonomy): domain Eukaryota; kingdom Metazoa; phylum Chordata; class Mammalia; order Rodentia; family Chinchillidae; genus Chinchilla; species Chinchilla lanigera. The sequence continues at coordinate 1,813,148 of NW_004955550.1, read as the reverse complement.
TTACAGAGCCTTCTTTTGTTGTGGGCTCCACTCAAAACTAGCAGCTTTCTTTCTTTCTTTTTTTTTTTTTTGTCTTTTTGAGACAGGGTCTCGCTGTGCAGTTCAGCCCGGCTGTGACCTCACTTTGTAGCCCAGGCTGGTCTCAACCTCACAATGATCCTCCTGCCTCAGCCTCCCGAGTGCTGGGATTACAGGCATGCGCTACCACGCCCAGCAAAACTAGCCCCTTCCTGAGTCAAGTGCTAAATCAGCCTGAGTTACACACCCAAGTGAGGAATGTGTTAACACAATCCACATAGGCCCCCAGGTGAAGTGCTTCTTTCTTGGTTATAGGAGGAGGGGTCTGATGCAACAATTTATCCTTCATTTTAGAAGGAATATCTCTGTACGCCCCACACCACCAGACTCCTAGAAATTTCTGAGGTAGCAGGCCCTTGAATTTTAGCTGGATTTATTTCCTGTCCTGTGACATGAGAATGAGTCACTGATAAGTCCAGAGTGGTTGCAGCCTCTTGCTCACTTGGTGCAGTCAGTGTGGCATCAGTGTAATGGGCCTGTGTGGTACCTTGTGGAGGAGAAAGATGATCCAGTTCCCTGGGCAGTGAGCTGTGTTCCAGAGATGGAGCCTTCATACATCCCCTGAAGGAAGACAGTGAAGGTGTACGCTGGCATTACCAGCTGAAAGCAAATTACCTCTGGTGGAGCTTACGAGTGAGTATGGAGAAAAAGGCATTTGCCAGATCCATAGCTGATACGAGGTACCAGGAGATGTGTTAATCTGCTCAAGCAAGGAAAGCACATGGGGAACAGCAGCTATAATTGGAGTCACTACTTGTTACATTTTTGGTAATCTACCCTAGTTCTCCAAGATTTATCTGCCTTCTGCACAGGTTCAATAGGAGACTTAAATGGGGATGTGGTGGGAACAACCACCCCTGCATCTTTTAAGTGCCTGATAGTGGATTAATCTCTGCAATCCGTCCAGGGGTGTGATACTCTTTTGATTTATTATTAACCCTAACCCTAACCTTAACCCTAACCCTTTATGGGTCATATGTACACCTCACCTTGAGGAGCTTCCTGAGACTTGAGTGGGATTATAGGTCAAGAGGCAAAAGTGAGTGGTGAGGGTGGGTCCTGAGGAGCACCGGCATTGTTGTGTTTGGTAACTGCACCAGGATAGGACAGAACTCCTTCCATAGGTAGCACAGGATTAGTTTTCTCACATGTAGGAAGAGAGCCAACACCAGAGGGAGTAGGGGTGGGGGTGTCTCTGCCACTAAAGGTGAGGAAATCATGTCTTCTGGGGAAATCTCATCAGATTTAGGAATTCAGTGTCCCCAGTCTCATCAGCTTCCTTCCAAACTTCTCCACCCTAACTTACAGGACACCCTTGGAGGCTGAGCTTCACACTGGTGCTGTCATTCAGTCAGTCACGTGATCAGAGACAGTTCTCCAGGACACACTTAGACGAGGTTGTTTGTGCATGTTTGGAGCTGGGTGTTTCAATCTTTGAGCTCATTTTTTTTCCTTTATTACTTTATCGCATGATAAGAGCAACCAGCTAGCATCATTACATTTTTTACTTTTCCAAAAATGTTTAAAAGTATTGAGTACAGCATCACTAAGTTCCCTGCACCTCACAAGTGGTGGATTAGGAAAAGCAAATGGATCTGTGTTGCATATTACTTTAAACAGCACCCAAAGGCAAGGCCATGGCAATTTTAGGTCTCATCAAATTACAGAGCCAACTCCAGGTACTACTAAACAAACCAGAAACATTTGTCCTTACAAATTTGTTTCTCTAGAACCACTCTTCATATCACAATTTCTATTGGTTAGGGTTTCCCTGGAGGAACAGAATCCATATGAAAAAGATGAATGTAGTTAGGTCAGGGAACTTATATGATCAGACGCGAGAGAGTTCACAATGGCCGTCTATGAGCTGGAGAACCAAAGGACAAACCAAAGGAGGACTTCAGTGTGAGAAGAGGGGAGCCACAGAGCAGGAGGGATGAAGGGCAGCACCTATCCAAGGCTGAAGGTCTGGAGAATCTCTGGTATCAGTTGGGCCTGTGCTGGAAGGCTGAAGAAACTGGAGATTGACATCTGCAGGTGACGGCAGCAGAAGAGCCATGGCTCGAGCAGAGTGGGCTCTTCTAACACTCAACTCTCTTCTTTCCCTTCTCTTCAGTCCAGGCATATGCCCATTGCATGGTGACAGCCATAACAGGAGCAGGCCTTCCTCCCTCAGCTTCTGTCCTAGAAACGCCCAGACACACCCGGAACTGTGCTTACTACTCTGCTAGGCGTTTCTTAATCCAGTCAAGCTGACACACCATGATTAATGGCCACACATGCTCTGTGCTACAGTTTCTCAAAGACACGTGTTGGTGTGTTGGACCCTGCGCTGGATCCCAACCACCAGGATTTCTGTGACTTCTCTACCTTTGAGGAAGGAAAAATGTTCTCCAACTCCCACCCCAACAATTTAAAAAAAAACCCAGGGCTCCTAGAATCTGCATTTCTGGATGTGCACACTCTGAGTTTGGTCCCTCTATCCTAAGACGGAGCTGTGCTAACAAAACTCACCCTTTCCACAGTAGGGACTCCTTCCTGTGCTCCTTCCCACAAAGCAAATAAAATATTGATACTTGGAACCCAGAAGAACACTGCCCAACAGACAAGCACCAGTGAGTATATCTGTGTTTTTTTCTTTTTTCTCCCCAGGAAATCTTTTCTTTCTTGCAGGCCCTCACTTAAGTCTCTCACATTGGAATGGGAAAACTACCAAGTGATTATTAACTGTTGCAGACCAAAACCACTAGGCCTTTGGAAGGACTGGGTGGGGATGGCAGCAGAAGCTGAGGTCTGGCCTAGACATTTCCTGCTGACCAACATGACTGACCATGGACTTTGTAAGCTCTGAAACCAATTAAGTTGCAAATAGCATTTTCCTTCAGTAGGTGCGCCCTACAACTGGCAGCCTTCTCTGGAGGACTGGAGAAGAGGTTCCTCCGATTGTGTATTTTGATCCTAGTCGCTCATCATAAATCTTCCCAGATGCCTCAGTCTTAGGGCTGTTTAATCCATTAAGCACTAGTGTCTAGGGCCAGGAAAATTTTCAAGGACCTACGATATTTGTGACTGGGAAAAATATATTGGCTTTAGTACAGGGAAAGGCAAGTGCAAAATCAAATTAAAAATATTTACTAGACCAGGTGTGGTGGTGTACACCTGTAATCCCAGCACTCGGGAGGCTGAGGCAGGAGGATTGTTACAAGTTTGAGACCAGCTGGGCTGCAAAGTGAGCTCAAGGCCAGCCTGAACTGCATAGCGAGATCCTGTCTCAAAAAGACAAAAGAGAAAATTTACTTACTTGCTACCAAAATAACAAAACTAATTTTATTTATTTTGAAATTTGACATGCATAAAAAGTTCATTACATTAGAAAACAATCTTTGTTTAGATTTTCTCATTTTACAGGAATTTCCAAGTACAAGTATTATGATGGCAGAAGAAATCATATTAATCATGAATTAGTTATAGTCAAATAACTGCAATAGTAAAACATTTAAAATATTTTAGATACATTTCTGCAAAAAATGACACTGAACAAGGACTGTAGATTTCACACATTCACTGTAGTGTGGGCAAGTGTTAAAAGGCCTGAGTCTGATGGTGCACAGTGTATATCAACTACTGTACTGAAGGCAGCCAAGGTAATATACGTCACACTACTTCTGGTGTGGGTTAGCACAGGGCTGTGTGACAGCAACAGTAGGAAATGGTTGCTCTTAACTATTGCTTGGCAGACATCTAATATGTGCTTAGCATAGTGCTAGGTGCTTGGTTAAACATAGTAGCCACTGGCGGGGAATAGTGGGGCAGACCTGTAATCTCAACACTTGGGAGGCTGAGGCACTAGGATCACTGCTAGTTTGAGGCCAGACTAGGATACCCAGTGAGATCAAGGCCAGTCTGAACTACATAGTGGTATCCTTTCTCAACAAACAAACAAAAAAAATAGTAGCCATGATTTTAAAAAGTGCTTCATGTGTGAAGGCACTGTGATTTCTCTCCTTCCCCCTCCCCCTCTCCCCTCCTTCTTCTTCTTCTCCTCCTTCTCCTTCTCATTACTAGAGACTGAACCCAGGACATTTGCACTGAACTACATCCAGGTCTTTTTATTTTTATGCTGTGAGTCTCCCTAAGTCACTAATTTGCACAGACTGGGCTTGCATTTGTGACCCTTTTGCTTCAGACTCCCATAGTACTGGTAATACAGGCATGAGCTGCCACACCTGGCTACACATTGTGTGTTTTTTTGTTTCACTTTTTTTTTTTTTCCAGTTCTTTTGGAGGCAAGTTCTCACTATATAGTTTAGGTTGACCTTGAACTTACTATGTAGCCCAGGTTGGCCTCAAACTCGTGGTGATCCTCCTGCTTCAGCCTCCCAAATGCTGGCATTATAGGCATGCGCCATCACACCTAGCTTGTTTCACTTATACTCATTTTTTATTTAAAAAATTATTTTTGTTTTTCAAGACAGGATCTCACAGCAGGATCTCAGGCTGGTCTTGAACTCACTATGTAGCTGGGGCTGACCTCGAACTCCTAGTGATCCTTCTACGTTAGCATCCCAAGTGCTGGGACAACAGGCATGTGCCACTACACCTAGCTATACCCAATTTTTAGAAAGGAAACTGAAGCTCAGGGAAGTTAAGTTTACAGATTTAGTAAGTGCCAGGAGCAGGTTAAAATTAGCCCCATCTGGCTCCAAAGTTAGTGTTATCTCTCCTTGCTGTGCTTCTTTCTTGTTAATTGATAATCGCTTTGTGAGAGGCACCATATAGACACTGCCTGGCAGATGGGCCAGCGTGGCTCTGACTGATTGGTGCCTGTGCCACTGTAAGCAGATGAAATGTCACTCTGTTCTACTGTGTTCTAGACACAGAGCTCCACAAAGTGTGTTTATCCATCACTGTGTTTGCTGACCAATTTATCTAAAAACATGTCCTCACTTACCTTATAGCAGCCTAATGAGATAGAAATATTTACAGGTGAAGAAAAAATGCCCAGGAGTGGGGAGTTCAACAAAGTACAAAGCAATGCAGGGACTGAAAGTCAGTTCAGTCTGATTCTGAAAGAACCTCAAAGTTCTAGCAGCCAGACTAGAAGGACAGAAAAAGACTAATGGAAGACCCCGGAGTAGCTTGGAGAACACAGGCGTAGAAAATAAGAAACTATCACTCCAGTACCAATTTTTTTTTTTTTTTTTTGAGGAGACTGCAAGAGAGATGGGTGAAGGTGCCAGAAAACTGCATCTGGGTTTCTGTCCTGCAAGACAGCAGCACACAAGGGTAGTCTTTGAACTACCAGAGTCACCACAGGGGCTTCATCTTCCAAACAGTCACAGAGACTGACCCTTGGGAAGAAGGCAGGCCCTGAAGGAGCAGGCCTGGTGTAGTAAGGGCCAGGGCTAAAGGTGATATGGGCCAGGTGTCCTAATCCTCTGCTTGGGTCTGCAGGAGATTGTCCAGAACTGATTTCTGGTTCCTCAGCAGAGGGCAGTAGTGAGATCTGTGCATAGAGGCTGTGTATGATGATCTTCTCAGGGCTGCTAGGTTGGAAGCCACATTGTTTAAGTTCCTTGTGATAAGACAGAGACGAGACGCACTGTTGCTCATGCTGCTTTTCGTAGCCGCCGAACCTGAGATAAGCTGGGATACAGAGCGCTTGAAGTAAGATTCACATGGCAATAAGATGAAAGAAGACATGTTAGCTTCGGAAAGCAAATGGCTGTTGATGGTTTTGTTTCCTCAGTCACAGCATGGGACATTTTCCAACTAATTTCTGCCAAACAACTTATATATATCTATGGTGGACAGCCTGGGACCAGGACAGGTGGCTGCAAGAGAGACTTCCTCCTACTGATGGACTGCCTTGAAGTCCTGGCATTTGACTACCTACAACCCCCATCGTGACCCTGTGGCTGTGAAGTGTGCATCACAAGGCTAACGCACTGATGAGGCCGAGGTGATGACTATTCAGTTCCCCAGCCACGTTGTGAGCATGTAGAACTATATTCTGGGACAGAGAGAAGGCAGGATAGGTGGCAGTCATGCGAACACTATGCAGCTCTAGGAAACCAGATGGGCAAGCTGGAGCTGGAAAAGCCAAGGGAAAAACAAAAGCAGCCCAGGAGACCACGTGCAGCTCTGCACTTCAGTATCTCCGCAGATCAACAGGTCTGATTTGTCCCTGCTTCTCTGGCCTGCTTGCCTGGAATCTGAGGTCTTGGCAAAGAGTCAATAATTAGGGTGGGGAAGATAGGTTAGTCTCAGATCGAGTCTCTTCAGAAGTTCCAGGACTTATATTTTACATTTTTTTTTTTTTTTTTTGGTTTTTCTCCGGTACCGGGAACTGAACTCACGACCTTGCGCTTGCCAGGCAGACACTTTTGCCGTTGAGCTAAATCCCCAGCACCTATTTTACATTTCTTTAAAAGGGATTCTTCTCTAAGCAGAGTTCCTGGCTCTAAAGGTCCGTGGCTCTTGTTCATGAGTTCCACCTCTCCCTGTCATCTCAGGGAACCCACTGTCACACGCCTGGGAAGCCTCACTCTTCTTCCTGTGGCCGAGGCTGTTGTGTTTGGTCCACTTCCTGTCACTGTGTACCTGCGTGCGTTCTTCTCAGGGCGCCCATCCCCACCATGCTCTTGCCTCTGTGTGTGGACTGACTGTCTTTCTTTGTTCCAGACTCCTGGATTTGTCCTTGTCGGGGAGAGGATGTAGTCTTGACGCCAGCCAGAACTGAGACCCGTGGCTCCCCTCATGTGCCTGTTGTGGCCTTAGACTTACAGCAAGCGTACATGCAGCCTTCACGCCCTTCCAGGCTGGCTATGAAGACAGTGTAAAAACAACCACAGCTGACGTTCACCAAAGGTTTTCTTGTTCCAGTTGCCATTGCTCTGAGTGCTCTGTTTTCTCATATTTTACCATGTGAAGGACTTTCTACTGTCTTGTCCCCATGATTAGCCTATCTTTCTCACCCAATTTTAAAAGAGAAATCTGGGCCAGGGATGTAGCTTTGGGGCACAGCACCTGCCTAGCAAGCACAAGGTCCTGGTGCCAAAAAAAAGAGGCAGGTAGAATACATTGAAAAATTAAAAGAAATTACATTTTAAAATAATTTTAAATACTTTTACTTCAGGATAATTTTAAAATTGGAGTTTCAGAAAGAGTTCATAGATTCCTATGTGCTTCACTCAGGTCCTCTGTTAACACTTTTGAGCTATTTATGAACAAGTTAGGGTCAGGTGTGGTGGGGCACATCTGTAATCCCAGCACTCGGGAGGCTGAGGCAGGAGGAATGTCATGAGTTCAAGCCCAGCCTGCACTGCATAGTGAGACTGTCTCAAAAAGACAAAACAAAACAAGAACAAGTTGGGACATGATGCGCACCACCCCTAATACTTCTGTCACTCTTTCCTCATTACGAGTACTCTGTCTACATGACCACAGTGTAGCTGCTGCAACAAGAAATTCACATGGGCCGGGCGTGGTGGTGCACGCCTGTAATCCCAGCACTCGGGAGGCTGAGGCAGGAGGATCACTGTGAGTTCGAGATCAGCCTGGGCTACAAAGTGAGCTCAAGGCCAGCCTGAACTGCAGAGTGAGACTCTGTCTCAAAGAAAAGACAGAAACAAACAAACAAACAAGAAATTCACATGGACACTTATTACAATAAGGAAAATGTGGGACAGCATACATGATGCTCATACCCAGAGCCACTTTGTACATACTAGCAAAGTGGAAGAAGGGGACGTCAGAGGAAGCTCAGGCTCGTTGGTTATTACCTGGACTGCTTCAGTTAATTCTCCTCTGCCATTGCCAGTACCTCAGGGGGAGGTCTGGGATGCACTGCTCTGCAGTTTCTAGCATAAAAAAGGAGAATCTTTACCAAAGATAAAAAGTGTAAAGATGCCTCTGGCCCACCCGGAGAGACACCAGAAGTGGCTTCCATGTTTTCCCCGCCCTTGTAAAGCAGAGGTGGTGAAGGCCTTTTCTTGCTCCGTGTCCTTGACGATGTCTCCAGCAGCCAGTGGTGTGGTCAGGGACATGCTTGGCCAGTTGGCCGTCGAGTCCTTGAGTGTGGTTTCCCCACCTGACCAGCACAGTATGAGAATTTCAGCGAAGGGCGGAAGTACAAACATGCTAGCACAATAGGCTCTGAACACTTTTGGATGAAAATATTCTTGTCTCATCTCAAATCCAGGAATTTTCCTATTTGTGGATTGATTTGCCTGCCTGTCTATGTATCATGAAATGCCTGAGATCCACCTGGAACCATTAATTAGAGTGCCAGTTTGGAAACATCACTGAATTGTTCAAATACTCTCATTTCTCGCCTGAACTAGCCATGTAAACTCGGCATACATTGAAATCCTCTGGGTCTTATTTTTCTCATTTGCTAAATTAAGAAGGCAGGATCACATAATTTGAGATCCCTGGATAAGACATATTGCACCATCATAATTTTATGACTACTCAAATACTCTAAAACAATGCAAATGTAATGTGTCATCTTGTGCCAAGTGCTAGTGGCTCAAGAAGGAATTTATACTAATTCATACTAGAGTCAGTTTATCTTTTTGAGACAGGGTCTCGCTATGCAGTGCAGGCTGGCCTTGAGCTCACTTTATAGCCCAGGCTGGTCTCAAACTCTCAAGAATCCTCCTGCCTCAGCCTCCCGAGTGCTGAGATTACAGGCGTGCACCACCATGTCCAGCTGCTAGAGTCAGTTTATGTTTTAAGTGTGTACGTTCAATTACGTTTCCATGTAAATGCTCATGCAAAGTAATGACCATGATGTCTTCTCCCTGTTATTAATCCATTGGAAGCTGGACATGGTGGTGCATACCTGTAGTCCCAGTAATCAGGAGGTTGAGGCAGAAAGATCGCTGCAAGTTTGAGGCCAGCCTGGGCTACAAAGTGAGCTCAAGGCCAGCTTGAAGTAACTAGGGAGACCGTGTCCAAAAAAAAAAAAAAAAAAGACCATTGAAAGCAGTGAGAATTGTGAGCCATGGGATTGGTAGAGATTTTGAGTAATGAAAGGTGGATGAGACAATGAAGCTGAGCCAGGTGTGGTGGTGCACACCTGTAATGCCAGCACTCGGGAGGCTGAGGCAGGCGGATCACTGTGAGTTCAGGGCCAACTTGGGGCACATAGTGAGTTTAAGGCCAGCCTGAATTGCATAGCAAAACCCTGTCTCAAAGAAACAACAAAATAAAACCATAAAAAGAAAGAGAGAAAAAAAAGAGAAAGAGAGGAAAAAAATGAAGCTAATCAGAAGGAAATAAAAATAGAAGGTGTCTTCCCATGAGGTGAATGGATAGGGTTTACATATCTCCAAGAAGGACGTTGGAGATGTCATTAGAGCCATCTTTCTATTAATTGCTTTGACAATTGAATCTTTTTCCTGGGAGGGGTATAGGAGGAACTCTCAAAACTTAGCTGCCCTAAATCCCCCAACTTCTTTTTATATCTTTGGATTCTTGGATTCATGGAGGGTAGAAATAAAAAAACTTCCCTTAAACTGTCTTTGTTGTTGTTTTTCTGGCACTGGGGATAGAACTCAGGGCCTTTGTACTAAGATACATCCTCAGTCCTTTTTTTATTTTTTTATTTTGAGACAGGGTCTCACTGAGTCACTAAGTTGCTGAATTTCCCAGGCCAGGCTAAAGCTTATGCCTCAACCTTCCAGAGTGTTGGGATTATAGGCATGTGCCACCACAACCACCCCTTAAATTATCGTGACAGAAATTCTTGGTATCTTCTCCCCCTCCAGTTAAAAGCACTTCTGCTACCCCTGAAAATTCTCTCACCTACAGAAAGTAATGAACGTTGTCATTTTTGTCTAACTTTGAACCTTACTTTATCTACTCCTAAGTAGGAGCTTTTCTGGAAAAGGCAAGTGGAGAGGAGTGTGGCCTCCTTTGTGTCCGCTCTTTGTCTTCTGCCACGGAAGTCAGGCCTGCTCCACTCAACACAGGTTTGACCGCTCAGCATTTGACATCAGAATAATAACTATAAATGTTAACACCTCTAAACTTTCCCTATGTGCCAGCCCCTGTACCAAGTGCTTTAGATGTCTTTGCACATTTAACCCAGGTAACACTGCTAGGACATAACTCTATGTTACAGTTTGCGTATGAAGCACCCCCAAAAGACTCAAGTATTGAGGGTTTGACAGCCAGCGCAGCCGTGGGGACTAAAGATGTGACCGGCTGGTGAGGGCTTTTGCGTCCTCAGTGAGATCACGAGTTGGCAGCATTGTTGGGAAGTGACGGGAAGAGGCGGGGCTTAGTTGAAGGTAGAGGATCACAGGTGTGTGACCTTGGGTGTGTGTGTGGTCCCTAGACGTGTCCTTGACTTCTGCTCCTTAGATCCAGGTCAAAACAGTTCTTTCTAAATCTCTCTAAGGCTGGACAGTGTCCCCTGGACGTCCTCGTTCCCCTCCATGAAGCAACGAAAGTCCTTCATAGCCAGCTCCTTCTTTAATTCTTCACCTTCACCCCCATTCTTTAGCTTTTATGTAGGAATGCACCCAGGTTCAGCTAGCCAGGGTGTCTGTCTAAAATTATCATCTTGAACCTCAGTCTGGGGAGGCTGGAGAGCCAAATGCTTTATCTCAGCATTGCTTCAGGGAGCTTCAGGGAGTTGACGGTGATCAAGCTCATCTGAAGAAATGAGTGACTCAGATTGAATGAGTTAAAATATTAGTAATGAACAAAGGCAGGTCATTTGGACTCATTGTCAGTATCAGAGTATGTAGTCACTTTTAAATATTGTTGAGCATTCCAGACATAACTAGGGGGAAAATGTTCCTTATGAACCTTTAAAAATGTTGAAATTCTCTCAGCCATTGAAAATACAGTACATATTTATTATTACAAGAAAAATATTATAAAATGAATGACTGTAAAAGCTTATAATAACATATATAATGATTATTAAAATTTATCACATCATTAAATATAGGAAAATTAATTGACAAATAATATAAATAATAAAAGAACTGTGTTAGCTACATAACCTTAGGAAGAACCTTATTTGTTTGAGCCCAAAATATTTATAACAATTTCATACAATTAAATTTTATTTAATTTAACATACAATTATGTAATTTAACATATAATTATGTAATTCAATTATGTAATACAATTATGTAATTTATGAAATTGTAATTTCATACAATTACAATTTTATTTAATTTAACAAATAGGACAAGACAAAACAATAGACATACTGTAACTGTATCTGTGATTTAACTATACAATAATGTTTTTTTAATTGATTGGTATATTAGCATTTATCATGTAAACAAAATCATCCTTAGGCACTATAATCTTTGAGGATTTTTTAAAATTGAAGGGTAACATGCAGTAAAGTACATAAATCTTAAGTGTACAGTTCAAGGAGTTTTCATACAGTAAATATATTTACATGAACAACAGAGCATTTCCAGGTTCTTAGACGTCCCCACATCTTTTTTTTTTTTTTAACAGATCAAGGATTTATTTTAAAAATAAAAGGAGGACAACATTAACAGACATACAACATTTTACAACATCACAAGAACAGTACAGACAATACAGAGTTACAAACAAAGTGGTAGGGATTTAACAATGGTTGTTGTATTACATATTGATATCTTCAAAGTGGCTTCTCATGAAAACAGATATAGACATGCAATACTGGTCAACCAAAGACTCATTGACAGTTTCTTTCAGCATAGAAATAGAAGACAGAGGAACAACCATGTTAACTATCCTGTATATACATACATACAAAATTTCTCCTTCTTTCCCTTCTCCTTTCCCACATCCCAGTTGCCCTTTACTCTTGAGTGGTTTCCTATCATTTCACAGTTTCTATCATACCTCCGAGTTTAAATTAACTCTTTCAAGATTTACACTAGTGAAATAATGCGGTGCTTGCACATGTATGTTTGATTTATTTCATTTATGAGTACGGTCTCTAGTGGTGACCATTTGCCTATAAAAGCCTCGAGTTTATCCTTCTTTCCCACATCTTTTTCCCATGAATACTTCTCCAAGGCTACCACTTTCTTAGCCTGTATTGCCACAAATTCATTACTTGAGAGCTTTTTTTTTTTTTTTCTTTGTAGTGCTGGAGATCCAACCCAGGGCCTTGTGCAGGTTGGGCAAGTGTTCTACCCAACTCCTACTTTAGAACTCTTTATTTACTTAGTAGGATTTAGGTAATGAGTCTTTGAAGAGATTTCCTATTTGGAACGTCATTTGATTTCTGGAGGATGCATTAAAAGCATGATTTTATCCACTTTATGATTTTGTGAAGAAGATGTATCTCCAAAACCATAATATACCTAAGAAAAATCATCAATAAAGAACACAAAGAGCAGGTGAGTATGGTGGCACACACCAGTAATCTCAGCACTCAGGAGGCTGAGGCAGGAGGATCACTGTGAGTTCAAGATCACCCTAGACTACATAGTGAGACCTTGTCTCAAAAACAAAACAAAGCAAAACAACCCACAAAAAATAACAACGAAAAAAGCAAATAGCAGCTGCGTTTGTAGTTTAGTGGTAGAGCACCTGTTTAACATATGTCAGGTCCTGCGTTAGAGCCAAGCATTAAAGAGAAAAAGAATATAAAATACAAAGTGTTTTAGAAAGAATAAAGTGAGGGGCTGGGGATTTAGCTCAGCAGTCTGGCGCCTGCCGGGCAAGTGCAAGGTCGTGAGTTCGATTCCCTGTACTGGAAAAAAAGACAGAATAAAGTGAAGAAAAGCCCAGGTGTCCCCAAGTACCTTCTTTCCTATGCACCTTAGTTAAAAATCATCTATTTATAGGAAGGCAAACATATAATATGGTGACCACAGAAGCACAAAAATAAATTACAACTTTGGGTAAGTATCCTAGAAGCCCACTTCGTGATGGAAATGTTCTATTTTCAGGAAATGGTGCTGTTTGCACTCAGTTGACTAGCAGCTCATCAACTTACTTGCCTCCCACTCTGTACAAATTGTCCAGTGTTCTGCCGCCTTTCTTTTTTTTTTTTTTGGGTTTTTCTCCGGTACCAGGAACCGAACTCACGACCTTCCGCTTGCCAGGCAGGCGCTTTGCCGCTGAGCTAAATCCCCAGCCCCCTGCAGCCTTTCTTTTGATCACCCTTTCTCTGCCCTTCTCCCTTTATCCTCTCAAACCCCCGTCTCACAGAGCAGGACCCTTGCCTGCCCGTTTATCCTTCAGCCCACTCATGAGCATTACTGTAGGAGAACAAGCTCTCCAGGAGCTATGCTGGATGTCTGCTTGGTCTGCTGCTTGTCAAAGGCAGCTGTTGCTACTACCACCATTCTGGTGGCCATTATCCAACACCTACTAGCAGCCACTGCTGTTGCTGTGCCTTCTTTTTCAACTTCTCCTTCTTTTACTGGGAATTGGATCCATTGCCTTTGCGTTAAGCTATATTCCAGCCCTTTTTATTTTTAATTTTAAGAGAGGGTCTCATTAAATTGCTAGGTTGCCCATGCTGGATTTGGATTTGTGATCCTTAGCTTCCCAGAGTGCTGGGATTACAGTCATATGCCACAACACCCTGCCCCAGTAACCCCATCCCTCCTTCCTGACCACCGTCCCTAAAACAGATGGCACGAGCCATCCCTGACAGAGCTTCTGACAGCGCTTCATAAATGTCATTTCTAAATCTCCTGTAATGTTGTCTGTAGGTAACATTATTCCCACTTTACTTTGCGGAACAGACCTACAGAAAGGGGCGGTAATTTGTTTAAAGTCACGGAGAGGAATGACTGAGCCAGGATTTGTACTCAATTCTGTCTGGCTCCAAAGCTTATCAGACCCTGGTTAGGAATGAAGGTGCTGGGATAGGGGAGGGACAAGTCAAGTCGCACCTTCAACAAGTGTGGGAAGGTCTAACATGTTTGGGTGGGAGGTAGGGTGGGCATGGGATGCAGTTCAAGTCATTTCAGACTGAGATAAAGGAAGAGAGGAGGGGCGGGTGACACCAGGGCTACAGGCAACAGAGAGGGGCTGTCAGGATTCAGCAGATAAAATACTGAAGCTTTTCCTGCTCTACTCACCAGAGGGAGAGGTGCTGTCTTCAGCCCAGGGGGACAGAGAGAGGGCCTTTCCACATCTCAGCCCCTGGGGCCTGGGCACACTGCCAGTGCGGACAGCCGGGGAAGCACTGAGGCAGGGTGATCCTTATCTCAAGGAAGGAAGCAGTGGCAGCTCCACCAGTCTGTTTGTGACAAGCAGCCTCTGGGCCACGAAAGTCCCTTAAGGTCAAGGGAAATGTGATCCTAGGACACGCCTCTCACCCTCTGCCTTCAGGCCGAGGGGATCCAGCCAGACAGAGGCCCAGGGCCCAGGCCAGAAGAGTAGCCAGCTAGAGAAGAAGGAGGAGCAATTAGAAAGGGAGCGGATGAATTAAGGTTCCCCAGACACCTCATAAAAAGTTTCCTGGCTAGAGAGGTAATGACCTTTATTGCAGCCAACATGGTGTGACAGGCTTGATGAGCCCCGGGGTGTATTTCTTCCCGGGTGAACTCTTGCCTACTTCTCTTGTCCCGGCTCTGGTCGCTTTCTTGCCCGGCTGGTAGCGTAGTGCTGTGTGCAGACTAAGTCCACTCATTTTCAAGTCCAGATTCTGCTAGTGGGCTCTGCAACCGACTGATCTTCCTGAAATCTCAAATTCCTCAGCCATGAAGAAGGTAAGTCACCTCAGTCACATCTGTCTCCTGGGAGATTAGAGGATGCCGGTAGGTGTGTTGTGAAAAGCATCAAGTGCTCTGTCAACAGGATGTGGCATTTCTTTGTTCGGTTTTTCTTCCTTCTGGCCATCTCTCCCCCACAGGTTACCTCATCACATCAGGGCTGGGGAGACCTCTGCTTTAGGATGGAGTCAGGGCTGCCTTACGTTCTGCGACCGTCTTCTCCATTCACGGCCTCCCCTTGCTATGCTGCTATGGTGCAGTGCGGCAGGGAAGAGGTGTTCGAAGCACGTCAGGGGAAGCCAAGGCTCTGCATTTGCTTGGCTCCAATCTGGGGGATGAGCTTCGCGTGGGGGAAGCAGCAACAAAATGGTGAAAGACAATGTCTTTTTTTAGAGCTCAGCCTACCGTGTCAGCACCAGCTTCGTCTTGGCCTCTCCACAGAGCTGCACCAGGAAGAGTTCAAGAGATGAGGCAAGAGTACATCTGGGTGGAGAAGGAGGAGGGAGGCAGACGCCAGGAGGAGGAGTGAGATGCAGTCCAGGAAGAAGGGAGCCTGGAAACCTAAATAACTTCGTCCAGGTGCACGGGAAGCAGGTGGGATTCCCCAGAGTCCTTTTTCTGGGGAGGGTCACAGGCCACTATGTAAGATGCGTTGAGGTGCGTCTCTTTGTACCTGCAGTTGGGGTACTGCCCTGTGGTGTGCTTACACACGGTCAGGGACACAGGCTTTGGGCTCTGGTGGCAGTTTTTCTGGCCATTCTTGCAGGTTTTGCTGGGGGTCAGGCAGGTGGCAGCCACGCTGGAGAAGGACGTGTGCAGGAAGGTGTTGAGGGGTTTGCAGCGCTTTGTGTACTGGCTGATGTGGCCCATGGCCGAGTTGCAGGCTTGAGGTTTGGGCTGCACGTGCTGAGTTTGAAACCACTGAGCTGGGGTCATGCATTTGGGCTTGGCACTGACTGGGAGCTCTGCCACCCACAGCGCCAGCAGCAGGAGCAGCAGGGAGAAGCATCTTGCTCCTGCTCGTGCCATCTGTTTTAGGGACGGTGGTCAGGAAGGAGGGATGGGGTTACTGGGGGCAGATAGTGCAGGTGTTTAGTTGAGAAACTGCCTTTATACACCTGCTCATCAGGGCTAATCATGCTCTCCCCACCCTACTACCTCCCGCCTCCCTCGCTTGGTGTCTCATCTCCTCTCCCTCCATGCCCACGTCTACTGTGACCCCGTTGTCCTGACCTTATATCCCATCTCTTGCCATTCTGTCTCCTCCCCGTCCCTTGTCCCTGTGCTTATGCCTCATACCCCTGTGCTCATTTTCCGTGTCCCAGCTTTGTTCTCGTTTTGTATCTCCATCCTCAATGCCACTGTGCTCTCTGGATGCTGTCCTTCCCCTGGTGTGCTGTCCCCCTAGATCGAGGCCCTCTTTTGCCTTCCTACTCATCCGACTGTACAGATGGTCAGAACCCATCCTATCCTCTACTCTTTCCCCTCAGCGTATCTTGCCGCAAGCCTCACCTTCTTGTTTAGTCTTCACGCTGTGACTCCCGTTTAGGGGACTGAAGATGTAGCCACCCTTGCTGAGCCGTCAGATCTCTAAAGGCCTCTGCTCGCTGCCTGACTCCTTAAGGGCTGGCCTGGGCCATGCTGTTTCTATCAGGAAATGAATCAGGCCCACGCCTCTCCACCTACATGGCCCCAGTAAGCGGATGCCTATGGAGCCAGTCAACTGCCTAAAGGTGTTCAGCAATGAGGAAGCTTGGACCCTCACATTCAGGCCTCACTGCATGTGGGCCCCGTTCACATGCTTTTAATGGCTTTTAGTAAAGCACCCGACCCAGGGGTCAACCCAGATGAACTTCAGGGGGAGCTGTCATTGTTCTCCTCCTAAATACACCTCTGATATTTAAGAACAGCCAATCACTGTGGTTTTGAGGATTACTTTTTCTCTAACAAGATGTATGGACAGAACAGCCTAGAAAATGAATGTGTGGAGTTTTCTGTCGTTGAGGTGTACTGCTTATCTTTTGGCGGAGATGGAGGAGACAAGGGAAGAGGATGAATCATCACAGTCACGATGCCCAGTACCATCCCCAACAGCCCAGCTGTTCCAAGATGATTTGTCTCTCTGGGCTCTCCAGCTTCAGGTGCCGAGGAGGGTCACCTGCACCTGGTCCTACCAGGAAAAGCGCCCAACACATCTCATTCCAACTCTTCCCTCCCTACTCTACGGAAGTTGTAAAACTGGACCATTGTGTAACTGCACGTTTGAAACACTGTTGGTGGTGTCCTCTTAACACCCTGCCCAGCCTCCCTTCACCTGCTTCTCATCGTGGTGACAGCCTGGGGCAGTGCTCTGGGGGCCCCTGTGAGGTTGGAGTATGATATGTGGGCAAACTGACAAACTCAGGCAGAGAAACATCACTGTGTAAATTAGAAACAGAGGTGTTATTTTTGTATTTAAAATTCACCTATAAGTAGTACGTGAACTCAGAATCTCAGGTTCAACAAATATTAATTAAGCACCTACTATATGCTGGTGTACTTGGGATATATCTGTGAATCAAGAGACATAAATCTCTACCTTTGTAGAGTTTATATTCCATGGGGGAAAGACAGTAAATATAGATATATTTTGCCTAAAGTGATAATTGCTAAAGAAAAAGATAGGATAGAGGTTGGTGGGCAGTAATTTTTAAGTAGGGTCACCTGGCATAGTGGTGCATACCTGTAATCCTAGCACTTGGGAGGCTGAGGCAGGAGGCTCAACCTGAGTTTTGGGACAGGCTGGGCTGCATAGCGAGTTCAAGGCCAGCCTGAAATACACAGTGAGACCTTGTCTTTAAAAAAAAAAAAAGGTAGGATCATTGAGGGCAGAAATAGAGACTTGAAGAAGAAACAGTGAACTTCTACTTGTCTGGAGGAGGAATGTTCCAGGCCTGAGAACAACACTGTAAAGGCTCTAAAGCTCCAGATGCCCTGGGTGCTGGAGCAGGAAGGTGACCAGAAAGTGAAGGAGTGGTTCAGACAGGGATCAGAAATTGAGCCACAGAAGCAGTAGGACTTTTAGAAGGGCTGTGGTGCCCTGGCATGGTGGTGCACACCTGTCATCCCAGGGTTCTGGGAGGCCAATTCAGGAGGATTCCAAGTCTGAGCCCAACTTAGTGATTTAGCAAGAGCTTGTCTTAAAAATAAAAAAGAAGATGTAGCTTAGTCCAAAGGCCCTGGGTTCAATCCGCACTAGAGAAAGAGGGAGAGAGGGAGGAGAGGAAGGGAGGAGAAGAAAAGAAGAGAGGAGAGGAGAAGAGAGGAGGGGAGAGGACACAGAGAGACAGACAGAGGACTGTGGCTTTTACTCTGAGCAGAGGCGTAATGGACCTGTCTGTTTCAACCTAGCCGCCCTGTGGATTGTAACCTTCCTGATCACAAGGTTTGTGTGCTGCCCTTGGAGGTCAGGCTTTGCGTGAGGTAGTTGATGGGGTGTTTGTTGTGAGGCCAGAGGGAGATGGTGTTTGCGGAGGGAGAGCAGGTGTGGGTGAGGGCGGCTTCTGGAAGGAACGGTAGTGTTGTAGATGGGAAACACCACTAGATGGCAAAAGAGAATCAAGAAGAAGGTGGTTCAGGCCTCAGGCTCTGGGGCTGTCCCTGGAGAGGCCCTGACCGTGGGGGCTGCCCTTTATTTCTTTGTTAAGGTGCTTACCTTTAAAGGCGGACCTTCTAGACGGAGAACTATTACCCTGCTGCTGTGGAAACCCTCAGGCTTGTGGATAAAATCCACATTTTAAAGCAGATCAACTCAGGCGAGAGGAGCCCCTTCTCACCCTCCACCCCCCGGGTGGAGGCTGTGTTGGGAGGAGGGGTAGGAGGCTTCCAGGGCTCATTTGAATTCCCAGCCCAGGCTCTGTCCAGTTCCCATTCTCCCGGAGTGAGGTCTTTCCAAATCACGAACTGAACTGCCCCCTGCGCTTGTGTTTTCCTCTCCTTATAATTATCCTGCTTTGCCCTGCAACTTCGTTATGCTAGACGCTCCAGAAGGCTGCTTAGTGCTGTGTGCAGATGAAATAAACAAGGCCTTGCTGTCTCAGGTCAGTGGGAAAGGGAAAGAAAGTTGAGGTTTGCATATGAAAACTGAAGTGGCAGAGTTGAACCTACCATCTGTGCAATTCAGGCTCAAACCTCTGGCCACAATTATCTGGGTAAGGAACGTAATTGTGTTTATTTGCCTGAACTCTCCACATGAGCTGCTTGTCTTTGTGCTTGGTAGGATTTTACTCTTTTCCCCTCACTCCACTTGTGGGCAAAAGGAAAAGATGGAGGAAGGAATCAGGGCCAGGGAGAACAGGAGGAGGCAGACCTCAGACGGAGGACTGGTCAGGCAGCCTTGCAGCAGGAGAAGGAAGACCGAGAAAAGGAAAGCAGAGGCAAAATGGTGGGAGAGAGGACACGAGGCGAGGCAGCCCAACCTCCACCAGGCTTCCTTCCTCCTCTGCTGCCACACTCGCATCAGCCCCGTGCGTGCGTGTGTGTGTGTGTGTGTGTGTGTGTGTGTGTGTGTGTGCGGTGTGTGTGCGGTGTGTGTGCGGTGTGTGTGTGCGTGTGTGTGTGTGTACATCCCCGCAGTGCCAGGTGGACCTCTGCCGGTGTTCCCCGCAGGACAACAGCTGCGGCTTCCTCTGGCCGGGAGGGAGAGGAGGGAGGAGCCTGGCCTGGCTCCCTGCCTGGCTCTCTCTTCCGGAGTTCCGCACAGCCTCCGGATACCAGCAAAAACCCAGGAGAGAGTGAATTTTCCTCAGAGCAGGAGCAGATCCAAGTTCTGTTATCCTAATTTTGTTGATCCTTGCGTAAACAAGGGTAATGGGCCCGTTTCTGCATGTGGGGAAAGTGAAACACACAGCAAGTTTGGGTCAGACACGGGCTTCGATTCAGGCCTTTGAATTCCCATGACCTTTCCTGGAACAGCTGCGGGTTTGGAGGAGGCCAACTCCAAAACAGAAAGCTGGAATCCTTGGCTCCCAAGCTGGGATGCAGGGGAGAAGGGCCTGGTGTGGGGTGAGAGGCTTCGCCAGGTCACCCTGTCTCAGAAGCCCTTGCCAGCTTTCCACACTCGCTATGGACTGAGTGGAGCACAGGTTCCTTAGCCGGAGGCCCAGGCTGCGGCCATCTAGCTAAACCATCTTTCTGCCTTTGTCTTTGATCTTATCCCACTTAGCACCTCGGAAACGGCTAGCCTGGTTTCTCCCTTTCCTCAAACAGACTATCATAATCCTCTGTCTCCTCTCCCAACTGCCCCAAGAGGCTCATCCAGAGGCCCCAGAATGAGCACCCCTCTCCCCCAGGGAATTTTCCCTGACCCTCTCAATTCAGAGAGAACTTTCTCGCCTGTATCTTCCTATAACATTTACTGTCTTCCAGAAATATTATTTTCTGCTTTGAACTATTATTTTTTCAGATATATTGATTTTTTCCCTCCAGCTAAGACTGTCAGCTCATAGAAGGCTGGAAGCCCCTGTCACACTCCTTTTGTATCTCGAACAGGAGCAGGATGGAACAAAAAGGCTGCAAAGGCTCAAGCCGTCCCTTGGGTTTAAGGACAGCCTAGGACTGTCTGTGACCAGGTGGAACGTTTGATCGACTTGAGTTGGACGGGGCAAAAAGCAAGCTCAAGAAATCATGCTGAGCCCCCTGGGCAGAACCTTGGGAGTTCCCTGGAATTGTAGGAAATCACCCCTGCGCTTGTGTCTAGCCAGTGTTCTACAGATGCTTACTGTCATAGAGGGAGGGACAAAATGTACTGAGATTTACAGGCAGAAAGTCTTCTTTTTTATGGGGGGAGCTAATGGAGATTGGATCCAGGGCCTTCTCACTGAGCAATAGCCCCAGCCCTTTTATTTTTTTTATTTTGAGACAAGGTCTCAATAAGTTGTCAAAACTATGCTTGACAGGACTGTGATTGTCCTGCTTCGGCCTCCTAGAGTACCGAGATTACAGGTGTGTACCACCATGCCCAGCTCAGAGGGTCCTCTTGTATGAAAAATAAATCAAACTTATTATATCAGTGTTGAACTATCGGTACTCCTTTTGATGGCAGAAGAACCAGCACCATTACAATAAAAATTGGTTTAACAAAAAACACTTCCAGGTTTTGTATGTTTACCAACACTTTCTTTTTTTTTTCTTTTTTTCATACCAGCACTTTCAAATGCATAACTTAAACCATCGTGGTAGTGCATGCCTGAAATACCAGCTACTTGGGAGGCTGAGGCAGAAGGAAGGCAAGTTTGAGGCTAGTCTGGGTAACTTATCCAGGCCTTGTCTCAAAATAAAAAGGAATGGAGATACGGATCAGGGATAGAGTGCTTGCCTAGCATATGGAGACACTGCACATGAATTCCTAGTACCATAACAAAAACAAAAACATGAGATACAAGTCAGTCTCTCTTGTAAGGAAGTTTGACTATCTCATTAATCAGACCAGGACTTCTCAATCTCAGCATTATTTATATCTTGGGCTGGACAGTTCTTTGTTGTGGAGCTCCTAGTGCAGTGTAGGGTTTTTAACACTGTCCCTGGCCTTGTGCCAGTAGCAACTTCCAGCTACGACACACAAGTGCTCTCCAGACGTTGCCCAGTTGCTCCTGGTTGAGAACCACTGAATTTCACACAGGACCTGGGGCAAGCTACCATCTCTCCAGAACTTAGTTTTGTTGTTTTTAGGGTGGTTCTTGTATATGCAAAGCCCAGAGTAATGGGGAGCAAGTCCACAAATCTCAGGCTTAGGGAGCATATAAAACCACGAGCAGGATGTCAGAATGGGTGAAGCGATTCCATGTATCAGTACCTCTCTGCACTCAGCATCACCCCTGGACCTGTGCCTGTGACTTTGTAACATGTATCTTTATGTATAACTTTCCCACTGAATTACGGATATAACCCACATTTTTCAGTGTGACTTTCAGATACCTGGCTACTTTTAAAATTATCTCAGTGTAGTCAAAAGCTTAGGAGATGAATTCTAGGTCAGAAGTTCGGAAGTGCTCTGGATGGGTGGAGCAGGCATGAGGTTGGGGTTGGGGGTGCCACCACCAGGATTGTTTAGAGACTAAATGAGGCTTTGCAAATGTCAAAAGTGAGTTAGTGCAGAATTTAGGAGACTGCGTCCAGCTAGTTATCCACTTACATATTATTTAATAATGAAAAAGCACTTTCGCATCTGCCGTCTGATTTTATGCATGCAGCTGCAGGAGGTAAGGAGGGTCCTATCCCACCTGAAGGAGGGGAAACAGAAGGGCAGCGGGTCACGCAGTGCGAAGTCCTGAGCTCCGTCATGTATCTTCAGGTTCTGTAATCCTGAAGGCAGAGGTGGGTGGTGGCCGCTGGAGAGTGGTAATGTGGGCAGGCAATGAAGAACGAGGAAGACCAAGAGGTGCAGAAAGCCTCTTTCTCCTCTCAGGGAAGTGCAGCCTTGGGGGTTGAGGCAGCACAACTCCAGGCAGGGCCATAGCCTCTGTGTGTGGCTTCCTCAAAAGGCCTCAGTCAGCCAGGTTCAGGCACAGGCTTGCACGGCTCCCACTTGTGTTGTATCGTCGAGCAGCCTGAGAGAACGGATGAGCCGCCTGCTCCCGTGGGCTTTGTCCTCCCTTGCTTGGGTGTGCAGTTCCCAGGGGAGGTCATTCCAAGCCTGGACTTCTGAAATGGGGCCTGTGGGACTGATGGAGGGAGAGGGAGGGGGTTGGCCACATTACGGGTAGAGGGGACAGTAGGAGTAAGGGCGTGGAGGTGGGCTGGGGCTGCTACGGAATATTGGGCCACAGAAGAGACTACATTTTTAGTCTGACACTTGCAGGAAAGATATATTTGCATTGGGCATCCCTGAAGTTGGGGAGTAGGTGTGTCCAGGACAGAGGAGGGCCTGAGCAGAAGAAACAGGAATGGGAGGGATGCATCTGAGAAAGTTTCAGTGAAGACTGTCGGGGCTTCGTGGCAGAGGGTTCATAGTCATGAACTGCGTACTCACCATAGGTGAGGCACTGGGCTCGCCGCTCTTGATACACACCTTGACGACTGTGGACACTGCCACGACACATAAAACACTGTCCTCCTGAGAGGACAGAGAAGTGAAATGTATGGTGGCTTAGTGAACTTAGATGGATGACCCACAGCACGGATGCTACAAAGCTAGGATTCAGTTTCTGGTCTATTTCACTCAAAAGCCTGGATCTTATCGACCAGGCAGTCCTGACTCTTGCAATAGGGGTCAAGGGCATGGAAGAACTTAGACTCACTCTCAGGTTTTGGGTACAGGTAACTGAGTGTATCTGTCCACTTTCTCATCACTGGGACATGATACTCACCCAACACCCACAGCTTAAAGAAGATTTAATTTGCTCATGATTTGGGAGGATTCAGTCCATGGTGAGCTGGCCCAAGGCAGAAACAGCATGATGAGGGGCAGGGTGGAGGAGAGCTGCTCACTCACAGCTGCCAGGAAATAGAGAGAAAAGGGAGGGACCTGGGACAAGAACGGGCACAGATGCTTCCGAGTCATCCCCCACTCACGGTGACCCGGCTCCAACCAAGCCCCAACCGGGCACACGCACCCAGCAACCCGGCAACAAATGAATCCACTGATGTGCACAATGATCTCAGAGCCCAAACACCTTTCAAGTACTCCACCTCTGAACATGTGAGGGCTTGGGAAGATATTTTAGATCTAAACCATAACACCAAAGAGACTGAGACAGGCAGTACAGGAGGAGAAGTTGTGAAGAGGATGGGTTTTTCTTTTTTTTATGGATTCATTTTTGGACTATAGCTTGTACTGTCAGAAAAGCCAATGTAGGGGTGCTGTGGATGAGGGGCCAAACAGGGAACTCCACTGTTCTTTCTGCCTTTGGACTCCCTGTCCTGCAGGTGGAGGTTAAAAGGCACTTTTAACAGCCCAAAATGTAGAGAGCACTGCGACATGAGACAGGGCTGCGAGGCTCACGGAAGCCAAGGACGGGAGCTGGCTCTGGCTCTGCTGAAGGAGCAGATAGTTCATAGTTGGAAGAAGAAGAGAACCAGGAGCCTGGCTCTCTCGCCAGCATGGCAAATTACCCAAAGACTAGCTAACCATGGGAGTCTGATCAGGGCAGGCTCAGGCTGAAGGTCAGGTCCCTCATGTCAAGGTTATACAGTGGGTCCAGTTGCTAAGCCTGAGTGAGTGCGCACAGACTGCCAGGAGTGCTGACTGCCAGGGCCCGCGTCACAGGTGAGGAACAGTGATGTGACAGGAGCAAGATTGTTAATAGAGGCCATGAGGGTCCTTGAGTCTCAGCCTTGTACTTTTTGTTTTGTTTGTTTGGTGTTTTGAGACGGGGTCTGGCTATGCAGTTCAGGCAGGCCTTGAGCTCACTATCCAGCCCAGGCTGGCCTGGAACTCCCAGCAATCTTCCTGCCTCTGGCTTCTGAGTGCTGGGTGTGTGCCAACACACCTGGCCTCGGCCTGGCACTTTGGTGGGAGGCCCCTATGCACACACACGGCCTCCTGAGCTCCTGTGAGTGGTGCAGCCTCTGTTCTCTGAGGGTCAGGAATAAGAAACACCTAGTTCTTCAGAAACCTGACAGCATTTTTTTCCCACCTTGCTGTGGGAGCAGGGCTGATGCGCCAGAGCAAACATCAAAGAAAGCCCAGGGACTTAGGGATTTTTGGCAAGTGAGTTGGAACTAAGTGTTCTAAAGACACCAGAGAGGAGAAGATCAGACAGCAATGTCTCTTTCCTCCCACCTATCCAACCCCCTCAGCATAGGGGCTGCTCAAGTTCAGGGGACACTTCTTCCTCCCAGACTAGTCTTTGCCCAGAAACCTTCAGTGCCACTCAAGGCTAGGCCGTTGTTTGCCTCAGGCAAGAAGCATCCCTGCCCCCACCGCGCTGTCTTCAGCTCTGGGCTTTCCAGAGCTTCCAGAGCGGCCTGAGAATTGTCACCTCAGCCTGTTCCTTCTATTTTTTTCTACCTTTTTTTTCTTTACCAGAAAGGGTGTTGGGGTAGACAACTGGGAAGTGTCTCTCACCCGAGGACCAGCTGGATTTCTTATTCTGCAAGTGTTGCAGCTCACGGACTGGGTGAGATTGAGACGCCACAGCGGACCAGGGATGGGGATGGCTGTGGGTGGCTGATCGATCTGGGTGGCTTTGGACAGGGGCCTTCTTTCTCTGGGGTGTAAGGACTTGAGGGATGAGTCTGAGGGATTGGCCAACTCTCGATGGTAAGGAGGGCACATGGGGAAGGTTGAGAAATGCTGTGGGCTCTGGGGTGGCATACAGCCACCTGGGGCCCACCCTGACTCCAGCTACCTTAACTCTGCCAGCAGGAGGAATGGCACCTGTGGTGGCCCAGCTCCTCTTCCTGCAGCTTGTTCTAGGGCCAGCTCTGGTCATAGACTTCAAGATGCATCCTGACGCCGTAGACTTCCGCAAGTTACACATTGACCAACCCAAGTCTGAGTTCTCAGAGGGTTTCCAGGGCTACTGTAACGGATTTATGGCCTATGTGAGGGGCAGAAGGCAAGACTGGTTTTGCCCAAAGATCCATTATGTGCTACATTCCCCCTGGAAGGAAGTCCGGCAACTCTGCAATTATACTGACTACTACTGTGATGTCTATAATGCATACTGCACACTTACTCAGAGGGCCCTTTCTCTCACAGTCTGCGTCCTGGCATCTGAACAGCCATCCACCAGCTGCTTCTACAACACCTACATGTCTGATCAAAGGCTCTATCTGCTCTGCTCCCACAGATATAAAGGTGACCCAATAGGTATCATCAGTGTCTATGACAAATTTTAATTTCCAAACTATCCCTACCTTGTTCCCATTTCTGAAACTCTTGATTCCTGCAATAAGCCTTCCTCCCTGACTTCCAAGTAAGCAGGGCCCAGAGACTAGGCAGGTAGGAAAATGCCCAGGGCTTTGGCCATTGGAAAGCTGTACTGTCTTCTGTGTCCTTTCCAATTTGTTTACCAGTTCACCACCCCCACCACTCCCACTGTCCCTCTCCCAGTGACAGTAAAACCCACCCAAGAAGCTGGCTGTGTCCACTTGGCAGTGCCTGTTGCTGCGCTGGGCCAGATCCTGACTCCTGGATGGAGGCCCAGGCCTCCAGCTCACACCATAGCAACAGGCGTCCAGCTCCGGTACCACCCCCATGCTTCTCATCTCCATCTCGCCCACTTCCCTCCCTACTTCCCCTTCCTCCACTCACAACCCCACACAGGAGTATCTGCAGCTACAGGAGCCTCCGAGGGCCTCAGACCCACTTCAGCCTCCCCTACAGCCCCTCAGTCTCCAGCATATTTTTCCCTGTTCATGTCACCTGTCATTTCCTCACCCCCTACCATGGAGCCAATGCTCTCACCCACACTTACAACTGCTTGGGCACCTGCCTTCTTTTTCCAGGCTCTTCCTGCAGTCCTTTTCACCTGGGCCAACTGGAAGTTATCTTCTCTCTCCCACTCCCACCAAGGTTCCTGCATCCCTTTCCTTCTAGGAGATCCTCCCAAAATTGTCCAAACTCCAAGGTCTGCCACTGACAAAGCTGTGGATAAGGTAGGCCTAGCTCCAGCCATGTGAAGATTTTTTGGTGGTGCTGGGGATCAAACCTAAGGTGTCACACAAGGTGGACAAGTGCTCTACTACTGAGCTATTTCCCCACCCCCACTTATATAAACTTTAAAAACCATACCTCAGTTAAGATAGAGTTATTGTGCCAAGCATGGTGGTATATGCCTAAAATCTCAGAACCCTGGGAGGCTGAGGCAGGAAGACTGAACGTTTCTGGGCAATTTAGCAACTTAGCTAGACCCTGTCTCAACTGCCTCAAAAAAAAAAAACAAAAACAAAACAAAAAAGCATAGAACCATTAGGGCAAACTGGGGGAAGGGTAACACTGCTCTACTATTTTTTTTTAACAACTTTTTGTGAATCTGTAATCATTTCAAAATAAAAAGTTAAAAATACATTTGACTCAGTTCAGTTCTAATTCCTTGTTTGTTTGTTTGTTTGTAGACAGGGTTTTACTATGTAGTTCAAACTGGCCTTGAATCCACTATGTAGCCCAGGCTAGCCTTGAACTCACGGTGATCCTCCTGGGCCACCAGGCCCAGTTTAATTCCTTATTTTTATTCTGATTTCCCCCGGCAGACCTCAGCTGTCACAGAGGTCTTCTGTTCCACAGGTAACGTAATGGAGATGGAGTGGGTACAATGCAGTTCTGGGCTGGGGATTGAAAATGGATTGAGGCCCCCTCCCTCACTCTAGAACAAGAACAAAGGTGTAATAGGAGCCCGGCTACCCAGCCTGACTTCCACTTCTTCCACAGCAAAGCCAGAACTGCAGCAGATGCGGACAGTCAAGGCACAGGAAAGGATCTAAATGTGCTATCTGGGTCACAATATGTCAAATCAGAAATTGCTGCTGGGCATGGTGGCACATGCAGTAGGATTGCTTGGAGTTCAAGACCAGCCTGTACTACATAGTGAGTGAGACCCTGTCAAAAAAAAAAAAAAAACAACGAAAGAAAGAAAGATAGATAGATAGATTGCTACTCTACTTTGGGAGGCAGGAGAACTGGAAGTCAATGATGTGCCTCCACATCTGATTTGGTTTTTTGAGACAGGGTCTCACTATGTAGTTCAGATTAGTCTTGAACTCACTATGTAGTGAGTTCCCAGGCTGCCATGGAACTCAAGGGGATCCTCCTGCCTCAGTCTCCTGAATACTGGGATTATAGGCATGTGCCACCATGCTGGCTTACCTCTACATCTGGTTCATCTCTTATTTCCAAATATGTTCCTCAGATGTGCTCTTAGGGAAATGCTACCCTTGACTGGTAAGCACGAGGTTAATTAAGCAAGGTCACGGGTACATAGCTGACTCTTCAGGCTTTCTCTTCTCCCCTTCTACCAAGGATCCACTTTCTCCCTGCTCTCCTCAGACCAAACTCATTAACTGTTGCACACACAGATGTTTATTGTTGCCTCATGCCCTTGGTGGCAGGAGATTAGCGGGCGAAGACACAGCTCCTGCCTACTTGCTGCTCTTCTTATCATAGGTGCCAGCACCCTTGTAGCCGCTCACGTAGCCCGAGCTGTCAGCCTTGTCTTCCCGTCCCGCGATGCCCTTGCCCTTGCCGCTCTCGTCAAAGCGCTCCTTGTGGCTGCCCGTGTACTTACTGGTGTCCGTCAGGCGGTCCACTGCACCCGCTGTTGTTGGTTTCTGCAAGCCAGAGGACAGGCTCAAGCCCTTTTATCCCTTCCCCAAAGATGGCCTTAGGCCCTCAGAACAAGGACCTGGAGGCCCTCCTCTGCCTCAGCCTGGTGCTGCTTCCCTGGGGCCGGATGAGCAGCTCTAGCAAATCCTGAGTGGGAACATGTGCCATGTGTGGGGAGGGAGGGCGGATGCCTCTACACTGCTGCCAGAGGATTTCCCACCCAAACCCAACGTGCAGAATAGAAAGACCTTTTTGTATGATGGGGCAGTTATGCGGAGGATGGGTGAGAGGCAGGAGGTCTTAGGTTAAACTTAAGGAGCAGAGGAGGACTGGGGATTAGGTACCAAGTCTCCTACGCTGATGTCACCCCACACTCACCAAGCCCTACACACCTGGCTCAGACACTGGAGACTTGGGAATGAGTTTAAATTCTATTAAAATAGCTACACTGCAGCCAGGGGTGCATCTTGGCACAGCCTCCTCAAACTGCTCTGCATCTTGGACAAGTGACTGCCCCTCTCGGGGCTATGGTTTCATCTCTTCTGGGTGACCACGTGGTCTCTAAGTCCGCTCTGGCACCTATGGTGCACCACAGGCCTTCTGCCCCAGCTCCTGCAGTTCCACTGTTGGTGGGGTTTGTGACATTGGAGGAAGGGCTGATGGGGCAGCAGGGACTTGGAGAAGTGGGGTCAAGAGCAGGGTGAAGAACTGCACTCACAGTGACACCAGTGGTGGCTGGTTCCTTGCCCTCCATGAGTTTAAAAATTTCCTGCAGGGCTTCATCTGGGTTCTTCCCCTTGAACCGCATCTGGCCTAGTTCCTTCATTGCTTCTTGGAATTGCTGAAATGTGATGGTTCGGGCATTTTTGGCCCTGGCCATTTAGAAATACAAGAATTTGAATCATTGTTTCCCGAGGTCAGACCTTTCCCTTTCTCTGATGTGGTCTCATCTATCCTATTATGGAAAGTCTCTAGGACAGAGAGAGCAAGAGCCAGGCATCCACAGGTGCTTGGAAGGCGCTCTGCAGTTGCTCCACACAGGAACCTTTGCTGCCCCCAAACCCCCAGAGGCCTTACTTCACTTTGCTGAACACGATGTCCACAGAATTTGAGGTGACTGCCTTGCCGTCCATGATGTCACAGTCTTTACACAGCTTGGAGAAGTTCTTGTTGTTTATCTCAGCGCCACTGCTGGCCGAGTCCCCGAAGGCAGCAAATCGATGGAATGTTTTCTCTGCTTCTGATGCCATGGTCAGCTGGAATCGGGGAGAGCCTGAGGGTGAGGGGATGGGGGTGGGTTAGACAAAGCCAGACACAGGAACAATTTCTTTCTTACTGTTGCTCTCTCCCTTCCTTCCTTCACTCCGTTCCATCGGCTGGAGCTACAGCATGTAACCCCTTCCCAGCACCAGGGATCCTAGTGTTGAGCTCACATACTGACTAGTTCCCCCTTCCCGACCACTTCTGTTACCGAGGAGTGCCTGGGTGGTGTCTGATTCTGTCCTGCCTATGTATCTAAGGGTGTGCAGCTCTGCAGGAGCTGGCTGGGTGGGGAGTCTGTGTGGCAATGAGGAGACAGGTAGGGGCAGGGAGGAAAGCTCAGCAGTGTTTGTGACATCACTTCTGGCTCCAGGGACACCTTTGTCTTCAAGGGAGGGCTTCTGGTCTACCTCTCATTCTGCACTGAGCAAGTTGACAACCTTCTGATCTCCAGATAAACTCCCTTCCTCATTTCAATCCAATTTACCAGTCCTGTGTGTCCTGGGCAAATTGTGTTATGCTCTGCCCCACAATAAAAGCTAAGGAAAGCGCAGGAAAGGTGTCAGTCTGTCCAGGCAGATACAGCAAAGTATCTTAAATTAAATGGCTTACGAACAACAGATATTTCTCCTGGTTCTGGAGGCTGACAGTTCTGTGATCAACAATTTGGTGTCTGGTGAGGGTTGCTGTTTCACACACGATGAATTCTAACTGTGTCCTGAATTCTAACTTTTGCCCCTGAGCAAAGAGGCAAAAGAGCTCCTTTGGGCCTATCCACCCACCCTCTTCCTGAGGCTTCTGTCCTCAGGAAACCTGCTCAGGACTCATATCTTCACTTTGGGCATTAGGATTTTACAATGTGAACTTGCAGGCGGGGACTACAAACAGTCATCCCATGGCAGGTGGGATAAATGGAAACAGGCTGGCTTCCATCCATTGCCCTTCTGCCTGAGCTCCAGGCTCAGGTTCAGTCACCAGCATGGAGAATCTCACTGGCTTTGGCAGATCAACTTCAACGGAACTTTAAAGGGCTTCCTGTGTGGGGCCCAACAGAGAATGCAGGGGCCTGAGTGCCACAGATCCATGTCGGTCCATGTGAAATGGCCCGAGTGAGGTGAGTCTCAGACTCTGAAAATTCTCCAGAGAAGTTTCTGTGCAGGTCAGAAATGTTCCTCGTGGGCTTCTCTCTTTGGCCTTTTCCCCCACCCTGGTGAGACACGGATCCTAGAAGAGAAACACAACAACTAGTTTGGTGACTTCCCTCCCCCTTTCATCTAATCAGTCACCAGTTTCTGTAACTTTTTTAATCTTAAAAACCCATTCTTTTTTTTTCCCTTTTTATTACTTCCTCCCTTATTCAAGTCTTTTTCACATGCGATCTGGCTTGTAAAGGACCTCTTTCCTAAGTCTAAAACACCACTCCTACCTACCCCGTTACCCACCTCCATTACCCTGTTCTCATCAGATTAATGTTCATAAAACTATTTTCTCCTCATCGCTCCTGCTCAAGAACATGGTATGGCTAAAGAATAGATTATGGATTTTCACTGTCAAATCTTTTTGTCTTGCATTCAAGGACCTGCATAGGCCTAGGCTATTTCACCATGCATCACCCTCTTCTCATTTATATTATTCTCCAGCTGGAGCCATAAGGGTCTGATCACACTTGAGAAGCTGGCAGTGCAGAGAGTAGAGCTTTGGAGTGGGGCAAATCTGAGCGGGGAAACCAGGTATGTCATTTACTAGCGGGTGGCTCTGCACAGGTCACTAAATATCTCAGCTTCACGTGATACACCACTGGGGGAACACACGTGAGAAGTGCCTTGTGCACAGTGGCTATACTTTAATTATACATATAACTTGGGTTTTTTTGTTGTTTGTTTTTCTTCCAGTACCAGGAATCGAACTCAAGACCTCACGCTTGCCGGGCAGACGCTGTGCCGCTGAGCCAAATCCCCAGCCCTATATATATAACTTGTGTAGTATTATCTCCAGACTTTCCCGCATGCTCTTTGCCTGGATAGAATGCCCCTCTCTCCCACTCAGATGTCCCATGGTTGCACTTTTTTCTGGGTATTCCTCCTAGAAACAAAGGCCTTTTCCTCCTCTGAATTACAGTAAGGTGATGGCTCTTAAGCTGTGGGCTGCAGCACCTGGGGCGAGGGCTTCTGAAGCACTGCAAGCAACCTCTGCAACCTGTAGGTGCACAAAAGACTGAGTAGATCACGTGCCTTGCATATACAGGTATTGCTACATATACATGTATTGTGATTATCAGAATACTGCAGAAAATTCTTTGAAATAATTGAATTTATACATTTTCTCCGTTGGAGGGATACGAAGACCATTACTTCGTATGGAAATGGAATTCTCTGATGTCCCACTTAAGGAGTGGGAAACTACTGCTTCAGGACTTATTCTCCAAACAACTGATCTTTATATAACTTCCCCTAACCTTTTCTGTGTTTACATCTTCCCTTGACTACTGGGTCATAAACATCTAGAGAGGGTGTGGCCAGACTCCACACTTTTTCACATGCCATCTTTACAGTGGATTACACACAGCAGGTGCTTCAACTGCTGTTTAGTTGAAGGTATAGTTTGAAATGCTGGCTCTGAGAAAGTGTATGTATATGTGTGCTAGAGTGTGAGGATGGTGGGGACTCATTGTCCTTACTGGGACACTTACACCCAGGTCTTGCTCAGAGCT
Source organism: Chinchilla lanigera (assembly GCF_000276665.1). NCBI lineage: Eukaryota > Metazoa > Chordata > Mammalia > Rodentia > Chinchillidae > Chinchilla > Chinchilla lanigera. The sequence goes on along the minus strand of NW_004955550.1, from coordinate 1,781,149 downwards.
GCCCTAACAGAAAAGAATCCTTTTCTAAGGCAGAATTAGCTTTGCTTCAGTGTGCACCAGGCTGAGGGGACCCCCAGGCCTAGGAAGCAAATAGATCTCAGTGGAAATTTCCCACCTCCTGCCTGCCCCAAGCCCCTGCGTAGGCCCCTTATCAGGTTCCCCCTGAGTCATCCTGACCCAGAGACGAATTTAGATGCTGGAACCTTCACGTCTTTCCCTCCCCCACTCCTAGTAAGCCTGCTTTAGACACATCAAAGAAGCAAGCAGGTGAAAGTTCTCTCTGGGTTCTCTTTCTCCCCCCAGTTCTTCTAGGGCCGCTGGTCTCTCCTATCCTAGGCACCTCCAGCCACTACCCTAATTCCAGCAGGCTTTTCCTTGTGCTAAACCCACAGCCAGAGAGGTGAGGGGCTCGGCTGAGAGCCAGAGCACTTAGCTCCTGCACCAGCTTCTTGGAAAATAGTTATGAAGGGAGGGATCAGAAGGGGACAGAGGGAAACTCGGGTACTCCACACTGGGGATAGGGAAAATCTCCTAGATTGAGGGCTGCTGGAGGTTTGGTTTGAGCCTACACAGTTCTGCTGTGGGTCCCCTCCTCCCGTTTGGCCTCTCCTCCTTTCCAATAGACCTGCCAAGTGGGGATGAAAGGGGCATTGATGTTCCTTGGATGGGGGGGGTGCGGGTGGTGGAGGGAGGGTGGTTCCCAAGCAGGAGCAGGGAGGGCAATTTGGGGGTCTTTGGGGAGCCATCTGTGCTGGTGTTGCAGTTGGCAGCTCGAGTTCCATTGGCCATTGTTCCCAACTGGCCTGGCGCCCAGCCCCCGAAATGGCAACTCAGGAACCAGGCTGAAGGGGGGGTGGGGGGGGATGGTCCTGGGAAGGGGCAGTTCAAAGGGGGGCAGGTAGGAGGAAATTCGATCTGGTGTCCTTTTGCTAGAGACAACTTTGAATTCCCTCAGCTTTAACAACAACCATCCCATTCCAGGGGCCCTTCCCCTGAGGGGCACAAGCTGGGTGCATCGCCGTGTGCATCGCCGTGTGCAACAGTGTGGCAGTCCAGGATGGCAAACGCACCTAGTCACCACGAAAGACACCGTCGCCTGGGCATGGCGACCTAGCCAGTCTGAGCCGGTCTCGCCCTTCTTTTCTGGGCCGGCCTGGGAGGGGTTAGAGCCGAAGCCACAGGGTCTCTTGGGTCCCCGCCCGGGACACAGAGTCCTCCCCAAGCCCCTACCCTACCCCCGCAGGGTTAACCCCGCCCCCCGCGCCTGTTTACCCCCGAGTCAGAGCCCTCTGGGGGGTCCCCGGCCCCTCCCCGCGCCCTCCCGGGCTTGGGCCTGACCCGGGAGTCCCTGTGGGCTATTCCCCCCCCCACGCCTGCCAGCGCTCTCTATTTATAGCGGCCCCCCGCGTTCCCGCCCCCCTCCTGTTGTCCAACTTCTTCGGGAGCAGGCGGAAAGCAGGCGTCGGGACGCGGCACACAGGAGGTACCCGGACCCCGGGCCTGGGAGTCGGAATTCCTACGCCCTCGACGCCCCCAAGCCCACTCAGGGCTGACCTGCGAGACCCCAGCCTCTTGGCGCCGAGCTTCGCCTCCTCCTTCTCCAGATTGTTTCCGGACCCGCGAAGTTGAATCGTGGGGTGTCAGTACCTTGGGCGTCTCCCCTCTGCCGCCCCCACCCTGAGTCTGGGGACGGGGGAAGGGGCCGGGGTGCGACAGGCAGACCTAGGTCGCGGGAAGAGGCGGCGCTGTGGGAGGGCGAGGGCTCCCCAGCGGGG
>NW_004955550.1:1738218-1779107 GCF_000276665.1 Chinchilla lanigera | reverse complement strand
GGCCGGGCGCACAGAGGCGGAGGCTCTGCGGTGCAGGGCGTGCTTGGGGCGTGCTTGCGCGGGAGACTGCGCCCGGGTTCCGGGGGCTTCGCGCCGGCTGCGCGAGGGGGTCCCCGGTCGGGTGGGCGGCGCAAGGGCCTCGCAGAGACGGTTCCGGGTGCTGGGCCCGGCCAACCCCGAAGTCGGGCCGTCCCTTCCTGGCTGGCGCGCTCGCGGCCGTCGGGCGGCTGGGAGATCTGGGGCCGCCCCGCCTCGACCTAGGGCACTGGCTGGGGGAGGGAAGCCGAGGCGCGAGGGGCTTTGCTAGTTTGTTTTGCAGTGGTAGAGGGAAGCAATCATGCTGTCTACCCTCATCTCAGTGCAGCGTGTCAAAAATTTTGGGGTCTCTTAGCCACCCCTCCTTTTACTTTGCAGAAGGGAAATTGGAATAGTAACCGACAGGGCCAAGGTCACACTCTTAGTGGCAGAGTCGCGGCTAGAATCCAGAGCCTCAGACACGCTCTCAGCCTCCACATCAGCACTTCCTTCTCGCCACCCCCTTCCCCACCCTCTCTGTGTGGCTGCACAGGCCAGTCCAGCCGGTATTGATTGTTCTCTGGACCTAGGGGGTAGAGATTGGGGAGGGTTAGTGACCTGGAGAGGGTTGGTGACACTGGGAGTCTGCCTTGGATGAGGCTTTCTGTCCCTAAAAGACCCGTGATCTGGCTCCTGTGTCATTCACCTCATTACTGTGTTTTCTCCAGAATCTCGGGAGTGGGAACCCTGACCCCCTACCCCTCTGCATCCAGCCAATAGGAGCCCAGTAAGTGGCCCCACCTCCAGGCTGCAGCCTTCCACCTGTGCAGGTCTCCCGTGCCACTCGGCCCCCCTCTGGGCCCCTCAGCGCCTTGAATGTATGCTTCTTGCTGTGGGGAGGGGAACTTGGGGTCTTGGGGAGGAAGGCCTTGGCTAGGTTGGGTACTTACGTTCCTGTGTTGTTGTGTTCCTACCACACTGGTCGTTGCTTTGGGCACTTTTAGCGCTTTTCTCTTGGAGCTACCGACCTTGGGGAGTTGAAGGTCAGAGTCAATTGCGAACTCTCTCTACCTGCCCCTTGGTTTTTTTGAGTACCCAGTCACTGAGCCATGAGTTTTCACCCTCTACCTAGCTGGGAGTGTGGGGTATCCCCTAAATATAGCCTGGGAAGCAAGAGCCACAGGGCTCCTCCCGTCTGGTACTGTATTTCTGGTACTGAGGGGTGACTTGGGGGAGAACTGGTATCCTGGTTCCTCCTGCCAGACCCCTCCTGTTCCTCCTCCCCAAAAGTGCAGCTGGGGCAGGAAAAGCTGTCTCCTGTTGGGTCAACTGCTGGAGCCCTCTGTACCTGCATGGCAGGGTGCTGAGAGGGGAAACCAGGGGTTTGAGGAGGTGTGAGGCAACCAGCATCTCATTTCCCTACCTTGCCAGGCCACCATGGCGGAATTACAGGAGGTGCAGATCACCGAGGAGAAGCCACTGCTGCCAGGACAGACACCAGAGGCGGCCAAGGTTAGGGGAGACCCTCTGGCTTCCTTGCCAGAATCCCAGACCTCTGAGCAACCCCTTGGCCACCGGGCTTCCCAAGCCCACAGCTTACTCTAATGCACACCCCTACTTTTTCCACCTCTACCATCTCTTGCCATACAAGACCCTTGTCTTGTCACCACACTAACCTTCATCCTCTCATGTCTCTTGTTGTCAATCTGCTTGTCTCTGGTCTCTCTCTACTTTCCTTTGTCTGTCTGTCTTTCCATCTGTGACTTCCTGGCTGTGTGTGTGTGTCTGTCTGTGTGTGTCTCTCTCTAGGAGGCTGAGTTAGCAGCCCGAATCCTCCTGGACCAGGGACAGGTAATGGGGGGCAGTCCCAAGGTGGGAGGAGGGCTGTTTTCTTTCCTAGTATGGAGAGGCCTTGTCTGTTTTTTCCCTACCTCTCCATTGCCCCCTCCCTAGAGTTCTGTGATCCTCCAGTCTTTCATTGTTTTCTACCTGTTTTCCCCTGTCCATGTTTCTAAATTCTTGCTGTGTTCCTATTTTTAATTCTTTGCCCCACCCCCATCTCTCTACTTCTGTATTCCCTTCTCTGGCCTTTTCCTCCTTGGCATAACTTTTCCCTGATGGTGATCTGTTTTTCTACAGACTCACTCTGTGGAGACGCCTTACGGCTCTGTCACCTTTACTGTCTATGGCACTCCCAAGCCCAAACGCCCAGCGATACTCACCTACCACGATGTGGGACTCAACTGTAAGGACCTTCATTTTCCCTCCCCCAGTTCCTTTCTTGGAAGAGGCTGGGTGGGGAAGGATAAAGCCCAAGCCAAGGCATGGTCAGATGGGCAGGCAGGGCAGGGTCAGATGCCCAGTGGCATGGGAAGGAGAAGTTTTCTCCTAAACTGACAGGCATTGGAGCAAGAGGGTGGGTTCTGACATGGGGATACTTTTTCCTGATTTTGTTGTTGGGGTGATGTGGGTTCTCTTTAGATAAATCTTGCTTCCAGCCGCTGTTTCAATTTGGGGACATGCAGGAAATCATTCAGAACTTCGTGCGGGTTCATGTGGATGCCCCTGGAATGGAAGAAGGGGCCCCTGTGTTCCCTGTGGGGTGAGCATTAGCTCCCTACCGTGCACCAGATGTGGCGGGCATGTGTTGGGAGGAGGGGACCAGGAAGGAGGATGGGGAAGGCAGCGGTGATTCTGGGAGAAAGTATGAGAGCACCCGGAGGTGCGAGGGGCACGGGTGCAGCTTGAAGTCCTAACATTGCTCTCTTTTTAGATACCAGTACCCGTCTCTGGACCAGCTTGCAGACATGATCCCTTGTATCTTGCAGTACTTAAAGTGAGAGGCCTGGGGTCCCTTCCAACCTAGAGTTCTCTTTCCAGGACAGGAACCTCTTAGAGCTCCTGTGTCCACCATGCTGCTTGGGATAGTTCTGGTTTCTGTTCCTGATATTTTCTTTTTTTTTTTTTTGAGACAAGGTTTCGCCATATAGTTCAGGCTGGCCTTGGACTCACTATATAGCCCAGGTTGGCCTCAGACTCTCAGTGATTCTCCTGCCTTGCCTCCCCAATGCTGGGATTACAGGCATGCACCACCTGCCGGCTTGTCCTCGATTTTTCCTTTCTCCTCCATGGTTCCACCTTGAGTGTTGAAGCGAAGGGTGGTGGGTTTGGAAAGCCAACCAGAATCAGCTGTAATAGATGGAGGAAGGAAAAGGAAAGGTCTGTGCAAGGCTCTGCTGCAGGCTGAGGACCAGTATCTCAGATTAGACGCTAGACAGGAAGAGGTGGTGGTGATACTCCCTGGGAACCAGATGGACTTGTCTCTTTCCTGCCTACGCCCCTCCTCCAGACACACCTGGTGGACTGGGAGCTCTGTGTCAGGGAGAGTGGGAGAAGGAAGAGAGCCTCAGAGGCCCCCTTGGTATGCAGAGGGAGGTACTGCCTGCTGGGCCTTGGGCTTGGCTTGGTTTTCCTGCTCTCAGCAGCTCTGGTTTACATCCTTGCCTCTGTTTCCCCATTTTCTCTGTTCACTAAAGTTGGGTCTGTTTTCATATCTTGCATTAAGTTCTATTCTTGTTACTCTAGAGGAACCAGGAAGCAGAACAAGTTACACTAGCACCTGACGGGGGACAGCTAACAAAGAGCTGTGTGTATAGGAAAAGGGTGTCTGGTTGGTAGGTTAAGGCAGTAACTCTCCAAGAGGAAGCTGGAGCTGGATGTCAGGGATCTAACTGATGACGGTGCCAACCTTTAGCGCCTTGGTACTTTCCTGTTTACATAAGGAAGGTCCATCACTGTCCTTTGTGCCTGTGGCATAGGGGCAAGGAGGGTGAGAGCTTTGAAGAGATTGGGCTGTGGTAGATTTTAGGTACCAATGCCCATGAGACATACATTTCCCTTTAATAGTTTTTCTTCAATAATTGGAGTTGGTGTTGGAGCTGGAGCCTACATCCTGTCTCGATTTGCTGTAAGAAGTAAAAATTTCCAGATGGGGAAAAGGGGGGTCCTGGCTGATGAGGGTGCTGCTTAGTAGGGTATGTTCAGTGGGGTGGCGGGTGGAAGAAGAGGTGAGGGTAAGGACTCAGGCCCTGTGGGAGCCCCAAGGTGGGTAGAATGAAGCGGGGCGAGGACAAGGCCATGCCTTCTTTCTGATCTCCTTCTGCTCCCTTCAGCTTACCCACCCGGACACAGTTGAAGGTCTTGTTCTCATCAACATTGATCCCAATGCCAAGGGCTGGATGGATTGGGCAGCCCACAAGGTTTGGAGGGCCCTGTGTTTGAGAACTTGGGTGGGGCTTCCCTTGGGTGGGTCCAGTTAAACTCTACTGGTGTAACTGAATGTACTCTACACTTCGATGAGGCAGGAAGGAGAAGCTGTATCACTTTGCCTGGGTCTCTTCTCACCATAGTGTCCTGAACCTGCTTACCTGCCCTTTCCTCTTAGTTAACAGGCCTTACCTCTTCTATCCCGGAGATGATCCTTGGACATCTTTTCAGCCAGGTAAGTGGTTGTGGAAGGTGGGAGGAGTAGAGGGGCCAGCAGGGGCTTACATGCTTGAGATGACTTCCTTAGCTGGACAGGATCTGGGCAGGGAAGAGAGATTGCCTCCTATTATCCAGGAATTGTTGGCTTTTCTTCCCAACCCTAATTTTTCTCCTCTTCTCCTTCAGGAAGAGCTGTCTGGAAATTCTGAGTTGATACAAAAGTATAGAAACATCATTATGCATGCACCCAACCTGGATAACATTGAACTCTACTGGAACAGCTACAACAAGTAGGTGGTCGTGGATTTGTGCGAGAAATGTGGACGGGACGAGTGCTGACAGGTGCAGGAGCAGAGGGAGGGGTCTCTGAAGTGCACGGCGTGCGAGGGCAGGATTTGCTGTGTGATGAGGGCAGCTTCAGGACAGAGCCAGCGGGGAGAACTGTGAGGCACTGTCTCTTTTCTGTTTATCTCCTGTGGGTTTCTGGATTCCCAGAAGCAGGATCATCTCTTGCTTTTGTGCCTTTCCTGCCCTTCGCTGCCCTGACCCTGGGTGGAGGGCCCAGGGACCGTAGTGCTTGCGCTTGGGATCTGCCTGCTGCCTTCTTTGGTTTCCACTTTTATCACTAGTGACTGACCATAAAGAAGGAAAATAGCTTTTTCGTGGAGGGATGGGTGGGAAGGAGATCTTCTATTGGATGAATAGTATCACTTGCCTAAAGTTCCTTCTCTTTGAACCCCTGTCTAGCCGCCGAGACCTGAATTTAGAGCGAGGTGGTGACATCACCCTCAAGTAAGACTTTAGGAGCAAAGCTTTGCCCCGTCCGTGGTTCTGCCTGAGGTGCTTATGTCCCTTAAAACAGTGATGGCGAATCTTTCACAGCTTTCAGTGATAACAAAATAGCCAGCTGTGGCATGCGTGCCATAGGTTTGCCATCACTGTGAAGGCATGTCTTGGTCAGGGAAGTTCGCTGGCACCCCTCACCCCCTGCTTTTTAGCCAGTCTAATCCCTTAGCCAGTCTCTTCCCTTGAATCTTCCTGGTGGGGTCAGAAGAGGAAGGAAGCCTGGCTCCTGCTCTGAGCCAGACATGTCCCAGCCTCTTCTGGGAGGGGGTGAGTGAAGCAGTGCGAGGCCTCACTGCCCCCTCCCGACATCCTGCCACTAGGTGCCCTGTGATGCTGGTGGTAGGAGACCAAGCGCCTCATGAAGATGCAGTGGTCAGTAGGGGATTTGGGGTGGTGAAGGATGGTTGGGGTGCAGGGGTGGCAGTCAGAAGGGCATCTTGCCAAGGGGCAGGCTCTGTTAGGGAGAGGGAGATTGGCTTGGGGACATTAAGAATTTTGATTTCTGAGGAGGAACTGGGTAGGGGGCTTATAGGGAAAGAGCCTGGGGTCAGGGTCCCTTGTAGGGGAGGGGCGTGGAGAGGGTGAGCTCATTCATTCAGCCTCTGTGCACTGCAGGTGGAATGCAACTCAAAACTGGACCCCACCCAGACCTCGTTCCTGAAGGTCAGTTACCCCCGCTTTGCACTCAGCCCAGCTTCTGGCCTCCATCCGGGGCCATGTGTCCTGTCAGCTCAGGTTGTGCATGAGCGAGTGGGGTGAATGAAGGAGGAGACGGAGGGGTTGGGTTGAGGAAGCTAGAAAAGCGAGACCCTTTTTTGCCTCCGCGTGGATAAGTGACTTACATGTACTTTTTCTGAGCAGATGGCTGACTCTGGAGGTCAGCCCCAGCTGACTCAGGTGAGTACCCTGCGGACACACACTCATTCCCGTACGTCCGTGAGCACAGGCTCCCGCATAGCCTCTAACCTCCCTCCCCTTGTCCCTCTGCTTATCTTACGCTTCCAGCCAGGCAAGCTGACCGAGGCCTTCAAGTACTTCCTGCAGGGCATGGGCTACAGTGAGTATAGGGACTGAGGCCATCCTGAGGGATGTGCAGGGAGGGGCTGGAACCTATAGGTGAATCTCTAGACTCACAGCCCCCTGCCGAATCAAGCTCACTGACTTCCTGGCCTCCGCTGCGATTCTGGTTTCCACCCAAGCAGCCTGCTCTGAGTTGCCAGCTCCCTTCCCCTCTCCTCTCTGACTGCTTGCTCTCCCATGTCTCCACAGTGGCCTCATCCTGCATGACTCGCTTGTCCAGGTCGCGCACAGCCTCTCTGACCAGCGCCACGTCCATTGATGGCAACCGGTCCCGCTCCCGCACCCTGTCCCAGAGCAGCGAGTCCGGGCCTCTCCCTCCAGGGCCCCCAGGACACACCATGGAGGTCTCCTGCTGAGTGACCCCCGTCGCTCTGGTGCGGACCCGGGCCTCACCTCCTGCAGCACTAACCTCGGAGGTGCACAAGGGCTTCGGGTGAGAGTTGGCAAGGAGAGAGGGCAGGACACGCGAGGAGATGACATTGATCTTTTGATTGCTACCCTAACCTTGACCTTTAACCTGTGAGTTTCTCACTTCTGGGAGAGATGTCCTAATATCTCTTAGGGACCCAGACCCCTAAAGAATCCCCTCTTCCATGTTGGTGTGGTGAAGGCATGCACTCTCCCGCCCTGATCCAGGTGTTGGTGGAGGAGGGGTCAGAGGCGGCTATTGGCACGGTGCCTCCATCAGACTCTCCCTGTCTATCCCATATATGCAAGGGCGGGGGGCTTGGGGCTGGGGCTGCATTCATCAAAGCTGATGCGGCTTCTCATTAACCAGCCCCCGCGGGAATGGGCCTCAATAGATGTGTGGGGGGAGTCTTGGCAGTGGGTTAGTGGTTGTCAGGATGTGATGGAAACACCCAGGGTGTAAAGCAGGGAGGTGGCAGGGGAGTGGTGGGCGGTGAGTGAGTATGGTGGAAGGACTGGAGCAGAGGGGTAGGAAGAGGCCTGGGGCCATTTGGCTGCACTAACTTTGGTAGCTGTCATTGTGCGTCTAGAGTCGGGAGAGGGAGGGAGCCAAGCTTGGTCCAGGCTGCTTGGGGCTTGGCAGTGGGGTGGGAAGGATGACCCCAGATCTCTGACCGCACTGTTAGGTGTGGCAGGTGGCTTCCTGTCTCCCACAACTTCTGCTGTGACAATAAACTGTAGAGGAATCTGCACACCATTATTGTTCGTGGTCTGAGTGTTCTGCATCACGCTCTTTCCCACTTTCTCCTTGCTTAACCCTCATGTTCTCTTTGCAGGTGACAGAAACCAGGGCAGAGGCTTATGTAGCGCAAACACTTCCACAGACTGACGGCATTCGAGCTGGTCCCTGTGCCAGAGTGGTAGTTCTTCTTGGTAGTACTTCTAAGGTTGGAGGAGAGGAATTGCTTACATTGTAGAAGACTTGCTTAGCAGTTTAGAGTCATTGAGAAGGGGTACTGAAGTTCAGAGATACCACCACCATCACGGTCTTTGAGCAGTAAAAAAAGCTGACTGAAATGTCTGAGGATGGCTTGCAACCCACACCGTCTTGCAGGGTGCTACTAGGGACTACCTGGATTCCTCTTTTCATGATAAAATACAGTCAGCAGACTGGGACTCATCACAGGGCTTGTGCTCCTTGTAGTTCACCCCATTCTAAAGGCTTTCAGGAGGGTCATAGTAAAAGGGGTGTGTGTGTATTGGGAGGGTGTTCCTGTCCAAAACTCCCCTTACTTCATAGAATCCTTGTGATCTGGGCGCTAGTTAGACTATATTTGTAGTCTAAGCTTTTTAGCAAACGTGAATCAAGAAACAAAATGTGAATCATCAAGAGGAAGGGAATTGAGATACCTAATGGCTGGAGGTTAATTCGTGGCCTCTCGAGACGTGAAATAGAAATGGAAAGGTGCTTTATAGCATTACTGGCAAGAATGCTGTGTGTAGAGTATTACAAGATCATTACAAGTTCGCTTTATAAACTCCACGGGCGGTCAGACTCCATCTCAGTGAAAACTAGGCTGAGGCCCGACACAGCTGAGAGTCCAGTGCTAACATACTGATTTGTCGTGAGCCACAGGCTGTATCTCAGATTTTTTAATTTTATTTTTGTGCAGTAGTGGGGATTGAACTCAGGTTTTATACAAGCGAGGCAAGTGTTCTACTCCTGAGCTACTTTGAGACATGGTCTCACTAATTTGCCCAGCTTGGCTTGAATTTGTAGTCCTCCCATGTAGGTGGGATGGTAAGTGTGTGCTGCCATGCCGTGTGCCTTGCTTGTTCCTGAGTCTGCCCCTAGGCTCCCCTGCCCCCCAGTGCTGGGCATCAAACCCAGGAGCTTAAACATAGTGGGGAAACATTCTACCTATAAACTACATCTCTGGCCCTGAGTGCATTTAAATATAGTAGGGTGAGAAAAAGGAGGGATATGGGGCATTTCAAGGTGGGTGGAGCTAACTATTGCGTGGGTATAAGGTGACCACGTGGAGGGCAGAGGACAGAGTGATGAAACAGCCATGGAAAGAATAGAAACAACGTGGGTGGAATCTCTGGGGTCAGTAGCTCCCAGGCAAAACAGGCAGAGTACGGAGGCTAGCATCAGCCTGTGCTGGCAACGCCAGTCGTGCGTTATGGAGTGGAAGGCAGGTCTTTCCAGCATGTCTGCCTGGCACAGGCCACACTGTTAGCAGGGCAGTCCACAAATGGGAGCAAATCACAGTTCTGAGTACACACATGCACATACTTTTCACACAGGTGATCGTGTGAAAGAGGTGGTGACTTTTTCCCATAGATGTCTCAGCACAAGAACTTAAGAGTTAGTAAGAGGACAGATGGTGCGCTGGCAGGCAGGGAGGGGGTTTGCCGTCCTTGACTGACCTCCCCACGTTCCCTTCTAACCTGTGGAGACGCAGTGCCCTCCTGTGGCGCACAGCGTTTTTAGTAACTTTCTGCAGTTCTGTTCCCTTCTAGGGTTCCCTCATTGCTCTCGTGGTTCTGCCTAGTAGTTATACAGGGAGGTCCCAGTAACCATGGCTGTGTGCCTTGTGTTCATTCTTTTTTTTTTTTTTTTTTTTTTTTTGGTTTTTCTCCGGTACCAGGAACCGAACTCACGACCTTGCACTTGCCAGGCAGGCGCTTTTGCCGCTGAGCTAAATCCCCAGCCCCGCCTTGTGTTCATTCTTAAGGTGAGAGCTCAGAGGCCTGGTGGCTCGGGGTGGGAGGTGATTTGACAGCACCTGAACCACACACTTCCTCATTTTTCTGTCTGCTTCAAGTTTAGGACTCCTGCTTACCTCGTTCCTCCCTTCCTAAGAATGTGAGTGCTTCCCACAGTTCAGGGACAGAGGCTCAAAGAATGTTCAGTGGCAAGGAAATAAAACTAGAATAGATTGAAGAGTCTTACTTGTTTTCGCTTGAAAATTCTGTATCTCATAAACATTTTCAAGGGCGAGTCTCTGCAGGTGTAGTCATGTGCCACGATGGCATTTGTTCCACAAGGGGCCACGTGTGAGACAGCAGCTCTGTAAGGTTCTCTTGCCTGATGACCTTACAGCTTTCTTAGTTTGTGTAAACACATTCCATGAGACAGAATCATTTCATGATGCATTTCTTAGAACCTTTCTCATCAAGCAACATATGACTGTACCTATAAAACAGTAAAACTACAGTGGCAGGGACCGGTGTTAAACCTTGGGGAGTAATAGGGAAGATGTCGAAATGGAAGACCTCACTTTTCTAGAGAGATTTCACAATTGCCTGGAAAATGAGAGTCGGTTCTGAAGAGAGGCCAGGGGTGTGGTACCAGAGCAAAATAATTTATGTATACCTACTCTTCTCGTTAATACTGGAATTTTTCCCAAGTTGTATAAACATACAATGAAAGTGGAATGCATTCTGTGTTGGACACGCGGTAAATCTAAAGACAGTGACTCCAAACAATTAAAATTTAAAAACTTAATCTATGGTGTTGGTGTAAGCACACCACAGACCGTGCTAAGGGTGCCATTCCTCTCCGCAGTCCCCACACTTAGTTACTGAGGGTGTCTGGGTGACGGCGCACCTGCGGTTGCCAACCCACTGAAGTTCTGGCAGCTGTTCTGTCAGACGAGAGCCTGGAGCAAGGGCCTGCTTCCTGCTGGGGGCGAGGGAAGAAGAACCCCCAAAACTGTCCTTCCCCCTTCCTTTCTCTTTATTTTTTGTTTTTTTTTCCGGTACCAGGAATCGAACTCACTACCTCGCAATTGCTAGGCAGGTGCTGTGCCCCTGAGCTAAATCCCCAGCCCCTCCCTTTCTCTTTCTTTTCTCTTCTTTTCTCCCCTCCTTTTCTTCTTTTCCTCTCTTTTTCTTTCTTCATAAATTGTCCTCCTACAACTGCAGTATCCAAACCAAACCCTTACTTGAGAGCAGAGGAAAGTGGGGCGTTCCAAAGGTTGAGGCCAGAGAACGACCTACTGGTGGTGGAACTGGAACGCTTGCCCGTAGAAAGGACGGCAGTTGTAGGCCTTGTTCTGTTTTCTCCCTAAGTCTATAAGAATTCAAGCATGGAAGGAGAAAATGATGGATGAGGACAAGTGACAGTGATTGAGATGTGAAAATTACCCCACATAAATTTTCTCCTGATTGTCCCAGCTCGCTTCCCCACTTCATATCCCCCCCCCCCCCCCCATTCTACTTGTCTTAACTCTCACCATTCTAGCTCTCTTCTGACGCATGGTTCCTAAAGGCTGCTGGAGTCAAATCTCACCCCGCCTCTCTCTGCCCATCACCGTGCTCCGCCTTCCCTCCTGTCCTGTGGCCACAGTGGCTGTTCTCCGGCGTTCTTGTTTTATCACATTTCACCCTGTCCCCCTGTGGCTCTCTGCAGCTCTTTGTTGGGAATTCATGTCTTTTGAAAATGTGCAAAATATTGTTTCCTTTCCCTGCTATTCTCCCCTGCTGCTCTCTACACGGAGCTGCTCTCTGGCTTTCTTCCAGCTCTTGATACAACAGGATTCAAACTAAAGCTGATTCTAGGCTTCGTTGGTGAGAATTTGGGGGAAAGGAAACAAAATAAACTTGAGGAGAAAGGAAAGCATTGGTAGCTAATGCAGAAGAGTCTAAGGGGAGTGAATCCAAGGCTTTACGGATCGAAGAAGGCAAACAGTGCATGATTCATCAGTGCTTAAAATATCCCAAGCTCCGCCTCATTTATTTCAAATGCTGATAGCTTGAGTGACCCAGACACACCTGGAGAAAGCCTTGCTCGTCTAATGTACTGCTGTGTAAGTCTCTCTTCTATAGTCTTATGTCCTAGAAATAGCTCTGTAGCTTCCGTATGATCATATTCCTTTATTTTTACATTTTTTCTTTTTTTTGAGACAAGGTCTGTCTATGCAGTTCAGGCTGGCCTTGAGCTCACTTTGTAGCCTAGGCTGGCTTCAAATTGGCAATGATCTTCCAGCCTCAGCCTCCCAAGTGCTGGGATTACAGGTGTATGCCACCATGCCTGGCTATTTTTTAAATTTTTAAGAAAATTTTTTGAGATAGGGTCTTACTATGTAGTTCAGGCTGGCTTTGAACTCACTATGAAGTGAGTCCAGCCTGTTTTTGAACTCACAGCTTCCCAAGGACTGGAATTACAGGCGTGTACCACCACACCTGGCAGTCATATTCCTTTTAATCCATCCCTGGGAAAGCCCTGGCAAGATCACTTAAATTGAAAGTAGCACAGAAGTTATGCCCCATGAGGTTGGCCTGTCTGCAACACACCAACAGACTTTTCTGTCTCCTGGCCTCTTGGATTTCCCAGTAAGACACTAGCAGTAGCTAGCAAGTCAAAGAACAGACACTAGCAGGTCAAAGAACAGGAGAGTGAACTTCTTCCCCTGGCTGCCCTTGTTGGGTCCCTGTGGTTGGCTACATCCCTCTACTAAGGCTACTTCCTGCATAGCCCTCTCTACCCTTTAGTTTCGGTTAACTCTCCTTTCTCTTCAGTGGCGGTTACAGCACTGTGTATACTCAGCCCCCGGAGTATTACGTCATCATTTCTTGCCTGGTCAAAGCCTTGTGCACACCTTACTAAACACTCCCTTTAGTAGACTTGCCTCAGTTATGTGCTATTGTCTGTCTTCTGGGATCCTAACCTCCTATCCCAGGAGATGGGAGTGGGGATTAAAGCTGAGGAAGGAGAATAGAACCTCAGTATTGAGCACTTCGAATTGCAGAAACATGGGTTTGGAGCCCAGAGAACCATGTGATCGCATTATTTGACCTTCCTAAGTGCCCTTTTCCTTAGGCATACTACAGGAATATCTACCTGTCGGACTTGTGAAGATGAGATACTGAACACAGAAGCAATAGTACCATGTCTGGCATGTAGCAGTGCTCAGTGTAGAGCTACGTTCTACACGCCTGGCACTCCTCTGAGCATATCACATGCTCCTGCATTTCATACACAGAGAAAACCCGCAACAAGGTGGTGCTGCAGAGAAATGCTTTCCTGTGTTTAGCACATTTATATCGGCCCGTCAGTGTAGCACCTGTTGTGCATCTATTTTGCTGGAAGCTGATCCCTGGGTGTGTAAACGGGGCTTGTAAGGAGGCTTGCACATTTAATTTGTGGGGAGAGAGGCGAGAGGGAAAGGAAATGAAGACTAAGGTAAGGACGGACTCCGTGTGAGCTGCTTTGGGCTTCCCTACTCAGAACTGTAGAAGGGAGATCTCTGAGGCTGAGTGAGCCCCTGGGGTGCATCTCCTCTTTCGTCATTCTCCTCTGACACAGTCCTCCACCTCAGAGGGGTGCGGGCTGGGCAACAGTCACCTTGTTCCTCAATTCCAGGCAATCTGCCTTTTTGTTTAACCTTAGCAGTATTTTTTTTAGCAGTTTTTAAGGGAAGCAGCACATGCAGGGATTTCTCAAACTGGAAGGAAGACGGAAAGGAACACTGTAAGAGCCAAGTAACCACCCTACCCATTACCTTTCCCTCACCACACACACTGCCTTTTAACCCTGTAGCCTGAGGCAGCCAGAAGACAGAGGCTCAAGGACAGCAACTGTGCCCTGGAGACCACTGGGGGTTCAGTGTGAAAACCATAGGAGCTTGATGGAGCTGGCCCCAGGAAGCCTGGTGCTCTCCAGCCTGCCGGGCACACCCAGGGTGCAGACAGCTGGTGCTGGGGATGGGGGTGTGGGGGGTGGGGGGTGGGTGGAGGAACAATGGATCCCCAGGTTCTGTTTCAAAACCTGTTTCCCTTTAAACACCGGGAGTGCTGATTCATTTCCTCACCTTCCGCGGGGACGGTGGGAGGAGGCTGCCGCATCTCAGAGATGCTTTCTTATCTGGGGCATGGTCTGCAGTGGACCAAATGGACAGGGCCCTGATTCTGGAAGACAGTGCATCCAGCGTTCACCTTCCCACTTCCCATTCTACCGCCTCCTGTACCAGACTGCTTCTAGCCAACTGGGAAAAATGAAACAACATGACTGAAGGGGAGGGGTCAGATGGGCCTTTATTGTGTATAGCAGCATAAATCCGACCAGAGGTCAGTCAGGAGTGATGCTCTTTGTGTCTGTTCTCCAGCGAACAGGCGTTCAAACAACACCCTTTTCTCAGTCTAAGTGACAAAAGGAATGTCACGTAGGTAAAAAGCTGGAGTCTGGTCCACGGACGGGATGCCTAACAAATGTCACTGTCTTAGTGCAAAAATGTCTGAGGGCCAAAGCCACTTGGGAGGTGTCCCTTGTGGGTAGGGAGAGTTCCTCCCAAGTAGATGGATCCATCAAAAGAGTCAGGAATCACTTAGGCCCACATAGCAATAAAGGCCATGAAGGTGAAACCAGCAGCTACGCAACCCCATTTAGCCAGAGGGGCCTCACTGCTACTTAGCTCGCGGGGCAGAATTTCTAGAAATGTCACATACAGGAATGTGCCAGCTGCGAGACCCTCTAATATGGCCTGGGCTAAGCCCTTCCACCCTTCAGAATCCCCTGCAGCTATGGTCATCCCTAGGGCTAGGCCCAAGGGGGACATGAAAGCTAATGACAGGATGGAGGATGTGGCCCATCGAGCTCCAGTGCCTATCTTTATCAGCCGCAGCGCTACACCAAACACTACCAGCCCCTTATGAGCCAGGACAGCAAGACAGAGCTGCACAGTAGCGGCTATTGTTGGCTGGAGCCCCACGGCCAGCCCTTCAAACACCGAGTGAAAGGAGAGTGAGAGCAAGAGCACAAAGGCTCGAAAGGGACTCTGCTTAGGTGAGCGCAGAGATTCATGGGTGTGGAAGTCAAAGGCAGGATTCCCACCCCATTCCTCCTCCTGCACTGTTGACTGTCCTGCGGCACCCTGGCAGCACTGCAAGGCCAGTGACTCCAAAAGGAAGACAAGGAAAAAGCCCAGGGAGATGACGAGTTCTCCACAGGGGTACTGCACCTGGGGACAGAAAGAGGGCTGTGAGACGGGAGAGGAAGGGAAGACAGGGATCTTGGGGGACTGAAGAGAACGGCAGAATGTGACAGAACATAAAAGGGGCAGGGCTATGAAACCGAAGACGTGCGATAGTGAGCCAGAGGGGATAAGGACACAATATCAGTGGTGTTAGACAGACAGAAGCGCAATGGGAAGACCGTCAGAGAGGGTGCAGGGAATGGGGGCTGGGGATTTAGCTCAGTGGCACAGCGCCTGCCTAGCAAGTGTGAGGTCATGAGTTCGATTCCCGGTACCGGAAAAAAGCCAAAAAAAAAGGGTGCAGGGAAGGAAGGTCTTGGTAAGGCAGGAGTTTTTCTGGGCTCCACAGCAGGAAAAGACCAGGTTGGCGCATCCTTTCCTCTACACTGTCTGACCCGGGAGCAGAAGGAACTCACACAGGCCTTCAGAAGGACCTGGGTGTGAAAGAATCTGATTCTCCTCACCCTGCAGATGGAGGCTGGTGGGAAATACTTACAAAGGCTGAGCCAGCATCATTAGAAGAATTTCCCTTGGTTCTTGTTCTGTTCTAGCGAGAAAGACACCAGTATTAGTTGGGAGATGAACAGCTCAACTTCCCGTCCTGTCCTGTCCACAGCACTGCTTTTCTTAAAGGCCAACCTGATGTGCTTTCACCACTCTCACAGCACAGAGCTGGCACCTTCCCTGCTGCCCCATCCCTGTCCTTGGCTCCATCTCTTTCCAGCCTTGCTTCCCTGGATTCTGTTTCTCATTCAGGCCCCACAACCCTGCAGCTTAGCAGCTGTGGCTCACCTGCCCCACGAACTTCTGGATCTCTGACTCAATTCCCTCCAGGGCTTCGGCAGTCATGTGCATGAGACCTGCTCCCAGGAAAACACCAGCAGAAGTGCAGCCCAAGAGGCTGAGGACTCGCCGGTGGCGACCTAATACAAAGTAGAAGTTACAGTCCAGCTGGTACTGAGGAGGTGAGAAGGATGGAAGGGCAAGGGGCAGCACCCTGAGCTTCAGGACGGTCAGAGAATCAGCAAAGAATCAGGACAGGGTCCCGTGAGACTCAGGTTAGGGACGAAGATGGGGTGAGGCTCTACCTGTGGCTGCATCAATCTTGAACCACTTGGAGCAGATGGGACTCAGGCCGCAGACAAGGGTGAGAGCCAGCAGGGCAAAGAGGCAGCCCAGTTTTACCCCTATGAGTGACTCCATCCTGGGATGCAAAAGCAGAGGCCTCAGAGTGACAAACGGAACTGAAGCAGAGCCTTAGGTGATCAAAGCCGAGCCGTCCCCACTTCCCTGAGTTTCAGGAGACTTGGTATCTTCCCCTCCAGGTTGCCTCTGGCTGAGCAGCGTTGCGCAGCTGACAGCTGAGGAGGGTGCTGCCCCAGCTGCCCTCCTCTTTGCGTGGGGCCCTCCCCTAGCTCCCGCCTCGCCTCCTGAGCTCCTAAACCAGAAACTCCAGACTCGCTGCCAGGCACAGCTCAGTGCCGGCTCCTCTTCGATGCCTTGACTAATCCGAGAACTCTGGATAATCTAGTTCATGCCTAGGTTGAACGTTTTGCATTGGTCTAGCCCAAAATGGGAGTCTTTTTTGGCGGGGGCGGGGGGATTTCCAGTACTGGGAATTGAACTCATGACCTTGCACTTGCCAGGCAGGTGCTGTGCCGCTGAGCTAAACCCCCAGCCCCCGAAATGGGAGTCTATGGTAGCCCAGCTATGTGGTACTGGGGGCAATCTGGTCCTGCCTCACTCAGGACACTGCTCTAAGCCTGCAGTATGCTCCGCTCCATCCCAAGTCTCACAGGTGGCTGTGCTGATACCCGAACCGGACACTTTCAGAGGGGATTTGGGGCAACCCGGGCAAAGAGGCAGGGCTGAGAGCTGGCGTTGCTGCCACTCTGCTGGAACTGGTCGGTGAAGGGGCTCCCCTTTCCTGTATCTCCAGAAAAACGGCTCCGAGTATGGAAAAATCTAGGGAGAGTAGAGATTCCTAGTGTTGTAACATTGGTCTATCACTTCTGGCTGTCTGTAACTAAGCCCTCATAATAATAGGGCTCTTTCCTCCCCTAAGAGGCTTGAACCACTCTACCTCCTAAAAGTTAAAAAACAAAACAATAGGTAGAACACATTTCCTCTTGATATAGAGGAAATAAATAAACTCCCAGTCTGCTAGATGTCAGATATGCTGAGTTTGTGTTTCCTGAAATTGAAGAATAAATTTTAAGGAACCACTAAGGTTAAGAGTAGGAAATAATTACTGAGCGAGAAGAGGAGGAGAGAGAGACAGAGACAGAGACAGACAGAGACAGAGAGAAACAAAGACAGAAAGAAGAGAGAGAGACAGCTCCTGAAAGACAGGAGAAGACCCAAAAGTAGGTTGCCAATGAGTCCACTTTAAAAAAAAAGTTTTACGGAAAAAAAATCATAAGTAGGTACAAAATCACAAGGTGGATACAGCATGGGACAAAACCATGATCAAACAATAAGATTACAAATATAGCCACTTAGGTAATATTGATCCAATAGAAAAGCAGGTCACATAGTAAACGTATATAAAAAGAACAGAGACCTTTTTTAGAAAAGGATGGAGAAGGGGCTCTCAGTTGCCTACCAGGGAGACTGATGTCTGTCTAGACTTTGTTAGACTAGGTGTTACCACTTATCGTGTCCGCTGGGGAGGTATGTAGGCCTGCTCATTTCATCTTTGAGGCCTGGTTTTAACAGATGCATCTCCAGCCAGCATTATAATGTGTTTTCATCCTTGACACTGACTCCCTCGAGGACCTAGCCCCATCTGACTGCCTATAATATTTTTACCTAATGTAGCTGTCTGTAATACTCTGATCAAGGTGACCCATGTCCCTGTTGCCTTTCCTATAATTATCAATTTCTAACCCTGTTATTTTTGTCACACAGGGAGATTTCCAAGCTTGATTTGCAGAAATGTAGATTGCTCAGTGGTCTGCCAGATGTTCACTGGTGCCAAAAGTATGAAACCTCTAATTTTTAGGAACTTGTGAAACTATCAGTTTTTCCCCCGGACTCTCCCTTCTGTCCCCTTGCCCTTATATAACTCAGCCACACTCTCTGGGGTCATGTGGACTTGAGGCAAACCCCAGCCTTCTCAGTGCGCTCTTTCTCCATTAAACTTCTCCATTCCAAGCACCAGCGCTCAGTGGTTGATTGGCTGCTGCCCCTCAGGCTCATGAATCTTTTTTTTTTTTTTTTTTCGGTTTTTCTCCGGTACCAGGAACCGAACTCATGACCTTGCGCTTGCCAGGCAGGCGCTTTGCCGCTGAGCTAAATCCCCAGCCCTCAGGCTCATGAATCTGACTTGGGGTTTAGTAACATTTCCCGATGTGAACTGTGGGAGAGGTACTTTGAGGGTGAAGAGGTACTTTGCTCTAGCCATGAAACAGTAAGATCAAGGAGAAAACGGAAATGAACCAAACAAATAGAAGGGTCCTGCCTGGATATGTGGGGTGGAGACAGGCAATTCAGTCCTGATATAACCAGCACTGCAAAGTAAAATTTTACGGGTTAGTTTTTGTTGTTTTTTCAATTTTACATAACAACACTCTCTCCTTTCTTCAGCCCAAAAGAAGTGACAGAACGTGCAGATACCAGCCCCAGGAGGCCAGGAGATCTGGAGATCTGCGTTACCCCTGTGTCCCCCTGTCCTCTGTTCCTTACTACAAAAGAACCCTGCCCACGTGTACACAGTGGGATGGTGATCTGAGGTGAATTGGCCCCGCCATCTCTTCAGAGCTAGCTTTGAATAAATCCCTTTTCCTGTTTACCCAAATCAAACAACCCCCTTTGACTTGGTTAGCAGTGAGCAGATGAACCTACAAATGAGTCTAAGTGGCAGGTCACACTTTTGATGACCTCTGCAGGACTATACTGGTTTTTTCTTTCATACTAGAGGCCTTCAGCAATAGAGCCAGGAAAAGATGTATAAACTTGTGACCAGTTACTCTAAGTTTTAGCACAGTGAAAAATCTTAAATCCTGGAGTAAGAGCTTTTAAATTGACTAAGACTTATTCAGTTAAGACAGAAAGAAAAAAAACTTCAGGAAATTCAAGCTTAGATTAACAATGCAAACAACTGCACTCTCCTTTGCAACCAATGTATATTTCTCACCTGCTACAACCTGGAATTCTACCTTCAGAATAAAATTTAAGTGTAATCTCAGTCCTCAGAAGGCTGAGGCAGGAGGACAGCCATGAGTTCAAGGCCAGCCTGGGCTCCAACATGAGTTCAAGGCCAGCCTGAACTGCAGACCTTGTCTCAAAAAGAAAAAAGCAAAGATTAATAGGTGTTGCTTAGAACTGTAAAAAAGAAAACCATGCCAATAATATAGCTATTTATTTATTTATTTATTGAGACAGGTTCTCACTGTATAGGCTGGCTTTGAACTCACTGTATAGCCCAGGCTGGCCTCAAACTCATGACTGCCTCAGCCTCCCTAGTGCTGGGATTATAGCTGTGTGTCACCACACCTGACTCTAACTTTTTAAAAGGTAATAAATGGTAACTTCAAGTCTTTATGTGTTGGCACGAATATGTGTATTATGTTATGTCCTACATGTGTTCTTGGTTTGTATACTGTTTAGGTGGTACCAGATTAATTTAAAAAGTGCTCTGTAACTAAAAAAGCATAAAAAAAATAAAAAAGCATAAATCCAAATGCTTTTTTGTTCACAGGATTTAGGAAAATGTTCTAAAAAAAGTAACATAGATGTCCTCAACTGTTAATGTGTATTTTGCCTGTGTTAGCCAATCAGAGTTATATCTTAGGTACTTGATTTAAAAAAAAAAACAAGAAAAAAACCTCTTAGAAAAAAATTTCTTAGTTTCACAAAGGTTATTAAAAAAAGATTAAAGAGCATAGAGAGAATATAATTAAAATTTTTGAGTTTGTCAGAAGACTTAAAAGACCCTTGGAAATTAGAGTCAGTTGGACACTGCAGTAATAGCACTGGCTTGGTGTTCATTTGTTTTTTGCTTTTTGAGACAGGGTTATGCTCTGGCTGGCCTTGAACCATGCCCAGCTTAACATTATTTTATTTAAAAGTTTAAATTGTTTAGCTTCTTGCTGGACATGGTGGCTCATGCTTGTAATCCCAGCACTTGGGAGGTGGAGGCAAGAGGATCGTTGCGAGTTTGAAGCCAACCTGGGCTACAAAGTGAGCTCAAGGCCAGCCTGAACTGCATAGCGAGACCCTGTTTCAAAAAAAAGAAATTGTTTAGCTTCTCAGAAAGTGTTATATAACAATAGTCAGTATACAGGCTGCTTCTAGTATTAGTGGAAGATGTCCTAAGAGGCAGTATTTTGCTAGACATTGATTGAAAACTAGGGTTTATAACAAAAATGGTTTTTATTAAATCCCTGATTTAAAAAAAAAAAAAAAGCAAATCAGCTGGACCTGGTGGTACACGCCTGTAATCCTAGCACTCAGGGAGGCTGAGGCAGGAGGATCGATGTGAGTGTGAGCCCAGCCTGAGTTGTACAGTGAGTTCAAGACCAGCCTGAACTACATAGCAAGTTCCTGTCTTAAAAATTTAAAAAAATGCAAATCATGCTTTTCATGAATAGCAGGTAAAAGTTCAGGCCTGTCTATTTCCCATTGTTGCAGGACATACTTATTTGAGCCACCAGAGAAGGCCGGCTAGAGAGACAAGCAAGTTTATTAGATGGTGGTCTCGGCCCAGTACATGACCAAGCATGGACCCTGAAGGGCAGGGGGGGAGAATATTTATTATTCTAGTTCTGGGTGTAGGGAGGTGACTAGGTTTTTTCTGATATGATTTAGTGCAGACACAGAAATACTCCTACAAAACATGGGCTTAGCTTGTGACAAAGAAACAAAGATGTTTGACATTCTAAGTAGGGAACAAGCAGTCTTATGACAGAGCATGGGGTGGTATCGGGTCAGGTAACTATGACAACATTTACCAGAAACAAGTGTAAGGAAACAGAAATGTGAGCTCTAACATGGTGCCTGGGTACAGCACGGCGTCAGTTTGGTTCTTTTCCCAGCCTCACTATTCCCGTCTATATCAAGGCTGCATCAGTATTGGGACTGGTTTGTTCCAAAAGGTTTTCAAGGCTGCTGTTATTACTATTACTATTATTTATTTTTTGATGCAAGGTCTCCCTACGTAATCAGTTTGGCCTTGAACTCCTTATGTAGCCCAGGCTGGCCTTGAACTTGCAGTGCTCCTCATGCTTCAGTCTCCTAAGTGCTAGAATTACAGGCATGTGTCACCATGCCTCGCCTAAGATAGTTTATTTATGGTGACATAAAAATTTGGTTAAAAGTAATTCATTGAATCAATATAAACATTCAAGTTCAAAAGCCCTTCCTAACCCTTCAAAGATCTTTATATTGTTATATAAATACATATATATTTTATTTTAAAATTTTATTTATTTATTTATTTTTTTCCCTTTAGTCTTTTTGAGACAGAGCGTCACTATACAGTTCAGGCTGGCTTTAAGCTCACTTTGTAGCCTGAGCTGGTCTTGAACTCCCAAGGATACTCCTACCTTAGCCTCTGGTGTACTGGGATACATTACTAT
The DNA here is from genome assembly GCF_000276665.1 of Chinchilla lanigera. NCBI lineage: Eukaryota > Metazoa > Chordata > Mammalia > Rodentia > Chinchillidae > Chinchilla > Chinchilla lanigera. The sequence continues at coordinate 1,757,710 of NW_004955550.1, read as the reverse complement.
ATTATATATAGATACAATTTTAAAAGCTGACTAAAACTTTTAAAAGATTTTTCCTCAGCAAAAAAAAGTTTTGAGATACTGTCAGATGTTTTACATTTTATGACAATACAGCGCTGATTGTTAAAAATTAAATATATAATTAAAACATCTAAGTCTTACAATTAAGTTAAAGCACTAAAAAATTTGCTAAATACACTGTTTCTTAAACTTTATAAATAGGTGCCGGGCATGGTGGCACACGTCTGTAATCCCAGCACTTGGGAGGCTGAGGCAGGAGGATCGTTGTGAATTCGAGACCAGCCTGTGCTACAAAGTGAGCTCAAGGCCAGCCTGGACTGCATAGCAAGATCCTGTCTCAAAAAGACCAAAAAAAAAATTATAAATAGTATTTGAGTTTACTAAATATATTTCATATATTGTTGGTATATATCTGTATAACACTGATATAAGATCAAAAGATATCTGATTCTTTTCATATGCTTAAAATAACTATTAAAGAGAAAGTATTCATTCTTATTTTATTTATTTATTTTTGAATTAGGGTCTCACTATGTAGTTCAAGGTTGCCTTAAACTCACTGAGTAGCTCTGGCTGGCCTCAAATTTGCTGTGATCCTCCTCAGATCCCCCTTCTGAGTACTGGGATTTCACACATGCCACCACACTCAGCTAGTAAGTATTTAAAAGTAGAGACCTTTGTCAGACTGGTTTTGTTAACTGGTTAAAAATGAACTAAAAAGTAAGTCCGAGGGCTGAGGATGTAGCTCGGCAGTACAGCACTTGGTTAGCACATGTGAAGCCTTGGTTCAATCTTTGGTGCCACTAACACATATATACACACATACACACACAGTCCTCTCAAAAAACCCAGAGAACAAAAACCAAGTAAGTCTCAAAGCCAGGATTTTATCTCTTCATTTTAAAAGATCTGCTGGGCATGGTGGTGCTTGCCTGTAATCTCATGCCTGGCTCTTTTTTGGTTTTATGTCTGTTTATAACCTTTGTAACTATTGTTTGTCCAAGTTCTAATGTTTTAGGGTGCTGACTACAGAACAGACAAGATTAAACTTGACAGTGAACTCTAAATAAACAGCCTAAGAGCCACTCGTTCACTGCTCATATTTGGCAAAAAGGGTTTTATGCCGACTCCAATCGTCTGCCACACCGTCCCAAGTGGGACGTGTTCCGACCACCACTGGGAAAAGCTACCACACGCTGCAGGGCAAGGCTACAGATGTTCAATGATATCTTCTCAGAGTCAGGGGGCAAAGTCCCAAGCATCAGAGTCACCTCTGTCAACCCCACCAAAGTAAGCAGAGCTGTAAAAATTATAAAGGAGTTCTTATGCCCGACTGCCTGGAAGTCATAAAATACCCTACCCTTCTAACAGGCATTTTCTAACTTGGGCTTTTTTTTTAAAGGAAGAGAGGTTTATTTTGGCTCACAATTTCAGTGAGTCTGGTACATGGCTGGCTGGCTCCAAGGCAGAAAATGTACAGTGGAAGGGCCTGGCAACATGGTCGGTAGGAAGCAGAGACGATTCTTTTGTATTTTTTTTTTCTTTTTTTTGGTTTTGGTTTTTTTCCCTGTACTGGGGATGGAACTCACGACCTTGCGCTTGCTGGGCAGGCGCTGTGCCGCTGAGCTAAATCCCCAGCCCCTTTTCTTCTGTATTAGACTTCACACTCTTCAGCAATACCTTAGCAGCGCAGGCATCTGGCTTTCCCTTGCTGCTGTTCCAGCTCCTTGTGGTAAGATGTGCACACCAGTCCAACATGACACAGCAGCCAGGTGATGTGGCACCTGACAGCCCTCAAGACAGAGGGCTAAGTAAACAAGGGGAGCATTGTAACCTGTACTGCAAAATAAAACTAACAACCACCCTCCCTCTCCTTAGCCCAAAAGAAGTGACAGAACATGCAGATACCAGCCGCAGGAGGCCAGGAGTCACAGCATCAGGTTGGAGATCTGCATTACCCGTGTCCCCCACTCCTCTGTTCCTTACCTAAGAAGACCCTTGCCCACATGTACAGGGTGGGCTGGTGTTCTGAGGTGAATAGGCCTCTCCATCTCTTCAGAGCTAGCTTTTGTTTTGTTTTCTGGTACCGGGAATCGAACTCATGACCTCGTACTTGCCAAGCAGGCGCTGTGCCGCTGAGCTAAATCCCCAGCCCCCAGAACTAGCTTTGAATAAATCCCTTTTCCTGTTTACCCAAATATATGACCCTCTTTGATGTGGCCAGCAATGTGCAGAAGAACCTACAAACAGGAGGCTCACTATGAGGTAAGCCTGAACTACACAGTGGGCACAAGGTCAGCCTGAACATAGCAAGACCCTGTCTCACAGGATGGAGAGGGGAGATAAAGAAAAATGAGTTAAATAGCTGCTGTTTCCTGTCAGGAGCACAGAAAAACCGGGACTTGCTGAGCCAGTTCTCAAAGAGCTGTCCCCATTTTCTTCAAGGTTGCTGCAGTCTCTGGTAGAGGCAGCAAGGTCGGAGAGGATGAGCCTGAGATCTGAAGCCTGGTACTGAAAATCTCAGGACTCTGTTACAGAGTAGCCAGGAAAACAAAATCCCTTTCCATTCTTTAAAATTTTATTATTAAAACATCACACAAATATAGACACACAGGGGTATCAGCACGTCCTTCCTGGATACCAGGAAGCTCCGGCCTCAGCAGGTCTGAGAGAAAACACTGGTTATGCCTCCGTCAGCTCTCAGGCGGACCCTGAGTGGGGAGCGGAGGAGAATCGGGGGGAGTGGTCACTGGTAAAAGGTCTCCCCAGGAGCTGGCGCGGGCACACCGGTACACGTCCCTATGAAACAGAAAGGCGATGTCAATGTGGGCGGCAGGCCCTTGCCACATTCCATTAATCTGGTCACACCTCCTGTACCTGCCGTGCCGGCTGGCTGTGATAACAGCATGCTGCATGTGCCCATCCGGACAGCACAGGTGACAGTGCACATGGCGGGGCCGTCTAAGGACAGGCTGAGTGATTCGTGGCCAGCGATTAGCATCCTCTGGAAACCCTCGGGCAAGAATCACCATAGAGAACTTTTCCTCTTTCGGTTTCTTATTCTAAGGTAAGAATACAGAAACTGTTTAGAGGAAAAAGACTATGGGACAAAGCTTCTCAGTCTCCACATTCTTGCAGCCCCTTTTCCTTCCTCACAGTACTGGGGGACTGAGCCCAGGGGTCTCTACCCCTGGGCCACAACTCCCGCCCTTTAGAAAATTTATTGGGAGATGGGACTTGTTAAATTGCCCAGGCTGGGCTCAGATTTGCAATCCTCCTGCCTCAGTCCCCGAGCGCTGGGACTACAGGTGTGTGCCTCTGTGCCTGGCTCTGCAGTCTTTTCACATTGTACAAATCATACACACGCAGGCTCTGACACCTGCGGACTATTTCCTAAGTTCCCACTCTTCCCATGTCTGACTCTCTTTTTCCTGCTTTCCCAGGTTATTTTCCCTGTTAGAATATCACTAGGACACATACCCAGCTGAAGGGGATGGGATGGTAACCCTGGGAGAAGCTACAGGCCAGGGGCTGAGAGGCCATCAACTGAGGACAAGGAAGTTCATGGGGGCACTGTGAACACAAAACAGACAAAACCGCCATCAATCATACAAGTTCAGAAGATAGAATCCAGAGGGGCCCGGGAGAAGGGACGCAGGGAGCGCCATGGGAGTCCCCAGGTGAGGTGGAGGGGGACACGGAGTGTGGAGAGTGGCCTTGCTTTCTCCGCTCACTCTGCCTGGCCACATTCTCACTCTGATCTGTGTGCTGGGACAGCTGAAGTAATACTCACCGGGGCGAAGACAAACCCAGGACGAGGGTCCAAGGGTGACTTCTCTTTCCCCTAAAGTCAAAGAAATGAAGCTGGGTCTGCAGGGCCTATTTTCATAATTCAATCAATACTTGGGAGACTGACGACTCTTTTAACGTTCAATTCTAACAGTGATGAACTATGTCCTTTGAGTGAAGCTGGCTGTATTGCTAATGCTCTAAACAAAGAACTTTCTCTGTGCAGCAGTGGAGAGGCAGGAATTTGGCACACAGTAAGACACTCTCCCTTGTCAGCAACCTCCACTTTCAAAAAAATTCGCTCAGGACAATTTATGATCACACACTGGCTCAACACTCTTTTACAGAGACAAGGTTTGTGGCTCAGCAATGCCCTACGCCAGAGGCTGGCAAGCGTGTTTTTCTCGTAGTGGGGATTAGACCCAAGACCTCACACATGCTGCACAAGCGCTCTACCACTGAGCCACGTCCCAGCCTTTATTTGGAGACAGGGCCTTGCTAAGTTGCCCAGGCTGGCCTTGAACTTGCAATCTTCCTGACTCAGCCTCCCAAATAGCTGAATTCAAAGGCATGCGCCACCGTACCTTGCTGCAAATTTTTGAAAGGGCAAGGGAGAAGGAGACAGCTATCTCTGTCTCCACTACTGAGCTCCGCAGTCAGCAGTGCAAAAGCAGCCACAGACAGAGTCATGACTATGCACAGCGCACACAGAAACAGGCAGCGGCTGACCTGTGCTTGTCTGCTAAACCGCAGCCCTCTGTGCTGAGGACTTGGAGTCACCTTCACCTATCTATGACCGTCTCTTCAGTTTTCAAGGAGCAGCAGTAACTGGTGACAGACAGGTGGGGGTGCAAAGGGGGACAGGGGACCTCACCTTGAGGACCAGGTCCCTGGCATCCATGAGAAGCTGGTGCCCAGCTTTTGTTCCGTTCTCCACCAGTACCTGTCCATGGGAGGGAAAACAAGCAGATGCCGTGAAGCGTGCGAGGGGTCAGCAGCTCTGCAGCAGCATCTGCAGACCGAGTCAGGTCGGACATGGGCATCTAAGTAAGGTGGAGATGGATCCCTAAGGGAGGGACGTAAACATCTCCGAAGGAGAAACATGTTTGAGAGTAAAGAGAAGGGGAGGAACGGCCTGAAACCCACGAAGCTGCTTTCAGCCTTCAGGGGAAGTTTTCGACTCACCAGAAAATGGCTCGTCTTGCGCCACAGGGTGTGGAGGACTGCGGCGCGGTCAGCCGCGCTGGGCAGCTCACTCAGGGCAAAGGCTGCGACCACCACATCGAACTGCACCTGCGGAGACAGGGGGCGCTGGGAACTGACACGCTTGTCCCCCGAGGACCAAGAGCTCTGGCCCTCATGTCCTTTACGTTCTTTTCCGGTACCAGGAATCGAACTCACGACCTTGCACTTGCCAGGCAGGCGCCGTGCCGCTGAGCTAAATTCCCAGCCCCTTTCTTTACGTTCTAACACTCAATGCTAGACTATAAAACTGCAGCCACTGCATTCCCCTGCTACATTCTGCATTCAAAATACTGAGTGCAGCTACTTGCCTTGGGCGATACAGGTAGAAACTGTCTGAAAAAGACACCCCGAACGTAAGGCTCCCCTGATTGTGAACCACCTGCGGAAGAAAGAAGAGAGGGGGTGACCAAGGGTACACATGAAGTAGGTGGCATGGTGGCGCACACCTATAATCCTGTCACTCAGGAGGCTGAGGCAGGAGGATTGCTGGGAGTTTGGGCTACGCAGTGAGGCCAGTGTGGACTACATAGGGAGTTCACAGACCCGCCTGCACTACATAGCAAGACCCTGTCTCCAAAAACAAAAAACAAACAAAAAAGTATATATGAAGTTTAGTTCAAACTGAAGAGATATCCAGACCAGAAACAGCCCGAGGACAGACAGAAGCACACTGGGTGAGACCGAGCTGCAGTGTTGTAGTAAATGTGAAGAGGGCAGAGCGAGTATCAGCTGCCTTGTCCCGTTAGCCTGACCCAAGCCGGTCATAGCCCAGCAAAGGCCTCTGGCCCCCTCTGTTGACCAGAGCACTGCAAGGAGACCAGATCCTCTTAGCTCTCAGCTCTCTCCACTTCCAACAAAACCACCTTTCTACTACTCCTTTGACTTTCAACTCCCTCGGCTTTGGAAAGGCCCTACCTGAGAGCCTGTTCTCACCTTTCAGTAGTTTCTCTGCCAGGTCCAACATGGCAGCTGAGCTGTCCACACAAACATATTCCCGGAGGCTCTGGCCCCAAGTAGCGTGAGCGGCCCTGAGATAGCAAAAGAAAAGCCATCAATTCTTATTTATTTATTTATTTATTTTTGAGGCAGGGTCTCACTGAGTAGTTCAGGCTGGCCTTGAGTTCACTATGTAGCCCAGGCTGACCTTGAGCTCGTGGTGATCCTCCTGCCTCAGCCCTCCTAAGTGCTAGAATTACAGGAATGCACCATCATGCCCAGCACCCCCAAAACCACTAATTCTCATGACAAAAAGTCATCCCTATAAGAGGTCTATTTCCAACCCAACCCTGGGGAAACAGGTGTCATGTTAAAACACCTCAAAAAACCTAACAATATTATCCTCTTATTTCACTCATAACTCCTTTAGAAAAGATAGACTCAAATCCACTACAGGCAACATGACTTTTGATTGATACATAAAATGTACTCTCTATACTAAATTCCTTTCCTTTTTAGCCTTTCTAAACATGGCCCCTTTTTGCACTTGACATTTCTGTAAGTTCTGGCCCCAGGCCATAGGCCTCCTTCTGAGGGAAGAACTGCAGTTCCCAATTTTCCTGTTCTCTTTTCTCAGTCTTGATACTGAGTGGTGTAAGTGGCTCTTTAGAGCTAGACTCACAGAGATGGCTGCAGAAAGTTACTCACCAGGCGACAGAACCAGTACCAGAGCCGAAGTCCATCAGGGTTTGTGGCTGGAACTGTGGACTTCTAGTATGGATCTGAAGAAACATACAACATTCCACAGAGGGTAAGTAGAGAATGACTTAGGGCCTTGGAAAATATGGATTAGGGGACTATGACAGAGGAGAGAAGATGGGAATATATTTTGAGATTAAACAGAAATACTTTCTAGAACAGAAAGCTTGTGAAACAGTGGTTTTTTGAAAAACTAAAAGCATTTATTTGAAGGTGTAGGGGGGAGAGAGAGGAGACTGCTACCTTGGGTGAGTAGGATTTTCTTTGGACAAGGTCCCCCTAGTGAGTTCAGGCTGGCCTTGAACTCACTGTGTAGCCCAAACTGGCCCTGAACTCCAGCCTCAGCCTCCTGAGTGCTGGGATGACAGGGTGTGAAAGAGGACTGTAAATCTTCCTTGAGTAACAGAACCCTTTCACCAGAGGATAGAGACTCTCTTTTAAAACATGCATCTATAACGTCTGAAGAGTCCCTGCTCGGAAGACTGTTTTAGGAAAAAGGGAGCTGAGACAAAGGCTCGGGCTGGAAGCTGAGGGACTTTCACCTCATGGAGCGCCCTGGAGACTGCTGCAAAGCCACCGTCCAGTCTTGCTGCCATATACACCAGGCTCAGCTCCTCATTGTATCTGCATGAAAATCAGAGTCACAGCCACTGGCAAATAACCTCAGCCCATGGTCACTTTATAGATTCTCAGGGGTGAAATTTTTGGAAAGGGCTCTTCTCACCCCTCCACACCCCAGTATCGAAGGGCGCAGGTAGCTTTCTCAAACACTACAATGACTGTGTAACTATACACTCCAATTCTGCTTTTCAAGCCCAATGTTTCCTTCGCACCTCTCCAAGCCCCTCACCTCAGTTCCTGCCAGTGGTAGGTGGTTCTGCGCAGGGCGCGGAGCACTGCTTCTCGGAGTTTGTCCTCTGTCTGAGGTGAGTCTGGGGTGAGAACAAGGACTAGAGGTGAGGACCTGGAGCGAACAGGGACCCGATCCAGTGTTAAGTATCCTGCCCAACCCGATCCTCCTTGTCCCCACCTGAGCAAAGCCTCAAAGCTCAAGAGAGAAGCCAAACCTAGAGAAAAAGTTTAGGGAAGAACAACCATAATCACTAGAGTGAGGATCCTGCCTCTAACAGCAGTTTACTCAGTTTAACAAACTGTCCCACAGGTTTTGTTTTATATGTGTTGTGGTTGATACATTGTGTCAACTTGAGGAGTTAGAAGCTTAACTAAGTAACTCAGCAGTTGTACATCCTGGGGTGAAAAGGACATGCCCTGATACTCTAGGATGTTGTTCACTGTGTCACCTTGAGAAGTTTAGGAGTTCCACTAAGTGATTCAGCAGGGGGCCACGGTCCTTACTTTGTAAACATCCTCAGCTTGTAGAAGAGGAGGGCAGAGATGGCGTGGGCCGATAGCGGATATACAATATAAGCCAGGGAAATAGACTCCGCCCCCTCTTGCGGCTTTTGTTGTTTTCTGCTGCCTTGAGGTGTTGCCCCTGTGCCATGCCACCACCTCCACAAACTATGAACTAAAGAAACCTTTCCTTCCTTAATTTTTTTTTTGTCTTTTTGAGACAGGGTCTCCCTATGCAGTTCAGGCTGGCCTTGAGCTCACTTTGTAGCCCAGGCTGGTCTCGAACTCGCAACGATTCTCCTACCTCAGCCTCCCGACTGCTGGGATTATAGGCCTGCGCCATCATGCCCGGCTCCACTACCTTAATTTTGGATGTTGGGTACTTCGTCTCAGCAAGGAGAGGAAAGTAACCAAGACAGTATGAATGAGAAGCATGAGAAAAATTTAAAGGCTAAGATAAGCAGAAAACCTTGTGGATTTTTTCGAAGATCGTGAAATCTCCTACTTTCCTAAGGGGAGGAAAAGAGTTTGAAAATATCTCGTGACTCTACTCAGTTCTCTACTATTTAGAAACTACCTACTGAATACCTATTCTGAGCCAAATATGGGGAGTGCAGGGAACACAAGCTGAAACAAGGCAGCTCTGAAACAGGAAGGGGCTCGTTATCATAAAAATAGGCTTCTTCTATCTCCGAACAGGGTTTTGGTGCGGGGCAAGGAGCCATACAGGCACCCTGGAGAAAAACGCAGATTTTTCTGCGGGGGCTGGTCGTGCGGGACAGGACCCAGGGAGCTGGATTTCTGAGCTTTATCCGAAACCTGAGGGCAAGCCGTCTACTTCTATCGAGGCGCTGTAAAACTGCTCTTGCCAGAGTCAATTAAGGAACTGCAGCATCAGTTTTACAGACTGTGGAATTACTCCTTGCTTTTCATCTCCCATTGATGTTCTAATCTGGAAATATTCTTAATTACTCTTAAATCCCACCTGGGTTCTCCAGGATTTTTTTCTCCAGATGCACTGCCCGTCTTTGCAGCTCCTCGGGTTCTACAGGCAGATGGCGACTCCACAGGTAGTTGGTCAGCGTTTGCACCTTCTCCTCCACACTGGGCACTGCGCGGTCTGCCGACCGAGGAGGAAGGGCGGAATCAGCCCTGCGCAGGCCCTGCCTCGCGCCCTGCGGGTCCCGCGCGGCGCCGACTCACCGAGCAGCAGCAGCTGCGCCGCGGCTGTCAGCGCCGGCGGCAGCCGCACGTGCGGGAGCTGCAGGACGCCCGGGTGCTGGCGGTGCGGCTTCCTCCCCAGAAAACCCGACTTGTTGTCCACGTGCGTCGCGCCGGGGACGAGGGCGGCGAGGGCCTGCAGGCGGGGAGAGAAAAGCCGACGGCCCGCTGAGGCGTGCGCCTCGGACCAGAGGTGTCTCTGCAAACCCTGTCGCTCCGACAGCAGAGGAATCGGACACTTACCCGGGCCTGGGGAACTACTCCAAAGGTCCGGCGCCATCTGCTTAATGTCTGTCCGCCGGCGGTCGCCATGGCTCCGGAGGCAAACCGGAAGCGGGAGCGTAGGTGACCCTCAGTTCCAAAGTCCCGGCGAGCCACTTCCGGTGTCAAAGACATTATCAGCCAGTGAGAAGAGCGAGTACGTGCAAGCGTCCAATAAGCAATTGATATGTAAATCTTCCTGAGGATGAACCTATAAGCGCGGAGGACTTGGTCGTGGTTCAGACAAAGTCAGAGGAGATACAACGGGCACCGTGTCTTGGCCAGAAACCCAGCGAGCGGGCGCGACTCCTCCACTCTGGCGAGGGCTCTGGAGTGCTGTTTCTCGGTTTCCTCCTTGGACAATTCTGAGTCTCAGGTGGTTTTCCTCTGTGAAAGAAAGAGAATGCAGTAACAAAAACACGAGACGAGAAGATTTAGACGACCAAAGAGAACATACATAAGCCGTTAATGGTTAAAATAGTTATTCGTTTAATAGCTATGACACCTTGTTAATGGGCTTAATTTTAAAAAGTTAGTTTTTCTTCAAGTTAATTCGATCCTCTTAGTGACCTAATGCGTACCGAGAACATCTCAGACATCGCGCCAAAAGCTTTTAGGTAACCTGCAGTACCTCTTTTTTGCCCCCACACCTTAAGGAGTGCGAGGGTCTCTGGTTAACTTCATTGTGCGGTTGAGGAGGGTGAAGGTTCCGGTGGTTAAATGGGCCCAAGATCACAAAAATTCAAGCAGGCAGCTGGAGCTTCACCTGTGAACCACATGTGTAAAGCATATGCTGTACCTGGTGTTGGTATTTGGATGCAAAGTGTCTAAGAACTTCGTGCTAAGTGTTCAGAAATTAAACTAACGTGTAACATTAAAAATAACTCACTGTGCTGTAAACTCTTCTCCTCTTCCTCCTCTCCCTCCCCCTTTCTCTAGCCCCTCCCCTTCTTCTTGTTCCTTTTTGAGAAGGGGTTTCCAGGCTTGCCTGGAAGTCACTTTGTATCACTTTGTAGCCCAGGCTGGCCTGGAACTCAGGGTGCTCCTCTTGCCTCAGCCTCCCGAGTACTGGTATTACAGGCATGTACAAACACACCTGGCTATTTTCATCTCTTGGTACTTTGCTTTAAATTCCTGGTTTAAGTGTCCATAAAACAAGATATCCTTGTCCCTTGTATGCCAGCTGTAATAGAAGATTGATTATGTTATTTTTTGTTACAGGGAGATGTAGCAGAACATAGGGCTAAAGTGCTTGGGTTCTGGAGCCTGGCAATGTGAGTCTGAATTCTAGAGCAATGAGATACTAATTGCTGATTCCCAGGTTTTTTGGAATGAAGATCAAATAAGATAATGTCTGGTTCAGAATAAATGCTCAATAAATTTATGCTGACATTATTAGATGTGTTTTTTGGAATTTGAAGGAATATACTCACATTTTAATTTTTAGTTTGAATTTATTTTATTTTTTTCCAAAATAGACATGAAACTGGGAATAGTATGGAACCAAGTAAGATGGGGCACTAGGGTGAGAAGTAAGGAGCAGGAGAACTTTATGGTGTCTGGGCCTCCTTTTTTTTTTTTTTTTTCGGTCAAGCTACCACTAGAGATGTGGCTTCCTTTATTCTGATGACTTCCTAATTGGGAAGGCAGAGGTGGGAGGATGATGGCAATTTTGAAGCTGGCCTGGCACATTAGTGAGACCCTATTTCAAAACAAAAAGGGCTGGGGATACAGCTCAGTGGTAGAGCACTTGCCTATCATGTTCTAGGCCCAAGGTTCAAGCTCCAGGCAAATTAGGCAATCTTTTGTGAATGATTACAGTTACTAGCTTTAAGGATAATTTCAGTTTGAAGAAATTTTGCTCATAACAATTGTAAGTTTTTTTCTTTTAGAGGTACTGGGAATTGAAGTCAGGGCCTTTTCACTGAACTGCATCTTCAGACTTGTTTGTTTGTTTATTTATTTATGACAGTGTCTCACTATGTAATTTGGGTTGGCTTTGAACTCACTATGTAGCCCAGGCTGGCCTCAAACTCACAGTAATCATCCTACCTCAGCCTCTCAATTGCTGTGATCACAGATGTGTACTACAATGCCTGGCTACTTTTATTTTAAGACATGGTCTACACTAAATTTCTTTTTTTTTTGGTTTTTCTCCGGTACCAGGAACTGAACTCACGACCTTGCGCTTGCCAGGAAGGCGCTTTGCCGCTGAGCTAAATCCCCAGCCCCTACACTAAATTTCTCAGACAGGACTTTAGCTTGCCATCCTCCTGCTTCAGCCTCCCAGAATGCTGGGATTGTAGGTGTGTGCCACCATACCTGATTTAATATGACATTCTTTTTTTTGGATTTTTTTTTCTGGTACCAGGAATCGAACTCACAACCTTGCGCTTGCCAGGCAGGCGCTGTGCTGCTGAGCTAAATCCCCAGCCCCGACATTCTTTTTTTTGAGCAGAGATGCTTACATTTATTTTTAAAACAGTCTCAAAGTATATCATGAATCATAAGAGAGTTTAGGAATAACTTTTATTAATGCAGGTATTAGACAATTCACTGAAGAATATGGAAGCTCAAATAATTTTTAAAAACTGCTTTAATGTTGCTACAAGTTTCTCAGTTCAGGAGCAAGCAATAGAAATGTCTCCTTTGACCAGATATGACTGTCCTAGAAAAGCTGGATCTTGTAAGGTTGTAGGTCTTCAAAGTTCTTTCTGGGGCTATAGTTGTAGGAAGTTATTTAATCATTTCCCACTTCCTATGAGGAAAGAAAGTATAGGCGAAAGCAACTTTTCTAGCAAACATCCTAATATTTTTGTCAGTGCCCCTAGGGACTTTAAAAAAGTACTTACATTGCTTTTTTAAAATTTTATTTTAAAGAGAAAAGAACAAAAGCAAAATAACGAAAACAAAACAACACAAAAACAATAAAAACAAAACAGAATTCCAAAAAAAAGGTGATAGGAAATTAACAAGGTTATTGTATTACATATTGTTATCCTCAAAGTAGTTGCTCACATTACTGGATATAGGCGTGCAAGATTGATCAAATAATTAAACTATTAACTGTTCCTTCCAATAAACCGTTAGACATTTACATTGCTTTTGTGTGCTTAGATCCTAGGCTTCTTTGACTTACTCTTGTCTAATTCCTCTATCTTTGTGAGTAGTTCATTCTAGTCTGAACGGGTGACTTGGGCTTGTCACTACTGCTGGCGATGCCTGTGGCACTACCCTATGTTCTCCTGGTCTATCTCCACATACTCCCTGGACAATCTCATCAGCGTCTTCCACAGCTGCTGAAACATTCATTATCAGTCCTGGCCTAGGTCACTATGCTTAGCTCTGGCATTCCAACCATCTGGCATTTACCTATACCATACATCACTGCCGTCTCAAAACAGATTTTAAAGTGAATGCATCTTTTTCATTACCACCTTGACCCTTGTTCCCTGTCCCTCTAAAAGCTGTCTTCCTATGTACGGTATTTTTTTAGCTCTACTGTCCAGCAATTTGGAACAAAACCATGAATAGTATTAAAATACTGTGTGCTATATTAAATTGTGTGTGTGTGTGTGTGTTATCCTTCTCAGGTTGAATTTGAAGCATCTTCAAGGTCAAACACAAAAAGGGAGTTGCGGGGCTGGGGATTTAGCTCACTGGCACAGCACCTGCCTGGCAAGCGCAAGGTCCTGAGTTCAATTCCCGGCACTGGAAGAAAAACAAACAAACAAAAAAACAAAACAAAAAAGGGAGTTGCTTTTATGTTTCCACCATAGATGCCACCTCCAAACCTCAACTGCATGGTTTTATGGACTATAAACTTCTGCTGTAAGTCCAAAGCACTCTTCTTTCCAGTACTTGGATTTGTAGATTCACATCAGAATGATCTTTTCCCCCAGATATTGAGGGTTGGTGCCATGGATGCTATGTGCATCTTCACTGTGCGGGTCTCCATTTTAGAACCACTTCCTCAACCAGAACATTCTTAAAGTGAAACTTAGATTTGGACACAAACTCATGAGTTTTACATATTCTGTTCTAATACTGTGATGGATAAATTAATATTATTACAGTAGATATTATGGATTCTTTTAATGTTATTGTGTAGACTAATAAAAATTATATTGTGATTTTTTACTCTTAAAAAAACAGCAACTAGAAAAGAGTATTGTAATTCATTGTCCAAACTTTCACATAGATTGAAGAGTAAAGCAACTGTTTAATGTTGCAAAATGCGCTTAACCTGCCCTGTGGAGCTGTGCAGAGTACAGTGCGAATTTGTGAGTAATGCTGGAACGGTGCAGAAAGACAGACGCTTGGTGGCAAAGACACATCAGAAAGATCATTCAGGGCCGGGTGTGTTGGCACACACCTGTAGTTCCAGCACTCAGGAGGCTGAGGCAGGAGGATTGCCGTGAGTTTGAGGCCAGCCTGAGCTACATAAATGAGTTCAAGGACAGCCTGCACTACATAGTGAGTCTGTCTCAAAAACCAAAAAACAAAAAAACATCATTTGGGAAGAAGACCTTGACAGGTCAGTGATTTCTTTTATCTAAATGCTTGTGCTGTCCAAATCCTTCCAGTACTTGAAGCAGTGTCTGTCTCTTATGTTGACAGAGGCACAATATACAAAGTCATTACTTGGATGCTCTCATCTTTTGAGGACTTAGTGCAAGAGGTATGAAGAAGTGCTTCCCTTGGACCAGAGCCAGGTTATTCACAAAAGCAGAAGTTCAGGATTATGGTTTGCACTGGACCCCAAGGATAGAGGCACATCTGCACTCTTAAGGGAATTTGCTGTTTGGTAGGATACTTGTACTTATGTGCAGGGCCTTCTTAAATGTGAAGTCCAGGGAGGAACCCCAGTTACCTGGGTCTAAGGTAGTTCTGGCTACATTCCCAGTACTTAGGCAAAGTTTTGCACATACTCACCGAAGATTTCAAATAAATATCTGATGAAATATCTTAGTATATGTGCTGCCGAAGCGAGCACCTGATGCAATGTCTTGAGTAAGTGGGATGAATGCCTGGAAGAGATGTTTTGCTGGCTCTCTGGGTGCCTTAGGGTTGGTGAATTTTTAAAAATGTTTCGTTAGAGCCTTAAAAAAGGGGAGAAATCTTTCAAGGCAGGAAAGTTGGCTCTATTTGGCCATGGACAGATTACTTTAGAAATGTTCTCTGAACAAAATACAGATAAACTCTGAGTTGGTTTTGTATGCAGAGAAGAGAATGCTTCTACTTGAGCCATGAAGGCTGAGCCCCAGGTTTAGACCGGAAGAACTCTGCTTCCTCAGAGATCAAGGGATAAATAGATCTGGGTCTGAACTGGGACTGGCAGTGCCTATGAACTTTGAAGTAGGACTTCAGTGGGCTTCAAACCCTGAATAGTGGATGAGTTTGTGCCAGGAGGTATTGTGTGGCATGAGGTAATATCTATAAATTTCCCCTGATTATATCTAGTATTTACTCTGAAAAGTCGTTGTCAGCTTGGTAAAATACTGTGTTCTTTAGATAAGCATCCACCAGAAGAAACAGGGAAGTATGGGGATGTTATGGTTTGTGTCTGCATGTCCCCCCAAATCCTCTGCAGTCATGGGGCGGGATTCTAGATTTTTGCTTGATCCATGGTCCAATGCTGGGACCATGGATGTGAGTGCTACACCTGCCCCTGGGGCGGACAGTTTGCATATGATGTAAGGGAGGGAAAGAGCCTGCTTGCTGCAGCTCCTCCTTTTTGCTCTTGTTGCTTTTGCTGTTTTCCACTGCCATGAACTGTTGCCCTCTGCCATGTGCCACCCTGCCTTGGAGCCAGCCAAGCATAGCCTGAATCCTCCACAAACTGTGAGCTAAATATACCTTTCCTTCCTTAATTTTGGGGGTTAGGTATTTTGTTTCAGTGATGAGAGAAAAGTAACCAAGACAGGGATTTAAGTAAAAGGATTTAAGGGTACAATTTTTTCCCTCTAATTCTTTTACTAGTGTATGTTTGTAATACATAGTGCATTCATCATGGGGGAATGGTAAATACGCACATTGTATCTTGACCTTTTTTACTTTTAGTTAAAAAAAAAAAAAAAAAAAACAACACAATTTTTTGACTATTGTATCCTGACCTTTCTTTCTTCCTCTCCGGATCCTCTGCCCATCCTATCAGAGAACCTACTCTTTGATTCATCCATCCTTTCTATTGTCTCAATTTCATTCATTTCTGCTCTGATCTTTGTAATTTCTTCCCACTAGTCTCAGATTTGGATTGCTCTTGTCTTTCTGGGACCTTGAGGAGCATCCTGAAGTTCTTTATTTGGGATTGCTCCATGTGTGCATTTTTTATCTATGCATTTACAGCAATAACCTTCCCTTGTAGAAATGCTTTTATGGTGTCCCACAGATTTTAGAGTGTTGTACTTCTGATTTGAGGAACTTTTAAATTTCTTTCCTGATTTCTTCTGTGATCCATTGATTATTCAATAATGTGTTTAATCTGCATATGTTTGTGGAGTTTCTCTGGCTTCTTCTTTTTTTTTTTTTTTGAGACAGGGTCTTACTATGCAGTCCAGGAGGGCCTTGAACTCACTATGTAGCCCAGGCTAGCCTCGAACTCATGGCAGTCTTCCTGTCTCAGCCTCCCAAGTACTGGGATCACGGGCGTATGCCACCATGCCCATCTGGATCTTTGACTTCTGGCTTAGTGGGGAAAGAAATCTGGCTGTAGTCTTGGCAAGTCATCAGGAAATGATTACTGAGATATAACCAGAATTCATAATGGGTGATTATAATAGGTAAAAAGGACTCATAATAGGTGGTTATAATAGTGAAACAAGCATTTAGAAAACTATTCACCTTCACTAGTGAAGAAACGTATGTTAAAATATTAAGGTATAATTTCCTCTAATAAAGTGGCAATGCTGCAACCAGATACTGTTGTATATACCTTTAATGCCAGAGCCCCGTAGGCTGAGGCAAGAGGACTGCAAGTCTGAGGCCAAGCTTGGCTACACAGTGAACTCAAGGTTTGCTGGGACTACTTAGACTATGTCTCAAAAGGGCAGCACTGAGCTGGGCTTGATGGTGCATGCCTGCAATCCCAACACTCTGGAGGCTGAGGCAGGAGGATCACCATGAGTGGGAGACCAGGCTGGGCTACATAGTGAGGTCAAGCCCAACCCGAAATACACAGCAGGACCCTGTGTCAAAAAAAAAGAAAAAGAAAAAAAGGAAGATTGCAAGGAACCTCATACTCTTTGCATAACAGAGGGAATGGTAAATAGGTGCAAACTGTTTATGGTATGCCAAGAGCCAAAGGGACATTTATGCCTTTGACCCATTGAATCCAATTTTATTACTCTGTAAACAGAATGACATTTTGGGCAGATACCTGAGTTGCAGTTTGTGCCTTTGGGAACTGTCTGAGGGCAGGCAGGGAAGAGGGAGAACATACCTAATAAATAATTTTATTTATTTTTTATATTATAGTAAATTATCCTACATAGTAATACTAAGCTGTATGCTATGAATGACGTTTTTATTAATTTAACTGCAATATAATTAAAATGGACTCTACCTGATTCTTTTTAATTTTTAAAATGTTTCCTAGAAAATTAAAACTTACTCATATGGCTCCCACTTTATTTCTATTGGACAGTAGCTGCGGTTTTATTTCTTTATAAACACTGGGAATACACTAGTACACAAGACAGGCAAACATCTCTGCTCTTGTTGATCTTAATTTTATTAGGATGTTATCCCAGCACTGGGGAGGCTGAGGCCGTGAGTGTGACACCAGTCTGAGCTAATAGTGAGTTCAAGGTCAGCCTGAACTACACAGCAAGACCCTGTCTCAAAAACAATAACAGAGCCAGGCGTGGTGGCACACGCCTGTAATCCCAGCACTCAGGAGGCCGAGGCAAAAAGTTCGAGGCCAGGATGGGCTAAATAGTGAGTTCAAGTCCAGTCTGCGCTGCATAGGTAGGCCCTGTCTCAAGCCTCCAGTCCACAACCGAACGGAACAGAACCTGACAGAACAGAACAAAGCAAAATAAAGCAGGGAAGTGGGATGTGCAGTGTTTGGTGGGGTTGCGATTTTTTTTTTTTTTTAATTTTAAAGAGAAAAAAATAAAATTTCAAAACAAGATAACAGGAGGGTAACAATGTTTGATGCATAGTGCACGGTTATCTCTAGCTACTCAGAGTAGGAGCTATCAGCCGGTCTGTGGGGCGGCCGCCCCTTCTCCCCAGCGCTGCAGAAGGGGAACTTGCCGCTGTTCGCCGCCCCGACCTCCCCAGCGCCTCAGGGACCCGCGGTCGCCCTTCGGGTCGGATGAGCACAGGGGCAGCAGCTCCCAAGCCCAGACCGCGCCGTCCACCGTGCACCCGGGAACAGCCCGGCCGCGCGGGGCGCCTCAGCGCAGGTTCTCGGGGCCGGGGTCACGGTTCGGGCGCCGCCCCGCCCTGCCCTCTGGCGCTCCCGCCTCTTTTCCCACCGAGGCCCGCCGCCACTCGGCCGGCAGGGGGCGCTGCGATGCTTGCGCTCGCGAGTTTAGAGGTGCCAGAGATTAGTCCCTTGGTTCTACTTAGCAGGCTGTGGGCTTTGTCTTACCAAACTGTACAAATATTATGTATCAATTAAAAAAGTCTTTTTGGGGGAGCCACAATAACAGCAGAAAAATAAGCATAGGGTTTAGGTACACATCTTAAAACAGATGAACTTTGCTCAAGCAACAGGCCCCAAGCCGTTCTTCCTGTTCCTGGAGCCACGCCCTCACCGCCGCAGCAAAGCGGAGCCGGGAGGACGCAGGCGGGAGCAGCCACCTGCAGAGCTCTTTGCGCGTCTACGCTGAGAACGAAGTTCTGCTCTGTGCCCTGATCAAATCCGTGCAGCACTATTTTGGCCGTCAGGGTGCACTTTATTAGTATACAGTTTTTTCTTTTTTTTTTGCCAGGGATCCCTGGAACAGGCTAAGAATGGGGTGGGGTGAAGGAGTTTGTGTTTGAGCGTTTGACTATCACACACACATTTGTATATGTGTGCACACGTTGGTGTATGTGGCTATCTGCCTATCTCATGCATATGGTGAAAGTATAAACTTAAAAATTAAGGAAGCATTACAATGAAAAGGGTGTGTAACATTGCACACACACGTGCGCCCACACACTTTTTGGTTTTCATGCTGGCTCAAAACTTCCTCTCCAAGGCGAGCCATAGAAACTGGAACTTCTCTTCCCCAAGGCAGGTCAGAGGACTCTAATCTCCCCAGGGCCCTTTTGTTTTAGTTGGGGTGGAGAATAAATTATCTGACCTAACTTGTCTGATAGTGGATGATAGAAACTTCCATTTCAGGACAGAACCTGCCGCATTCCTGGGAGGAAGGAATGCTGCACAGAAGAATCTGAACACAGGTCTCTTTGGATTCTCTGTTAGCATTAGATTATACCCTCTGCCTAATCCCATTTCTACACTGTTGTCCTATAAATCATGCCCTGGAGTGAAGTCCCCATAAAACCGCAAAAGACTGTTCAGAAGAATGGAAACTCCACACACCTTCCCCCTACACCTCTCTTCATCATATCCTTACAACACTTGCTATAATGATCCAATAAGTGTGTTTCCCTGAGTTTCACAGCACCTTGAGAAAATTAGGGAAACCCAATTTATAGACATAAACACAGTAAAAAGAACTTGGTGCCTGCAGATGGCATCAGAAGTGAGCGAGGGCAGTCGCGGGGACTTGAGCCCACAGCCTGTGGGGTCTGGTGCTGCCTCCTGGAAGAAAGTGCCAGGGAATTGAATTGGAGAACAGGCAGCTGGTGCTTGTTGGAGAATCAATTGCTTACTTGCTGATGGGTGTGGAGAAGGATATTCTTTAGTTATGTTATGGTTTGTGTCTGTGTGTCCCCCCAAAGCCTCATG
>NW_004955550.1:1734897-1738114 GCF_000276665.1 Chinchilla lanigera | reverse complement strand
GTGTGCTGGTTGCTTTGCTGTGTTCTGTCGACATGAGCTGTAGCTCTCTGCCATGTGCCACTCTGCCTTGTAATCTGCCAAGTATGGACTGAAACCTCCACAAACTGTAAGCAAAATAAACCTTTCCTTCCTTAATTTTGGGCATCAGGTATTTTGTCCCAGCAATGAGAGAAAAGTAACCAAGACAAGTTACTATTTTGTATATTGCCTGAGGCCTGACCAAGCCATGATTGTTGGGTCTAGCATAAGCATTGTAAGCCTCCCCGGATCAATCCTAGATGCTTTGCTGAGATACGGATGAAGGAAGATAACATGGTGGCTTATTGGTCAGGTTGCCTTCCTATGATAACTGAGTTGTATTGTCCTTGCTAAAACAGTTGATATTCTCCGATTCCTCTGTGGCCTTCTTGGGGAATTCTGAATAAAAGGTTACTGAAGATGGTAATCAGGGGCCAGTCAGTCCTAGAGGCTGCTAGCCCCTGATCACAGGATTTTGGCTCTCTTGGTTTGATTTTTTCTTACTTTTCTTGTACATCTGCGGGCACTTAGTTCAGGGGATCTGTTCACTCTGGACAGAGCTGGATGAGAAGTCCAACAATGGGAAGTCTGCATACATTTTGAGACTGTAGAAGTGATCTGTGTTGTGAGTACAGAGCAGGAGAAGCTGAGTTTGAATTGGCTTTTCTGTCTCTATTCACAGAGTTGTCTTTTAGGCTCCAGTTTTCTCATGTAAAAGAAATGTGTTCAGTTTCTCTGTGGCCTTTCATAGTCTACATATATACATAAGCCTATGTACACATATAAGCTTATTGGCATATATACATTCATGTGTGTATCTCCTCCATTTTACCCCACAGAGAGTAGGTGTATTTAGGCAGTGTGTATGTCCTATGTACAGTATTTGGCATCTTGTTTTTCATCACAAATAATGTATTTTGGCAAATATATCAAACAACATTTTATCCACCCCACTCCAACTAGTGCTTTGGAAATTTTCTTCTTATATTATAAATATTATTAACATTATGGATTTGCTAGTTTTTAACCTTCTGTAATTAAACATAAGGGAAACAAAACTACCAGTTTCCAGTTTTGTCAGATTAACACTTAGAATGTGTTTATTCTCTTTGTTCTATCAACAGTGACAAGCACTTTTATATTACGTACATTTGGCTTAACAACATGAATCTTTATCTATAGTACTACAGGGCAAAAATAAAGCACTATTTATTTCCTCAATACACTGAGTATTTGTCATTCTCTTTGAAAGTTTAGAACTACATAAACTGAAAAATTTAGGTCTATGTTGCAAGTGTATTTTGGCATTTAGATTTATTATTCCACATGTAACAACTTTCGACTTTTTAGCTAGTTTTTATGCTTACCATCAAATCTTTCCTACAACTTCCCCTCTAAACTTTAGTTATTGTTAAATTATGTTCTATGTTAGCTGCTGTAAATCACTCAGCAAATTTTTTTAGAGAAGGTTCTTGGTTAATATACATTCACAGTGCCTGGTATCTTGACAGGTTGTATTATTCTCGGTTCAAAATTATTTTTCCTTAAAACTCTGTAGATATTGTTCTATTATTTTCAGGTGTTAGAATTGCAATACAAATACCTGAGGTCAGCCTGATTTTCACCCCTGTTTTCTTTGTCTGGATACTTACAAAATTGTTTATATTTTTTTTGTGCCAGGAATCAAACTCAGGACCTTCTTCTTTCCAGGCAGGCACTGTACCACTGAGCTGTATCCCTGGACCTATCTTTATTTTTGAAATTTAAAAAATCACCAGGACATGTCTAGGTATCAGTTTTTTTTTCATTAAAAGTTTAAAGTATCTTGTGAGCCTTTTTCATTTGTAGGTCTCCTTTGGTTTTCAAGTCTGGAAAGTTTTCTTCAGTTAGTTCCTTAATTATTATTTCAGTTTCTTGTGCTTTGTCCTTGGTTTCAGGTACTTCTATGCCATGTAGATTGTCTCTCCTTCTGTGACCCTCTGCAGCTCTCTTTTTTCTCCTTTTTTGTGTCATGATTTCTTTTGTCTTTTTCTCTGTAATCTGTGAGAATTTCTCTTGTTTTGCATTCATTTCAGCAGTTTTACATTTTTTTTTTTTGTACTGGGAATCTAACTCAAGACCTTGTGCTTGTCAGGTAGGCGCTTGTGCCTCTGAGCTATATCCCTGGCCCAAGCAGCTTTATTTTGTGGTCACTTCCATCTATATGATTCCTTTAACTCTCTCAAATTTAAGAAATCTTCCATCTGCTTTATCACTGAACATATGTCTTTAATGTCTTCTATTATAAAATGTTTAACACTTTCTAGCTCTTCCATGGTGAACAGTGTATCCATTTCAAGAGGAGGCATTTTTCCTGATTATTTAGCTCTGTTCCTTTTTTCTGAACTGTGTGGTATTACAACCTATTTAATAGTTCTTCTTAGCAATGGCGTCGAAAAAACAAATGTGGTCTTCTGTGTTGAAGCTGAAGAAGATTTAAAATCAACATGAATTTTAAGGGACACACATAACAGACATTGAACGGGTTAAAGCTCTGTATAGTCAGTTACCCAGGAGGTCCTCTTATGAGTTAATGAGGTTTTTCCCTTTTGCTTCTCAGAAACTTTTTTTTTCCAGTACCAGGAATCGAACTCACGACCTTGAGCTTTCCAGGCAGGCACTGTGCCACTGAGCTACATCCCCAGCCCCCCCTTTTGCTTTTGATTAGGCTAGATGCAATTGAGAGTGTAATTTTTCTATTCCATATATATTTAAGAAGTGAAAGTATTACATTAGTGCTTGTTGATAGACTAATCTCTCCAGGCTATTAACAGGTCCATTAACCCAGAAGGTCTCAGAAGTTCTCACTCCTGAAATTACCTCTCAATCTTTTGTGCTAGTCTTTTGTCTTGCCCAAATGTAAAGATAACTCTGAAGATTAGGCCTTAATATGACTCACATGTGGAGACATGACAATCATGTAACAATGAATATAAAATGATTTCATTGCATGGGATCGTAAGTGGAAGCCTAGTTTGTGTACACACACACATCCCCTACCAAAGTCATTTTGTCTGAGCCCTACATTTTACAGATGAGGAGTGTTGGCAGGATCTGGCAGGATTCCAGGGTCAATGAGTTAAGGATCACACAGCTTCTTGCCTCAGCATCCATTCACAGAGCTGAGATCACGTCACGGCCTCAAATGCCGCTACCCGAA
>NW_004955550.1:1716035-1721965 GCF_000276665.1 Chinchilla lanigera | reverse complement strand
TTTCAGATTGCTTCTGTTTTCACAGGTGGGTCATCTTAGGTTAAGGGAGGTTGTATAACAGCTTCCTCTTCCAAAATATTGGATACAGGTTTCTTACTTTATCATCAAAATTCAAATTAAAAAACAAAAGGGGGAGTCAATCCCTCGCACTTCACTTGTTGATATATACTAATTAAATTTTAAAAATTTTACAAATGATGGAAGTACAGCAGCAGAAAGACAATTCCATCAGGTAAAAGGAAAAAGGTTAAGAGACCTTTGGAGATATCTCCACACTGGACAATGGAAGAGATCCAGTTCACTATTTACCTGGGGTAGAGGGTATGCTTGTGTTTTTCTAGAGAATGCTGAGCGACCTATTTGGGTACCAAAGCATGCTGTACAGCTATATCATGAACTCAGATCTGGAGAAGAAGTTGCTTCTACCTTTGGAGGAGGTAATGCGCAGTATGTGACAGTGACACCTCAGAGACTGCTCTACAGCACATAGACAAGGTGAGGCTAAACCCAACCTGGGGCCAACCAAAGAAATTGATCCAGAAGGCCCAGGAAATAGTAATCAAAATGGGAATTAAAGATTTAAATAAATGACAGAGTATATCGAGATAATTGAGCTGAAAATTATCAGTATTCTTTTTTTTTTCAGTATTCTTAAGACACAATAAAATACAAAGAATATATGTATATATATATATTCATTATAGATTAAGGACTGTGTTTTATCCAAACTTTTCTGATAAGAGATCTCTGCTAATTGACAAAAAAATCTGACTAGTCTATTTAAATTATAAATTTCTAAAATTTTAATAGAGTTACTGTAATTCAATTTGGTCAAAAACATTTAAATGCACTTTGATTTTGTAAAGATGTTTATTTGTTCTGTGCACTTGTTTATGTGTTTGTCATTCTGTGAATAGCTGTTCCCCTTTATTTTGAGCTCAACAATTTTTCTTTTATCATTTGTTCATAAATACAATTGGGTTATAGATTTAAAAGTATGCTCTCACCTGAGTTACCAGTTTAAATGTTATCAAAATTAAGATATCTAACCACAGTCCTTAGGAGGAGAAATTACTGGGTAGAACTCAAATTGGTGAATGGAGGAGTGTCCAATTTTTATTCATTAATAAGGAGCCCCCAGTGATCTCCATATTCTCTTATGGAGACACCCCAATAATTGGGTCATTTGATCAAAAGAAAGTTTTTCAGTAAAAATCACAATAAGGTTTTCTCATAAAAGATGCTCTTGGCACAAAAACTAAATTTTAACAAAGGTTTTCACATGTGTATGTAATTCATTAGTGTTAATCTCATGGTGTATTTAATGCGTTCATGATTCTGGATCTATAAGTCTTCCAAAATGCAAAACAAAGACTATTTAGTTTGATAAAACTTTCCATCAGATTCAGACCTCTGCCTTAAACAAAAACTTGTGATGTATATCCCATTAAAGGACAACAGGGGCTGGGGATATAGCTCAGTGGCATAAGCACCTGCCTGGCAAGTGCAAGGTCCTGAGTTCAATCCCCAGTACTGCAAAAAAAAAAAGAAAAAAAAAAAGGACAACAAATTAGATAAAAGCTTCATTGGACAGAGATGATTGGTTAAAAAAGGTCATGTTATGTCAAAATGAAAATGTAAGTATGTTACAAAATGTTGTCATGATTGTCATGTAGCAGTTTTATATATAGTTTTGATTTCTAAATTTCTGGGTAAAAATATGTAATTGTTTGTTAATATTCTATTAGGGTTTAAACATTAGGATATCCATGGTTATTAAAAAATAATGGTTCCATTTCTATGTTCTAAGGTGTTTGCTATTCAGATAAGATTGTAATATTAAGCTTATTGCCTCCATTACAATATTATGTCCTTAATCTCTGCTGGATGTTTAACAACTGAGGTTTAGAGACCAAAAATTAGAGAGATAAATTGGACTAAGAGGACAGACAATATTTTGGCCATGCCTTACCAGGTCAGTGAAGACTCAGGACATAAGAGAACCTCTGCTGTGACATCCTATAACTCTAGTGAGTCCCTAATTTTCTGATCAAGGAAAATATGGGATCACAGAGAAAAGTGATTCTACGCTATATAGTGTGCTTAAGGAGAATCACCAGGAGAGAAAAAAATCTCTCAAGCTTTCACAGAAAGCAACTTGGTCGAGCAATGGCCTTGATTCCTCCAGACGGCTGACACTGACAGAAGATCAAGAGATGCTGCACTTGGTTCCAAGATGATTCCTGAGGAGACTTAACTGACCCTGAGAGATAGCAAAAAGTTAAATTTTTCTTTATACGGGTCTCACTTTAACTTGGTCTTGGACATCCAGCAGAAAAGTGTAACCACCAGATGTAAAGAAGGAATGCCACAGTAATAGGTTAGCTATAAAAGTTTCAAGTCACCAACAACCTTTGGCAATTGCTAGCTAGACTGAAAACTGACCATTGTTATGGACTTGGGACTATATTCTTCAAGCACAGCTTTTCCAGCTTCAACTGAACACCCATCACTTCTGCAACTAAACAGATAAGGGAGATATGTTGGGAGCCACTGGAGCTGGTTATTGGTCAAGCAGTCAAGCTACCTCAGTATCAAAAAAGGCATCCTGCCGGACAATTACAGTCGTTAGTCACTAAGCAATATTCCCCCCCCCCCATGATACTAACTTTGTAAGTGTATAAAATAAACGCCCCTATTGTTGAAGTCAGTTCTCCTGCTCATTAGGCAAGAGGTAATGCCACCTGACCCCAGCTCTTGTCTCTTGTCTTTATTTTTCTTATACCCACTGCCGTTTCTCTCTGGGGTACGAGAGACCAATGAGGTTCGCTACAATGAGTCCTGATGCTGTTGGTCATTCACTCAATCTCTCTAAGCCTCAGACTTCTAGTTTATAAAATGCTGATAAAAATAGCATAGACTGAAGAAGTTGTTGGGAAATATGAGATAACACATGTAAAATTTTGAGCCTAAAATATTCTATGAATCCTACCCCTGCAAAGCTGAGGTGGGAGGATTGCAAGTTTGAGGTCAGCCTGGGCTACATGGTGAGATCGTGTCTCAAAAAAAAAGGGGGAATTTCATAAAGTAGAAGACACCCACAGCCAGGAGTGTCAGCTGTGTTTAGCAAGGTGTTGGTGTGGCACCCAGAACTGACATTTCACTGTGCCAGAACGTGCTTCTTGCTTCCCAAAGTTGCATAGTGAGAGTGGTGGTCCAAGAACATCACAAACCAGAGTTCAAGACATGCCCAGAGGTCAGAACAAGATTGTGAAGCTGCAGAATGAGGTCAGCACAGGCACTCAGAACTCTGGTACAGCAATTGCGAAGGCAGATTCGATGTCCTAGGACAGAGCTGGAATAAAATCCAGAAAAGAATGTAAAAAAGCAGCTCTCCTGATTATAGAGAAATCTGTAAATAGGCATGTAGGCCAGTCATTCTGAAGCAGAGGAGGTGTGATTGGTTCAACAAAAATGTTGCTTTTATATGTTTTATTGACAAAGTGGAGCTGAGCATGTGGTACATGTGTGTAATCCTGGCACTCAAAAGGCTGAGGCAGGAGGATTGCTGTGAGTTTGTGGGCAGCCTGGGTTACATAGTGAAACCCTGTCTCAAAAAGCAAAAAACAAAAATCTAAAGCAAAAACAAAGATAATTTGAGTGAATGGATTGGGCAACAAAGGAAGAGTTGTTTTAAATTCCCTTCTAGTCTTTCAAAAGTATTTCAGGGATTGAAGTCATTACTGGATTAAGAATTCCTGTTGGCTCTGAGCTCAGACCTAGTTTGGACTGACCTGGTTAAATGCCCTCAGAGGCTGGGATCATTGGTGAGCACAGGACCTACCACGCTGCCTCCCTACCAAAAATGGAGAAGAAAATTGAAATCAGCTGGCTGGCCAAGAACACATGCTCCTTTTGGAGCAAAACCAAGATGAGGAGATGAGATGTGGGGCCCGACACTGGTTCATGCCTGAGAAGAGCAGTCAGTAGTAGCTGGGCCCCACCTCCACCTCCACCTCCACTACCAAAACTGAGGGGACTGAAATCCCAGCAGCAGTGCTATGGTCTGAGACATCACTGGCCTACGACGCACAGGCTAATTTATGTAGCAACATCACCAGAGGAACTCCTTGTGACCTTATAAAATCAAGCACAGAAGAGCAGCCTTTGTTTATTTGTCATTATGAATGAATAGATGTAAAAGTGATTGGCTAATCAATGTGATCAAGTTAGAAGTACATTTGGGGGGAGGTCGGATGTGAGGGTTCTCAGGCAGT
Organism: Chinchilla lanigera; assembly: GCF_000276665.1. Classification (NCBI taxonomy): domain Eukaryota; kingdom Metazoa; phylum Chordata; class Mammalia; order Rodentia; family Chinchillidae; genus Chinchilla; species Chinchilla lanigera. The sequence continues at coordinate 1,717,688 of NW_004955550.1, read as the reverse complement.
GAGAGCATCGTGGTTGTTATGAACTGTCTGTAGCCATGGGGAAAGATTCCTGACTCATGGCCCCTCAGGGAAGGATAGCTGACTGTGTCATCTTTCCAAAGCCATGAACTGTGTGTAATATTTAGCAAGTGCTACATCAACACCCTCATCACAACGTTAGAATTTATTCAGTGCATTTTATTGACAGAGCTCTTTCTGGGTAGAACTGTCTCCTCAGAGTACCAACAGCTGGGCCAGCGGTGGCAGATGGGGAAGAGTCCTCAGCCTGGTTATTGAAAGGAAACAGCACGTTCCAGGAAGGTCTTGAGCAAGACAGGAGTTTAGAATCATCTCTGTGCTTGGCGGTACTGCCCAGACGGGGCCAGGCAGGCACCACGTGGTGTAGCCGACATCCCTTTGTCGGGAGCTGGATCTGGTTCAGGAGCAGAGTGAGAGTGCTCTCACCTCTCCCCACCTCCTCTTTCCAGTCAGTGTTGTCATGTCCTCGCTGCCTGCAGACAAGGGGGTGACTTCACTCCACTAAACTGGGCTGGGCCTCAGTCCAGGGTCAGTTCTGCTTAAGCCAGTTCTGACGCAGGCCCTTTTGGAGTTAGGCCTTCAGGGTCCTCAGCCAGCCTTCTACCAAATGGTACCAGAGACAGTCTTTTTATACTAGGACACAACGCAGTCCTTTCCTCCATCCTGGACATCCTCGAGGAATGACTGCAATAGGACATTTGAGGTCATCTGCTGGGCTCAGGCCACAAAGAGATGGATGAAGGTGCAAGAGACAGAGAATATAATGGCTTTGTCGGGGGCCAGTGAACTTCACCAGAATGGAGTGAGGCCCCAAACTGACTCAAAGCCCCAGATTTGTTGAGGAACAGCAGAGTTCTGCTGAGTGCTGCTGACCTCATATGTTTGCTTTAGGTAGCAAGGCAGGCAAGCAAGGCAGAGAGGCAGTGTGGCTGAATAATTCACTTTTATCTGACTGTCCTGGGGGAGGGTCCTTGTTTCCCTCTGAGGTCCATCGTGTCTTTAAGACGTCTGGCTCCTCAGAATTAGAAGTCTTCTGCCTCTCACTGGGTGTCTCAGGGAACCCCACAGTCGTCACAGACTGAGGGTGCCTCTGAACAGGTCACCCGCCACTAGCGCAGATGTGGAAGGCGGGGTGTGCCGAAGGCTGGGCCTCACTGACGAAGGCTGTTGCAGGGGAGGCCACACTAGAGACAGTCTGGGTCTCTCTTCCCAGTTTTATGTCATCCAGTAGGAAAGGGAGTGAGCTAACGTCACTGCGTTTCAGGAAAGTTCATGTGTATCGTGCTTGTTAGCCTCACTCAGCACTAACTTATCATTGTGCGCCATAGTTGGCTGTGAGTTTTTGGTCTTCTGGTTGGAGCTTCGGAGGGCAAATTTTCTCTTACTCATGTTTGTATCTCCAGTGCCTAGAGGGAGGCCAGGCACATTGTAAAACTTGGAATGTTTCTGTTGAGTGATATCTATTTAGATATTATTGGAGCACCTAAAACATGAAAACTTACAAAATGAAACACACATTCCTAGGCTGTATGAGTGCAGCTAACACAATATGAACTATTCATATTTGAATATACAGGGAAAGTAATTTCATACAAAATTTTCATCATTCTAGCCTAGATGTTTTCAGTGATTTTA
>NW_004955550.1:1682873-1715580 GCF_000276665.1 Chinchilla lanigera | reverse complement strand
CCTAGGGATAATTTGGCAACACAACTGGGTAAGTTAGTTACTAGCATAATGGGTAGCAGGTGAGCTGAGCATACAGCAATGCATAGGAAAGTCCTCAAACTCGTGGCAATCCCCCTGCCTCAGCCTCCTGAGTGCTGGGATTACAGGTGTGTGCCACTGTGCCTGGCTAGCCTTCATTTTCACAATGATTTGCTTAGGTAGATTGAGTTGAAATGGGTTAGTCACTGGCCTCTATTTCTCAGGGAACTTTGCTAAACCTGAGGCTAAAAGAATCACCTTTCAGCATGCAACTTTACTCATGGAATGAGAGGAAAGAGAAACAAATGTTCACAAGAATTACTTCTTTTGCTAACTCCATGAGACATATGGAGAACTGTCCTGTCAAGCAATTAGGAACATTTCCACAAGGACAAAATGGAGCCTTCTTGGTTTAACTTCTCTTTTGAGCAAAAGTGGAAAAACATGACAAAATCTTTCACTTTTTTTTTTTGAGACAGGGCCTTGCTCTATAATTCAAGCTGGCCTTGAATTCACTATGTAGTCCAGGCTGGCCTTGACTTCATGGCAATCCTTCTGCCTCAGCCTCCCGAATGCTGGGATCACAGGTATGTGCCAATGCCCTATATTCACATTTTTTCCTTCTGGGGGCTGGGGATTTAGCTCAGCGGCAAAAGTGCCTGTTTGGCAAGTGCAAGGTTGTGAGTTCGGTTCCCGGTACCGGAGAAAACCTCCCCCCCCCTCCCCCGCAAAAAAAAGAAGGTTCTGAAAAAAATCAGAAGGCTTCTGGTTCCCACATTTTTTCCTTCTGTCTTTGGTCTTTCCTCCTCCTCCCTCTTCTTCCTCTTCTGCTTATTGAAAAGCAACTATACTTCCTCTTCATGATACTAAACAAAAGCAAAACACATTGGTTACAAGAGTATTAAAATAGAAAATAGTGATAAATCTCACCACAAAATTCACAAGACCTATGTACAGAAAACTAGAAAACATTACAGAGAAATTAAACATTTCAAGAAACATGTTAAGGTGAAACAGTTGAAGATAACAGTTTTCTATGAAAATCCAAAAGATTTGAAATCATCAAAATAATTTCATTCCTCCATAAAAGCATCTTTTTTTCCAGGTAGAATTTTCAAGTTGAAGTTTGAGATAAAGCTGTATGTAAAGAATGAACTGTGAGCCGGGAGTGGTGGTGCACATCTGTTACCCCAGCACTCAGAAGGCTGAGGCAGGAGGATTGCTGTGAGTTTGAGGCCAGCCTGGGCTACAGAGAGAGACCCTGTCTTAAAAAAAAAAAAAGAAAGAAAGAAATGTACACAGCTGGTGAGAAGTGAGATAACCGATGCTCGAGGTTCACAGACACACATTTAAAACATTCATCACAGGGTTGGGGATATAGCTCAGTGGCACAAATGCCTGCTTGGCAAGTGCAAGGTCCTGAGTTTGATTCCTGGTACCAAACAAACAAACAAACAAAAAGTTCATCCCTGTGGATTTACTGTATTTTAATGTGCATGAATAATCAATATATCAAATCTATAGTTTCACATTTTTTACTGCACTCCACAAAACAGCGTGAGAAGGTGAGTTAATGGAAGTGAAATACTGATTACTACTACAGGTGGAATGGAACTAAGGTGCAGATGCCTGATATATGGAAAATCCTGAGATAAACACAGTCAGGCTTTCCTGGGTCTACACCCTAATTGCCTGGATTTCTCAATTTGAGCTACTGCACTGTCTCCCAATAGTAGTGATTACTACTGGACTATTTAGCTGTTGGATTTTCTGTTTTGTGCCTTTCAGAGAGATCCTTGGCCTCGTACATTGTCAAGGTTTGTTCTTTCTATAAAATCTTTCTTCAAAAGGACCTTTTACTGTGTGGAGCATCATCCTTTGCCCTCTCTCAGCCTCCTACTTTCTTTACAGCTTTGTTTAAGAGGAACCAGCTTGGTTGTCTGTGTAGAGGGGACAGACCTGTAAAAAGTAGAGATCAGAGTTTGACTCATAGTTGTGCTATTCATTCATCATGTGAGCTCAGGCAAGGTGTTTCTTTTCATTTTCCCATTGGGAAAACATTAAAAGACTTAAGTTTGGCCAGGCATGGTGGGGCACACCTGTAGTCCCAGCATTGGGAGGCTGAGGCAGGAGGATTGCCATGAGTTTGAGGCCAACCTGGGCCATAGCAAGACCCTGTCTCAAAAAATAAAAAAGACGTTTGATGGTGGATCAGCCTACATTGTGAGCACAAATGCAAACCTGTATGAACCCTAGCAAGGCATGGGAAGTGTTAGTTGCTGAACAGCATTGTTGTGAGATTTAATCCCAGGTGTCTCACAGGAAGCAAGTGCAGCAGGGGGGCGCCGGCATTCTTGCTCGCTTCCAGTGCTCCTCGGAAACCACAGGGCACAAGATTTTGTGTGGGGGTGAGCTATTTTAATCCATAAAGCACTCATCACCAACTTCCTCATCAGTTTAATGATCCTTTTGTTTGCAAGTCAGGGGTAGATGAAGCTTCTGGGGACAGACATGTAAGTGTAGGAATTGCTCTGTCGACGTTTGCTGCCTGGTGGATCTCTCCTAGTATGTTCAGCAGTTCTCAAATCTGGACAGTTTCAGAGGTGTAAGATCGTCCTATAGTCTTCTGGGCGGATCTTTGTCTTTATTTTCTGTGCTTAAGTGAATTCTGGATTCTTGTGATAGGGATTTGTATGTTGCCCTACAATATAATAAAATGGTTTTTCTGCATTTCCCAAGACCTCCAGTGAATAGTACTGAACCCCATAGATACAGCTATATGTTATTTCCTATACAAACCTCCCTATAATAAAAAAAATTTTGTGCTAGGCCCTGTGAAAAACTAATAACCATAATCAATAATCAATAACAAAGGTTGTATGACTGTGCTGTCTGTCTCTCCCAAGATAGTTCCTACTATATGTACCCTCCTTCTTATCTGTGGTTAATCTCGGATAACTGAAACCAGGGGAGACAAAGTGGTGGAGAAGAGACAACTGTATAAATCATATATGTATACATAGGAGAGTAACTTCGTTTCAGGTAATTGAGTCTTTTGGTTTAGGTCTAATCTTTGAAGAAAATCAGATTTACGTGAAAAAGTTCAGAACTGTGCATTGCATTTTCTGTAGACTCACACCCCCCCCCCCACGCGCGCGTGCACTCCTTAACCCTGGGTTCAGAGAAGCAGAGGAAATCTGCAATGGAAAGAATTTGTACCGTCTTTTGGTCTTTTATTCCAAGTTCTTCCTTTTACAGCCAAGGACCAGAAAGACCGCCGCCGTTACTAAATACATGACTTCCTGATTTGATGGTTGCACACAGGATTTTTTGAAATGAGGATTGCATTAGTACCTTGACGATTTAGGAAGTGAGTTGAGTGTATACGTGCAGCTCTGCCAAAGAACGCTCGAGTGAGAGCGCAGGACGGAGGCACTGCAGGAGGCATGCGAGGCAGGGAGGACGACGGGCAGAATGCGCTCAGGGATCGCTTAGATCGCGCCGTGCACGCGAGCCGTCCAGCCAGCAGAGGGCGGGAGCAGCGAGGAAGTGAACGTGAAATTCAGTAGGGAGGGTCTGGGTCCTGCTCCCCGCGTCTTCATTGCCGGTTTGATAATATCGTACAACTCAGATGTGAAGTCTTCCTAATCACTTCCTAATCACTTCTTCTAGGCCTGGAACTAAATCTCAGTGGACACCTCCAGCCGCCCCCCACCCCCCCGCCCCCGGCAGCACCAGCAGCGATGTCGTGGTGGTTGTGGTGGTGCTTGCCTTGGAAGCAAGACCTCCCCACCCTGATGGGGTTGGTGTTCCACCCTCAACAGCGTTACACACTGTTGATGAATCTTTTCTCTTTGATCAGTCTGCCCGGGAATCGGGGCTCTTGTGGAAGAAACAGGGATGACAAGCACCCTGAGATGGGTCCTGAGGGGGAGAAGGTCTCTCTCTCTTGTTTTACAACCACCTATCACAGTCTAATCTCGAGGTCCCACCCCGATGACTTACTTTATTTCTCATCGCCCTCCAAAGGCCCCACCTGTATGCACCACTGTGGCGTTAAGTTTCCATCCTCTCATAACTCACAGTGCGGAGCATGCAATCCGTCATCTCAGGTAGTTCCTTAACAGCAGTGGAAAGCTGACTGGTGTACTTTCTTGATCACTGGCAGGGCATAGTGCTTTGAAACTGGGTTCTCTCAGTCTTCTGAATTTGTGTTGTTTTTTTTCATCGTGTTGACCGTTCTGAATCTTGACTTTCCATATAAACTTCAGAATTTATTGTTAATATTCATAAAATAACTTCCGCAGGTATCAATCGAGATTAATCTATAGGGGCTGGGGATTTAGCTCAGCGGCAAAAACGCCTGCCTGGCAAGCGCAAGGTCGTGAGTTTGGTTCCTGGTACCGGAAAAAAACCAAAAAAAAAAAACAAAAAACAAAAAACAAAAAACAAAAAACAAAAAAAAAGAGATTAATCTATGGATCAAGTTGAGAAGTTACATCTTAATAAAATTGACTCTTCACATTCACAAACATGGAATATCTATGTATTTGTTTAGCTTTTACTATTCTTTCATCAGTTTAATATTTTTTCTTGTATCAATCTGGCTATGATTTACATGTCACCTAAAGGGTTTATATGATTTGTATGTCTTCTAAAATGCTCATTCTGTATTCAATTTTTAGGGAATTATTGTTCATATATCTATTTGTTTTTGTTAGTACATGTTGAGTACACAGTGATTATGCTCACCATAGGGAACTGGCGCATGTACATGACATATCTTAATTTTTTTGTCCCTTATCCCTCTGATTCCTCCAATTCCTCCCTGCTCTGTCCAACTTTTGTCCCCCCTTCCCATTTGCAAAAGCTCTATTTTCATTTTTTCTTTCATTTCTTTCCATCTCTTTTCCTTCACCTTCCTCTTCCCTCCATCTCTTTTTCCTCTTCCTGTTTGAAAAAGATCCCTCTATTTCCTTTTATCTATCTGTTATGTTGCTCTTTAGTTATATTTTGGTTTCTCATATAAGAGAAATAATGCAATATTTAAGCCTGTGTGTTTATTTATTTTAATTAATATCATGGATTCAAAATACAGGGTCATCCTGCACGCCCTGGCAGATGGTGGGCATGCTCACTGTGATGAAGGGTTGACTGCTGATGGTTTTATGATTTTAATTTCCCCAGTGGACTAATCCACTGATAAGACCATAATTTTAAGGAATTATTGAGAAGTAAGGGCAACAGGAGGGAGCCTTGTGGAGGTGAATAGAACATGGGGAAGTGACCTGGGGGGCTGTATCAGTACTTGGCCCCTTCCTGCCTGGGTCTCACTCTTTCTCTGTTTCCTGATGACCACGAGGTGACCAGCTTTCCTCTGGGATGCCTTTGCATCATGATGATGTTTCTGCCTTGCTACAGGTATAAACGCAATGGAGCCAGCAGCCAGGCACTGAACCTCAGAAACTGTGAGCCTAAATAAATCTTTCCTCCTTTAATTTGTTTTTCTCAGGTATTTGTTGTAACTGAGCTGATAATATAGATATTTAAAAATCAGAACTTTTAAATGTTAGTCTATTTCTCCAGCTTCCTAACAGCGAGAGCAAGACTTCTGACGGAACTAGACTCTCAACAATTTTTCCTGAGTCTTCTACTGGGACAAAACCTGGCATATTTCCTGGTGTTTGTTCTACCTTTTCCATAAATTGGAATACTGCTGTGTTGGGCTTGGGGTAAGGAGTGGACTATCTGTCCTCCTAATTTGACCAAAGTTTGAATAAACTATTTTTTGCATTTTTGTGGGCTATTTTTGTACTCTTGATGGTGGCCAGGCACATGAATGCAGATACCCTACCTGAGATCCTAAATCAAGCCTCTAAAAGCTCCAGCCCTGACCTCTCCCCTTCCCTGATCCCCTGTAACATTTGGTTGCAGTAACAAATACCCGAATGACACACGATCTTTACATATTTTATTAGATTGATACTAAGCGTTTCACTTTTCTTTGGGGCAATGTAAATGGCATTGTGTTTGTAATTTTAAATTCCTATTATTCATTGGTGGTGTGTAAAACTGCAATCCAGTTTTGAGTTGGGGATGGTGGCATATTTCTGTGATTCAGAATTCAGGAGGCTGAGGCAGGAGGATAGTTAGTTCTAGGCCAGCCTAGGCTGCTCAGCAACATGGAGAGAGACTGTCTCAAAATAAAACAAAACAAATTAAAAAAGCACTGACTTCTGTAACCTTGTGTCCCGTACGTAACCTCAGCACAGGCAAATCGCAAACAGACATTACGTTCTCCTTGTAGATATCTGGAGCCATTAAAAGCATTAGACAAGATTGGTGAACTTATTATGACTCTGCTGGAGGAAGACTAATCTAGAACAGACTGAATTTTCAGGTGAAGAAACTGTGGCACAGAGTGCATGCGGGAAGCTTCATGTGAGGCGTCTGTGGAAAAATTGGGTTTAGAATAAGAGCAGGGGAAGTGCAGCCGCCGTGGAAAGGAAAGCAGACACTCAAAGGAAAATGCCTAAAATCTGCCCTTCGGCTTCACGCTTGTGGGTCTCCTCCCTCGCATCTTCCTGGTTTTTGGTCTTTTCACCCTTTTCACCTTTGTCTCCTTACTCCTCAATGGTCAGTTCAGGGCTGGGTCCCAATATTCTTGCTCTCCACAGCGTCCCCACAGCCTCTGCCATGTCCCCCATCTCCCTGTAAATGCTGTCTGTCTTTATCTTCAGATGCACAACATACTTGTCTGCCCACCTGATTTTCTCTCCCAGTGGAACACAAGATCTGGCCCAATAAACACATTCGTAAGTGAATCATTCATTCACATCTATTGTTGGAACTCAGAACATTACTCAGTATGTGGGGGCTGTTATATCAATTTTACATTTTCTTATAAGAAACTGAAATCAGAAACTAAGCTTTTGCAAATGGGGAGGGGAAGAGGGGTTGAAGGGAAGGTAGGGGAATGGGGAAAAAAAGGAATCAAGTTATATCATGTACAGGTACAAATGCTCTGTGATGAATGTGATCATTATGTATATCTAAAATGTATCTATAAAATCTGATTGTAAAAGAAAAAAAACCTGAAATCATAAAACTTCAAAAAAACAGAAGCTTTTAATCAGGAAGAAAGCATGAAATCTTTATGAGGAAGTGGTCAGTTCCTTAGAACTGTGCACTCTGAGTCCTCTTGTTACATAAGGAGAGCTCTTCTCCTATAAATACCGGTACAGTTGTAAATTTAGAGAGGAGATTAAAAGTCTAGAGACTTGCTGCAGAGGGTCACGTTGCTAAGAGGCAGGTTTCTCTGTTGTGGGGCTCAGAGCTTACCCTCCCCTGCCCAGCACAGCAGCACTGGTCAGCTGGGGAGAAGAAAAGAGAAGAAATCCTCTGACCCTCAGAGCTCAGCAGGAACCCAGCACCGATACCCACAAGAGGGGAGAACTTGGGGCTGGGATGCGCAGGGCAATGAAGATGGTCAGAGATGAAGGTCAGCGTCTCAGGGGAAGAGGTAGAAACCCAGGTTTCTGATGTGAGGGTTACTGACTGCGGGAGCACAGGTCAGGAGGGGCACGGGATGTGCCAGTCAGAGGAGAGGTCTGCTCACCTCAGTCTCCTCCCTGGAATTGTGAGACTCTATGTGAGAGAGAATTGTAAAAGAGCTATGAAATCTTTAAAGGCAAAGTAAGAATATATATATTTATGATTAATGATTTGCTCTTATTGCTTTTTTTTCTGAGACAAGGTCCCGCTCTGTAATTTAAGCTGGCCTCGAACTTGTGGCATCATCCTGCCTCAGCCTGCTGAGTGCTGGGAATGCAGTCATGCACCACCATGCCTGGCTCCTACTGCTTCTGCTATTCCACCATCTTCCCTTTTCCTGTACAGGCAAGATGGTGTGAGTTGTGCAATTTCCTCTCCTGTTGCTGCTGGGGCTGTTTGTGCTACTGTGTCCTCTTTGGGCTGTGCCTCTGGGCTTCACCCATTCAGTACATATAACCAAGTCCTCTCCCATGCAACCAGACAACAGTTGCTGTCAGTCAACATCTCCCTGACCCGTCAGCATACAAACACCTTTCTGTATCACTCTCTAAAATGTGACTGACATCTGTACTTTGCCCCACACATGCTGCAAGAATGGTTACAATAGCTGCCACCCAAGTGCAGATCTGTTGTCAGTTATTGTGGACTGATCACGCCTGCTATCTCCCAAACAAGTGGACAGAAAAGGTTTACATAAAAGAGACAAATGATATGATTTTAGGGCTCCAGGAGGATCAAAACCCTCTAACAGAATTCGAGATTCTCTGGGGCTGAGAAAAATAACTTCACTGTGTAGCCCATATTTATTTGGTTTTCAAACAAGGGAAGAGGATACTGAAGAAAGTGTGGGAATCTGAGCAGGGCCTAGGGAGTCAGTTCAAGGACTTTCCAAGTAATAGGTTATGTTAAGAGAACTATGTGATCTCCAGGAAGACCTTCACCAAAGGAGTGAGATGCCTGCAGCTGCAGTCTTTCTCTAGCTAATTGAGGTTGGAACCAGGTGTCCTCAGCAGTGGCCTTGTCTTATTCTTTGAGGCTTCATGGCTTCACCTGCCGCTACAGGCCTCAGCCGGGACCAGTGACTCACAGAGGTTCACTTACTATGAGTCTACTGTGCATCTTCAGACAAGGGGCCTAGGCCTTTGACAGACTCACAAGTAAACACAGAAAGCTAATTGGTTCATTTTAAATCTGCTCAGAGCTGCTTCGTAGTGGTCTCCATCACAAGTCCCGTGAATGCAATTGTCTGCTGGCTTACTGGAGAGGGCACGCCTCCTCACTGACACTGCAGGGCTAGGGCTACTGGCACAAATTTTGTGGTGGCCTGTGCATTACCTCAGAACTGTGACTGTCAGGATCCACTGGTTTCCAAACACTTAGATTAGATTTTCTAAAGTTTTGGTCACTTTTTCTCTATTTTGTATGAGATTTTTTTTTGGTTTTTTTTTTGGTTTTGGTTTTTCTCCGGTACCGGGAACCGAACTCACAACCTTGCGCTTGCTAGGCAGGCGCTTTGCCGCTGAGCTAAATCCCCAGCCCCACTTTTTCTCTATTTTGACACAGTTTCTATTAGTTTTTTCTGCTTTTTCCATTTTTCTCCTTTTCCTTGCTAATCTTTTTCTTTTTTGATTTTCTTGTTCCCACAAAAGAAAGAGTGGAGGTGTTGGGAGGATTTGAGTACCTAGGATACTGCTTAGGTTACTTTTCTCTTGTTGCTGAGAGAAAATACCCAATGCCCAAAATTAAGAAAGGAAAGGTTTATGTAGCTTACAGTTTGTGGAGGTTTCAGTCTATACTTGGCTGGCTCCAAGACAGAGTGGTACAGGGCAGAGGGCAACCATTCATGGTGGCAGGAAACAGCAAAGGCAACAGAGCACAGGTGAGGAGCTACGGCAAGCAGGCTCTTTCCCTCCCTTACACTGTATGCAAACTATCTGCCCCAGGGCAGGTGTAACACTCACATCCATAATTCCAGCATTGGACCATGAATCAATCATAAATTCTAGAATCTCACCCCATGACTCTGTGAGGATTTGGGGGGACACCCAGACACAAACCATAACAGATACTGTACCAGTCCTGGGACTGAATAGATGTAACTCTTTTCTGCTTTGGAGATCTGTCTGTGTTGGAGCAAGCCAATGTGGAAAGGGATAAAAGTTCTAGGCCTTTGTCCCTTTTGTCAAGCCTCACTGCGCCGCATTCACAGTAATAAAAGGACTTCTACTGCATCCTGGTGAGAGTGTTTTTATCACCTCTCAAATCATCCGCTCCCATATTCCAAGAACCTTATTGTCGCTAGGCTCCTATGATTTGGGTAGTAGGTCTGAGAGACAGATTCCAGACCTTGTGCACATCGAACAAAGACTCGCAAGTGCACATCCTCTGGTGAAGGAAAAACAACTCCACTTGTGGAAGATGACAAAAGATGTGCTCAGGGGCAGGGACAGAAAAGTGGTGTTGGGGAGACAGAAGAGTAAAGAGCCGTGAATTTGAAAGGCCATGCACCCCAGTCCAGGGCTTCTCTCTGGGTCTCTGGATGAGATGGACAGGAATGACTGACAGGCTGCTGAGTCATCTCGGGGCGCCATATCTGCATGTGTGTCCCCGAGTTCACTCTGATTGCATTATGTGCATGAGATCAGTCCATATCTGTGACCCCTCATGAGGTTTGAGTGGGGGCAGGGCTCCTGAGGGTCAGGGAACTGTCCAGTGTGCTGTGGTCTGGGCTGGCGCTGTAGAGACTGTCTGCACCTTTGTTATTTCTATTTCTGCTTCTCTCAGAGCACTCAAGAGGCGTGGCCTGGGGAGTCTCCTGAATTGAGGCGGGAGGAGAGGGATGGTCTCTGCCCCAGTTGTGCTCCCTGCCTTCTCCAGGCCGCCTTTGAGTCTCCCTGAAGCTCATCCAGCTCCTTGCCCCCGAGTCTCTGTCAGTGCAAGCAAGGAGTCCTCCGCCTCTCACACTGTGCTCCTGATTCCTTACGTTTCCCTTGAAGCCAGTGCCCATTCTTATCGGGAGGAGATGTGGATCCCTGAGAGGGAGAGAGAGAGAGAGAGAGACAGAGAGACAGAGAGACAGAGAGACAGAGACAGAGATAGAGACACAGAGAGAGAGGGAGAGGGAGAGACACACACACACACAGACTTTCTGTTTTATTGTCTTTTCCTTGTGTCAGCGGGGGGGGGGGCGGTGCTTGGGATGCTGGGGATTAAACCCAGGATATGCTGGACCACATCTGTTATTCTTTTTGTTTATTTTTAAAAATTTTGACATGATCTGGCTTAAATTGACCTAAAACTCACAATCCACCTGCTCCAGTCTCCCATGTGTTGAGATTACAAGCATGCACAACTATCCCCAACATTCCCCTGTCCTTTACTAATTTTTTAAAACTTTGAGGCCAGTTCATGCCAAGAGTTCGGTCTGGGATCAGCCTTTCTGACAGAGGTGCCCATGGGAGGAGAGACGCTGCTCCAGTGGTCATTCGCTCTTTTGCTTTGGTGCTGTAAATGGCCAAGTGTCATGGCATGTGCCTGAAATTCCTGCACTCTTGAGGTGAGGCAGGATTGCAAAGCCACACTAGGCTACACAGAGAGACCCTGACTAAAAAAAAAAGCTGGGCACAGTGACACAGACCTGTAATCTGGGAGGCTGAAGCAGGAGAATTACGTGTTCAAGCTTAGGCTAGGCTACTAGCAGCTTAGCAAGACACTATTGCAAAATGGTAAAAAACATAAAATAGGGGCTGGGGATGTAGCTCTATATGAAGGATGTGATTTCAATCCCCAGGGTGTACTCTTATTTGAAGGACTCATTTTAGGTGTTGCTGATGGCTCTATTTTGGTGTGGGGCAGTGCTGGGTTGAGTGACTCCTGGCTCCTGAATTGAAGAGGGTGAAGCAGGAGTGGATGGATGGCCAGTGGGGCAGCGGGCATCAGGTGATCACTTAGTCCACAGCTGTTCAGCTCTTAGGAGCAAGGAGGGGCTGGGCCACTGAGTTATGCTCTCCTGTTGTCTGAGTCTAGATGGGTTTCTGTGACACAACACCTGGGACTGTCAGAGTCACTCCCACATCTATAAATGTGCAAAGACAGTAACAGACTTGAGCCAGATGCGGTGGCACAAACCTGTATTTCCAGAATTTGGGAGGCTGAGGCAGGAGGATTGCCTTGAGTTCAAGGCCAGCCTGGGATACACAGTGAGTCCAGGCCAGGCTGAATTACATAGCAAGACCCTTTCTCAAAAAACAAAAACAATCAAACCAGAGCTGATCATACTTGTTGGAAATAGGGTCTCTCCCTAGTTCTGTGAATCTATATAAAGACAGATAGAACCACCGATAGTGGGTCAAATGTAATGATCCAGAGGTGAGGGCAACCTAATCTAGTCCTTTCACTGCCATCAGGAGGGGCTGCCAAGAACTGTGAGGTCTGGATCACAGGCCAAATATACTGGAGATCTGTAGGCAATCACGCCAGAGGAGAGAGGCAGCTCTCCTTAGCATTGGGGAAGAACGGAGACTGGGAAATTATTTCCTGAATTAAACTCTCAGCAGAAAGACTAAGGAGTGCTGGGTTGCAGTCCCAGCTCTGCCACTAGCCTGGGACCATGAGCAAGTTCTTCAAAAAGTGGGGCTTATATCCGGTCAGGGCTGGCAGTCGTGTGCCATGTACACTTCAGTTAGAGGTTGTGGTTCAGCCACAGCACCGTGTCCATTTTCGTCTATAGCTGTCTAGGCACCTGCTTCCCATAAAGTAGGGCACAAGCTGAAATCTACTTGCTGTCCCTCAAGACCATGACCTCTGGTCTCCTCGAGTTCTGAGGACTAAGGACCTGACTTGCCAAGTGACAGGCATTTTTCTGATGTGAAAATAGCTCACTCAACCAACAACAAAAACCCTGGAAATTTAAGGTCAGGATTGCATAGACTCCTCATTTCTACCACTAGTATCTGCAGGGCCTTTCTGTGGCCATGCTCTTCCTCCTTGTCAGACTTATGGCATTTGAGCTTTACCTTTGTCAGTTTACCCAGAACTATCATGTCCTTCTTTGTGGCTGCCTTTTATGTGAACAGTAATCACCTAAAATTTTCGTACTTGACATCAAGGAATCAAGAAGAAAGGGAATTTTCTGATGACACTGAAACCCACCAGTGATGGGGGAGGTGACAGGTTCCTGCCCCGCTCCGAACACAACTTCCTCTTACCCTTTCCACGCAAAGGAGGGAAACCCCAATCAGCTCCTGACGCGTCACTGAGCCCGCCCCACAAGTTCCGCCTCTAGTCAGAGTCCTCATAAACCCATGCCTCTTTTGTCTACCCCAGAGGAGCTCAGTGCTACGTGCCTTCCTCTGCTCTCTGTGTCTGAAGTAAAGGCCTTCTTCCCCCTTAGTTTGTTTCTTCTTCTGCGCTGAAAATCTAACAGGAGGGGCATTTAATTTTTCGTTTTGATGTTCACCAAATTGAATCAGATCTACCTGCCTTCTTGCTGGAAGTCTCAGAACAGTACTTGGGTAGGATGCTTCAGGAATCAGGCGACTGCAATTATGTTTTATTGAAAGGAGCAGTGAAGGAGTTAATATGGGGCCCACCTCACCACCCACTCCTCAGCCCCAAAGCCACGCAGGAGCAGGACTCAGGAGGGGGAAGCGTGTGCGTGTTGGAAGGAGCCCTAACTGCAGCTATTTCTTGTGGGGCAAGGACAGAAGAGGAGAAAGGCAGGTGTTGCAGTGATGGAAGGGATGAGATGGGTGTGTCGCTGCTCTGGCTTAGGCAGAGGACTCCACAGAAGCGTCAAAGTGCACCGGCACATACGGGTTCCCCTCACAGGCCACGATGATGCCCTTGTTCTCCTGGAGGGTACGGTATGAGCAGTCGGGGTACTTGGAGTTGCTTGTCAGGCGGCAGTCAGTGATGTGCATGTTGGAGCTGCTCTGGTAGCAGTTGGTCTGCCCGTTCTTGCAGGGCACATTTTTCTGGAAGCAGACAGCCTGGACATCTGCCAGGGGCTCGTGCACGAAGGTGTTCACTGGCTTGCAGCGTCCCTGTGTCATATTCCGGCGCTTCATCATCTCATTGCAGTAGTTGGGGTTGCTGCCGGGGGAGCTGCCTGAGTCCACGTGCTGCCTCTGGAACCTCATGGCTGAGGATTCTTTGTCCTGAGGAGGCTGGACCCACCACAGCCCCAGGAGCACCAGGACAAGCAGTGGGATCAGGACAAGGCACGTCTCCAGAGTCAGGGTGAGCTCACTGTCCTGGGAGAGTGTAAATGAGAAAAGGAAGAGAAGGAAGAGCATGCTTTCAGATACTGCGCTCTTGCTCCCCCCTGCTGCTTCCGGCCACACAGCTACCCTTTCCCTGAGACATTTCCCAGGTGCTGGGGCCCTCACACTAAGCCTCTCTGAGTGCATTTGTCTCTCCCTGGTCAGAGAGAAACCATCTTTCATCTAGTTGGTGGAACTCCAATTTATGGAGTTCCAATGTTCTGAGGCATTTTGGATGGGATGGGCCTGAAAGGACTAGAGCCTTACAGTTTACCTAGGGAATGTTGGTGTGGAGCACCTTGGCCAAGTTAGACTGGATCCTGGGATTGGCAGTCTTTTTAATTATCAGTACATGTGTATGGTGCATAATGATTTAATTCCTAATGGAAATGTACACACACACACATATATATATATATATCCTTAATTCAGTTTTCATAGTCTTATCTTCTGCTCCCCCCAAGTTTCATCGGTCTCTTGGTCTGCTTACAAGGAGCAAAGGAGCTGTCCCCCTGGGTACTGTTATCTATCTTTTACGGTGCTCTATTTTTTACTCTGAAATTTTCCTATGTGAAACCCTGTGATATTTATGGTTGTGTGTCTGATTTATTTCCCTTAGCATAGTCTCAAAGTACACCCATGTTCCTAAACCGACTTCGCTTTCATGGAAGGGTACTCCGTTGTGTATAAACACCACCTCTTCTTCTGCTGATGGACATATAGGACGTCTCCAGGATGCAGCTACTCTGAATTGTGCTGCTATAAACACGGATATGCATGTGTCGCTCTTTAACTCTCCACAGAGAACCTAAGAGGGGACCAGCTGGGTAAGTGAATTTTCTAGTTGTATTTCGAGTCTCTGCATACCAGTTTCCACAGTGGTTGTTAAGCCCTGGAGAAAGGCGATCACTTCAGCTTACGTGCTGATGCGTTTGAAGGAAGAGGCTTTTCCTCAGTCACCTCTTAGAGATGAAGATTCTGTAAACTTCTGTTCCCATTAAGTAATTTATCTAACTGCCCCCATAAGTAAAGCTATGTGCGTCAGCATTGTCCAAAAGCTGGGCGTTGCAAGATCAGGCCTACTGCAGTACACTTGTTCTACAGAGTCCACACAGGAGTGAAATAGAAGGTCTCGTTATCCTGGGGTGCAAAACAAGGTTGCTGGACTTAAAATCTGGCAGATTTTTTTTTTCTTTTTTTTGTCTTTTTGAGACAGGGTCTCACTATATAGTTCAGGCTGGCTTTGAGCTCACTTTGTAGGCCCGGCTGGCCTCGAGCTCCCAACTCACCTCCTGCCTCAGCCTCCCGAGTGCTGGGATTACAGGTGTGCAGGGCACCACCACACCTGGCCTAATCTGGAAGATACTGAGAGTAATCTCTGGAGAGTCTAACAGGAGGACTTCAAATGTAAATACCCGTCCTCCAGTAAGCCCTTTGATTTCAAGAACACTCTGAACTTGATGAGAAGTTTGGAATTCCAGTGGTTGTGCTGGAGTTAATTTAGTAAACCTGCCAACCAGGACTGCTGTGGCAGCCACACCCATGTACATCCAGGCACCCATTTGACACAGAGTCCATTTGTTTAGGAAAGTAAAGCACAGGTTAGCTTACAGACTTTGAGGCAGGACCCCTGGTGCTATGCCCTGCCTTCCTGCAATATACAGGGTACATCGCTTACCTAAATCAGGAAGTCCTAAAACAGGAGCAGTCAACCAGTTAAATCCAAGGGCTAACAAATTAGTTCACAGCCCCATGTGTAGGCTCATAGAGAGGGGTGGTTGTGAGTCCAAACCTTGGAATCCAAATTTTCAAAGTGCCACTATCCATAGGGATGCCCTGAGCTGCCCTTTGGCTTGGTGGCTTTAGTTTTGAAAGAGCCTCCTTTATTTCAGAGATAAGAGCTCATTTCCACGAGCTTATAATATGCTCTAGGTATTTTACTTTGGGAGAAGTATCGGACCTTTTATGGGGACACTCAGGATGCTGTAGGCCCTAAGAAATTTAAAACCCTAAAGTGTTTTCACAGAATCCAGGTTTGTAGGGCTACAGATAACGACATCTTCTAAATACCGGAACGGCGTTCCATTTGAAAAGCTATAAACGTTAAATTTTTCCATCAGTGTGTCATAGTTGGTGGGGGCTCTCTGAGCTTTTGCGGCAGCAATGCTGAAGTATAGTGGGCAGTTTTCACAGTGTCCGGACCCGTGGACTCAAAAGCAAGCAGATATTGTGAGTCAGGCTGTAAGGAGATGCAGAAGAAGGCGTCCTCAGATATGGAAAACATAAGCCATGTAGTTGCACTTGGTATTTGGCTTACAATAGTACAGGGATTAGGAACTACAGGATGAGCAGAATTGCAGTTTATTGCAGGTCCAGAGATGGCGCACCAGCTGGTAGTCCCCTTTGGGCTCAGCGCCGGAATGGTGAGTGCTGCACTGGCGTGGGCAACTGACCAAGGCCTTGTTTAAGAAATTCAGAAATTAGAGCCTGAAGTCCCCCATGGGGCTCTGGTTTGGTAGAATATTGTTCATGAGGAGATGGGTATTGGGGTCTTTGAAGAAAGTGAAGACAGACTGGGCATAAACTGCTTTTCCTGGGCATTTAGTGTCCCAGAGTCAAGGATCTACTTCTGAAGAAATTTTTCAAATTTATCTCTAAATGCATTCTCCAGTGGGTCTGATGTTAATGCCCCCAGAAAGGGAGGTGAATACGTCGGTGGGAGAAAAACGTTCGTGGCAAACACGGAAACATCTCTTTCCGATAGTGGGTGGGACGTTCTGGGAAAACTAGGAGAGTGTCAGTGAGAGTGAGTTCTCCGCCCTTGCAGGCTAAAGTCACGGTACAGCACTTGCTCACAGGGAGGCCGGGAGCAACCCTCACAGTGCAGGGTGTACGAGGAGGTGGCCCAGGGACATGAGAAAGGCAGAGAATGAAGCCACAATGTCTGAAAGAAAATTAACGTTTTAATCTCATGTCAGGTGTTACCCAAGGCTCTGGCAGAGCAACGTCCACTTCAGTGAGAGGCGTTTTCAGCCACGGTGGGCCCCTCTGTTCTCCCAGGGCAGCCATGGTGGAAGCAGGTATCCTCTCCCTGGGAGAGGAGGGCAGCCTTGCTTCCAGCGTTTGCCTGTCTGCAGAGGGAGTGCATGGCCTGTGAAAGGCCTCGTTCACTGTACCAGTCTCCATACCAGTGTCCAGGGACTCTGTGGCAGCGGCAGACATCTGGTCTCTTGTTGTCTCTCTTTGCACAGGGAGTCTGGGAGATTCCCTGTGAAGCAGGGTTTCATTTTCTAATGCAAAGCAAGCACTCGTGTCTGCTCTCGCGCCTGCAGTCTCTTCCCTGGGCCTGGGGAGTTGCCTCTATTTTGTGCCGGTTGTTGGCTCTCCCAGAGGCCAAGTTTAAAAGTTCATTGACAAGAGTCTGTCTGAGGACCCATAACCTGCTTCTGAAGCTTTTTATGAATGTCTGGTGGAGGACTGCCTAATAAACTTGTTCCCAATTAAATTTTTCTCTCCTGCCATTTTCCCCTCCTGCCCGTCACTATCAATACTGATACACTTGTGGAACATCCCAAGGAACTACCTCAGAAACAAGGCAGGTGTTTCGGCCTGCTTGTGGGTGATTTCTCCAGTCTTTTCGTAATTCACTGGCTTATTCATGCATTTTCTCATCCCCACAATTTGACACATAAGCACCCCATTGCACTTCTCTAACCCTCATTTTAATCTGATTTTGCCAAAGAGGATCCTGCTGGAAAACAGCAGCTCTATCCATGACCTCAGTGTGATCCCAGGCAGGGCATGTTCTTTCATCACTCTTCACT
Organism: Chinchilla lanigera; assembly: GCF_000276665.1. Lineage (NCBI taxonomy): Eukaryota > Metazoa > Chordata > Mammalia > Rodentia > Chinchillidae > Chinchilla > Chinchilla lanigera. The sequence continues at coordinate 1,697,921 of NW_004955550.1, read as the reverse complement.
TGGGTTCTTTTTTGGTTTTTTGGTCTTTTTGAGACAGGGTCTCGCTATGCAGTTCAGGCTGGACTTGAGCTCACTTTGTAGCCCAGGCTGGTGTCAAACTGCAACAATCCTCCTGCCTCAGCCTCCCAAGTGCTGGGATTACAGGTGTATGCCACCACGCATGGCTTTAGCTTGGGTCCTTGCCCATGCCTAAACTTTTTGTACAGGGGCACAGCAGGTAGCAAATGGTGCTCAGAGATCATCCCAAGTCAGATGGTTTGCTAAAGTCAGAGTGAGAATCGCATCTATGAATTTGCTTGGTTCTTGTGAAAACTGTTCCAGTTTGTGTTAACACTGTGCCAGGTGATTTGTGGAGGAATGAGCTTGTGCTCTCGTAACACCTTATACCGTCTGAGAGTTCTCAGAGCTGCCACTTTTTAGGAGGCTTTGAGAGAGTTGGATGATATGAGATGTTGCTCCTTGTGACACCAGCAGAGCCTACTCCTTAGGAAATGGGGGATAGGGAGGATGATCAGAGGTAGAATGGAGGAAGTGGCTCTCAGAGAAAGTGGAATGGTGGAAGGGGCTGAACTGAGTTCTAAGTCCTCCTCAGCTGTCTCTGGAGTCTTTGTTGGCTCTGCTATTCTGTGGTGCTCTCCTGGGGGCACTGAAGCACTCCTCTTTGACAGGCTCTGTTTCTATTCTGACTAGTTCTATTTGCACATGGGCATAACAGATTGTAGAGATCCACGTCATGGAGAAAGGTTTTATTCAAAGGCAGCTCTGAGAAGCTAGAGGCGTCTCCCACCTAAATTACCATCTCCCCATGTACAGTGTGTTAGCGTCCTTCATAGCAAGCAGCAGTGTGGGGAGGGAGCACAGGGAGACAGCAGCTGTGTCCAGGCCTGTTGCACCCCTGCCTGGCCCAGCTCTCTCCCTCCCTCCCCTGTGGACTTTGATCTCTGCTGTCTGCAGCTGGGCATCCTGTATTTCCAAGTGAGCTGAGGAGACTTGAGAACGGCCATTAATGCTGCAGGTCTGAGGCAGTTTGCAGAAGCCACTTCTCTCTACAGGAAAAACATCTAAACTTTACAGTTCAGTGGGCCCTACTGGTTCCAAAATTCTTATAAAAATCCCAGCCTTTCACCCTGACAGTGCAGTCCTCTATTGGACTCACTCACTGCTCTCAGTACCCTGATGCACTGTTAGCTTTTCTATGTTTTTGCTGTTGGCTAATTCTCTTACCCCCTATGAAATAGGCCTTGCACCTACAGTGCACATGTCATGCCACTGTTTTCATTGAAGGTTTAGAAGACAGTGACGCAAATCAGTATGGAAGGAAGTGGATGTGAGGGCAATTAGTACAACAGCTTTGTACTTTTGCTCTGGTTTGCCCAGCATCCACCCCTTATTTGCACAGTTACACATTTCTCTGCCTTACACAACTATTGCACCAGTTTGTACTTGCTGGAGAAACACATTTAATGCAAGATTTACAAATGTAGAAGAATTCACAATACTGGCTTACTATGGCTGCCCGTAGAGTCAGCGGCAGGAAGGTGCAAAGGGGCTGTCTGCACGGGAGATCCGAAGGATCCAGTCCTGTGGCTCACTGGCCTCTCCCTGTGAGTCCTCCTCAGGAGGCCGAAGTGTCTGTGATCGAATGGTGAAGAGTTTGTGCTGGACGCGGAAGAATTTGCACTGGAAACCAGGAGACGACGACACCTGTGAGGTGTACAGTGGAGCGCCTCTGAAGAAGCACTGGCAAGCCTTCCTTCTTCGTGGCTGTGTGACTCCACTCAGGTGTCAGACACATTGCTTAGTGCTGCTCACACCAGGGTGTGTCTTTTTCTTTGGTAAGTCCCTCGAGCTACACACAGAACTGTGCAGATCCAATCTCGTCGGGCCTTTCTTACTCAAGTTGACCCAACCAGTCAACTGTCACAGCCCTCTTTCCTCTTCCGTGTGCAGTACCATTGGGAGTAGCTATGAAAAGAAGATGCCCAGTCTCGTGCAGTGAACCAAGCAAAGAGCATGAGATTGGGCAGGAAGACTGGCTTCTCTCTTGTAGGGCACCAGAACGGCCCGAGCCAACATCTGACTGAGGAGCCCACCATATTCATCCCACGATATGCGTCTGGAATTAGACTCTCACCTTGAATGAAGTAGTATTCCAGCTCCTCTTCATCATCACCAGCAGTTGGTGTTTTCAGTTTTTAAAAGCAAATTTAGCTGTTGTAATGGTGTGTAGTAATATCTCATTGTTGTTTTAATTTGTACTGCTCTACCTATATATTGAAGTGATTAAAAGTCACCAAATGGAATCAAAATTATTTTAGACTTAAAAGTCTGAACTGCAAATACACAAACACACACTCAAAACACCACTATCTTAAGTACAACTTCCTGAAAATTCAGCTGCCATTGACATTCCAAGGAATTTTACCAAGACAACTGTTCCTTAGCACTCAGAAGAATGAATACATTTGTAAATCCCCTTACAAGCAAGATTTTTATTTATCATCAAAAAGCTACATACAGCCAGGCATGGTGGCACACTCCTGTAGTCCCAGCACTCAAGAGGTTGAGGCAGGAGTAAAGTTGCAAGTTCCAGACTAACCTGGGCTACAAAGTGAACTCAAGGCCAGCCTGAACTGCATAGTGAAATCCTGACTCAAAAAGACCCTCCCAAAAAAGTTGCACACTACCAGTCATGGTGGTGCATACCTGTAATCACAGCACTGTGGGAGGCTGAGGCAGGAGGATCAGAAATTAGAGGCTGCTGCAGGAAGCATAGCAATTTAGTGAGACCTTGTCTCAAAAATAAAGAAGGGTTAGGGACGTAGTTCAGTATAAGATTTAGGATTCAGCCTTCAGTACCACACACACAGAAAAAACTTGCAGAACCTTCTGTACTTTCCCACCAAAGGCCTAAAGTTTTAGAACTTAAGATGGTAGAGATACTTCCCCTCTGGCTGTTCTGTTCAGTGATCACTAATGAGTTTTCCTCTGTGGACATGTGGCTAAACATTGTCTCTTCTGCTGCCAGTCTGCCTTGCTTTTGTGTTAGTTTGTACCCTGTCCTAATTTTGTACTGTCCACATGGCCTAGCTCATGTACATTCATGTGTCTTCTTTGGGGAAGTGTGCATTCATATAATTTCCCCATATTTTAAAATATGAGTTACTTGTGTTCCTGTGTTTGGGGTTTAGTTGTTCTTTACAATGTTGTGTAACGGTCCTTCATCAGATACATCTTGTACACATATTCTGTGTTTTTCTCTGACTCATCCTTTCATGCTCACAACACTGTTGCAGAGTAGGAATATTTTATTTGAATGAAGTTTATCCTATCTGTGTTTTCTGTCATAGAGTCTGCTTTAGCTGTTGTATCTAAAAATCATCCCTGAATCCAAGACTGTACATTTTTTCCTATATTTTCTTCTGGAATTTTTATGTAATCTTTATATTTATATCTATGGAACATGTTGCATTCATTTTTTTGAAAATACTGCATATTTCCTGGTGCATGATTTACTTTTTCCATAAATTGGAGTACTTTTTAAGATATCTTAAAAATAGCAACACACTTGCAAAATCAATCTAACAGCTAGAAGATGATGCAAAAAAGAATAACTAAGATTAATTCAGGTCAGTGAGAAAGCTGGATACAGTACAAATGTATTTTAAAAACTCTTAACAGAAATAATGAAAGAAAACTTCCATGCCTGGATAAAGAATTTGACATGCAAATAAATGAAACATAGAATTCCAAACAGACATGATCAAAACAAAAATTACACCAAGACATGCAGTAATCAAGATTCCAGAAATTTAACACGAGAAGAGAATATTACATGCTGTAGAGAAATGAAAAAGATCACCCGTAAAGGAAAGCCCATCAGAATTACACCAGACTTCTCAATACAAACCCACATATCAAGAAGAGCTTGGAGTGAAGTATTTCAAATCCTCGAAGAAAATGTTTTCCATCCCAGGTTGATGTACACTGCAAAACTATCTTTCAAAATCAATGGAGAAGTAAGATACTTCCATGACAAAGAACAACTGAAGAAATTCATGAGCACCAAGCCAACCCTACAAAGAGTACTGAAAGTTATTCTAGATAGAGATAAAAATGACCACAATACCAAGAACAACAACAAAAAGAAACTACCAGACAGGGCAAGCAATTAAACAGAGGGGAAAAGAAGGGAACCAACAACAGGAAAATGCCATGATAAAGATAAGCCAATACATATCAACTATAACCATCAATGTAAATGGCCTCAACTCAGAAATCAAAAAGATCAGACTGGCAGAGTGGATCAAGAAACAAGATCCAACAATATGCTCTATATAAGAAATGTAATTAACTGAAAAAGAAATTCATAGACTGAAAATCAAAGAATGAAAAATAATCTTCCATGGACCAGGAACCCAGAAAAAGCAGGGGTAACTATTTTCTTTGCAGACAATGTGAACTTCAAACCAAGAATGATCAAAAGAGATAAAGAAGGTCATGACATACTTGTTAGAGGAAAACTTCAAGAGGAAAAGGTTCCAGTCATAAATATATATGCACCAAATGCAGGCGCACTCAATTATATAAAACAAATATTAATAGACATGAAAGGTCAAATAAGCAATAACACAATTGTAACAGGGGACGTTAACACCCCATTTTGACAAAGAGATAAATCAACAAAGACATGACAGAACTAGACCAAACTTGTGAACAAATGGACTTAGTAGACCTTTACAGAGTATTCTACCCAGCAGCATCAGAACACACATTTTTCTTAGCTGCACCCAGGATGTCCTCTAAAATAGACCATATACTAGCACACAGAACATGCTTAAGGAAATGCAAAGGAATTGAAACTATCCCATGCATATTATCGGACCATAGTGCAACAAAATTGAAAATTAATGGCAAAAGAAACTACAAAAACTCAATAAACACATGGAAATTAAATAACACCCTCCTCACTAACCAATGGGTCACAGATGAAATTAAAAAATTACAAGTAAACAAGAAAGCAGATACAACATGCCAGAACATATGGGATACAAGGAAAGCAGCCTTATGAGGGAAATTTATAGCAGTGAGTTCTCACTTCAGGAAAACAGAATGGGCACAAATAACCTAATGTTGCACCTCAAGCTTCTAGAAAATGAAGAGCAAGACAAGCCCAAAGTCCATGCAAGGGAGGAAATTATAAAGACCAGAGCAGAAATGAATGCAATGGAGACTAAGAAAACAACACAGAGATTTAATGAATCTAAGAGTTGATTCTTTAAAAGAATAAATACAGTTGATAAACCCTTAGCCAAACTGATCATAAAAAGGAAAGAAAAGACACAAATTCATGCATTGAGGCATGAAAAGGGTGAAATCAATACAGATGCTGTGGAAATTCAGAAGACCATCAATATCTACTTCAAAAATCTTTACTGTCATAGGATGGGAAACAGAAGAAATAGACAGATTCCTAGATACATATGAATTACCAAAGCCAAATCAAGAAGATATAAAAATTTTCAATAACCCAATACCAATCAATGAGATTGAAAATGTAATTGAAAATTTACCAATAAAGAAAATCCAAGGTCCTGATGGATTCACAGCTGAATTCTACAAGAAATTTGGAGAAGATTTTATACGTATACTCCTCAAACTCTTTAATGAAATTGAAAGGGAACAAATCCTCCCTAACACATTCCTGGAGGCAAGCATTAACCTGATACCCAAGCTGGGGAGAAAGACCCAGCCAAAAAAGACAACTACAGGCCAATCTCCCTAATGAGCATAGATGCAAAAATACTCAGTAAGATACTAGCAAACAAAATGCAGCAAATCATCAAGATTATACATCATGACCAAGTGGGATTCATACTAGGAATGCAGAGATTGTTTGATATATGCAAATTGATAATTGTAATACAGCATATCAACAGAGCCAAAGACAAAAATCATATTATCACCTCAACAGATGCAGAAAAAGCTTTTGATAAAGTCCAACACTTATTCATGATAACAACCCTGCCGAAAATCAGAATACAAGGTCTTTACCTCAAGCCGATGAAAGCCGTCTGTGACAAACCAACAGCCAACATCATACTAAAGAAACAAAAACTGAAAGTTTTCACTTTATAATCAGGAAAAGACAAGGATGTCCAGTGTCACCACTCCTATTCAATGTAGTTCTAGTAACATTATCCTGAGCAATTAGACAAGAGAGAGAAATAAATGGAATAAGGATAGGAAAGGAAAAAATTAAATATCATTATTTGCAGATGATATGATACTCTACATAGGAGACCCCCAAAACTCCATCAAAATACTTCTAGATTAAATAACCAAATTCAGTAGCATAACTGGATACAATGTCAACATTCAAAAATCACTATCATTGCTATACATAAACAACAAACTCACTGAGAGAGAAATTAAGGAAACCACATCTTTCACAATAGCATCCCCCCAAAATGAAATATTTAGGAATAAATCTAGCAATGCAGGTGAAAGATCTATACTTTGAAAATTACAGTACTCTGGAAAAGGAGATTGAAGAGGATATCAGAAAAGATATCCCTTGCTCATGGGTAGGAAAAACCAACATTTTGAAAGTATCATACTCCCAAAATAGTTGTACAGATTTAGTGCAACCCCAATCAAAATACCATGGCATAGCTCTCAGAAGTAAAGGAAACATTCCTAAAATTCATTTGGAACCAGAAGAGATCTAGAATAGCAAAAGTAATTCTGGGTCACAAAGGCAAAGCAGATGGCATCACAATCCCTGACTTCAAGTTATACTGCAAAACTACTGTGATAAAATCAACATAGTACTGGCAAAAAAACAAAACAAAACAAAACAAAAAAACAGGCCTGAGGATTAGTGGAACAGATTAGAATATGCAGACACAACTACAAACACACTTAGCCACCTTCTCTGACAAAGGGGCCAAACATGTTCACTGGAAGAAAGATAGCCTCTTTAATAAATGGTACTGGAAAAACTGGCTTTTCACATGCCAAAGACTAAAATTAGACCCATGTCTATCACCATGCACTAAACTAAAATCAAAATGCATCAAAGACCTAAATATTAAAGCAGAAATGCGAAATCTCTTGGAAGAGAAAGTAGGTACAAATCTTGAAGACATAGGGGTGGACTGGGAGTTCATAAACACAAACCAATGCACACAGGAAACACTTAAAAGAATCAACAACAGGCATCTTATCATGTTAAAAAGCTTTCATACACCAAAAGAAATCACCAACAGAGTGAAAAGACAACCCACAAAGTGGGAAAAACTTTTAGCTAACCATCCCTGAGACAAAGAATTTAAGTCTAGAACATATAAAGAATTGAAAAAAATCAGATCCTCCCCAATTTAAAGACCCAATCCCAAAAATGGCATCTCAGATGAATACACACTTCTTAGATGGAGAAATACAAATGGCAAATAAATACATGAAAAATGTTCAACATCATTGGTCATTCAAGAGATGCAAATTAAAACAACACTAGGATTCCATCTCACTCCAGAAAGAATGGCTATCACCAAGATATCAATCAATAACAAATGCTGGAAAGGCTGTGGGAAAGGAAGAAACCCTTCTCCACTGCTGGTGGGAGGGCAGACTGATGCAACCACTGTGGAAATTAGCATGGAGATTCTCAAAAAACTAGGATTAGAGGTCCCATTTGACCCAGCTATCCCCCTTCTGGGTATCTTCCCAAAAGAATGAAAAACATTATACCACAGCAATATATGTGCACCCCTGTTTATAGCAGCACAATTTGTAATAGCTAAATCTTGGAAACAACCTATGGTATTTTGTGGTATTTTTATACAATGAGTACTACTCACCCATGAAGAAGGATAAACTTGAAACTTTCATAGGTGAATGGCTGCAACTCAAGACCATACTCATAAGCGAAATAAATCAGATTCACATGTGTAAATATCCTATTGCCTCCCTAGTGTATTTGTGTGTGTGTGTGTATACAGTTAAGACAGCTATATTACTAATTTCTATTTATTGAAAAGAGAGATTTGTGCTTATATCACTTGATCAAATTTTCATGCCTATATTTTGTGATTTTAGCAACTATTTTGCAGATAACAATCAGCAATGTACTAACCATTCTTACCGTCCTACTATCTTGTTTTGAAATTTTGTGTCATTGTTTTTATTGTTTTTTCTCTTTAAAATAAAAAAAAAGTTTGTCTTTCTCTAGCATCTTCACAGAGAGAGCAAAAATTTTGAGAGACTCAAACTTTCAAACACTTTTTTGCCTAGGTCCTCTACTGGCCAAAGCCTGGCATACTTCCTGGTGCATGTTCTACCTTTCCCATCAATTGGAGTACTGCTGTGAGCTGGGTTGAGGGGAAGGATTTGACTTCCTACCCTCCCAATTTGGCCAGATTCCACATAAGTTTACCATGTATTCTGGGTTTCTCATACCCTTGGTGTCAGACTGGCAAATGAAAACAGATAGTTGAGGCCTAGATTTGGGCCCTAACCCCCTCCCCAGCTCACCAACCCCAGCTCCCATCAGAACTGGTCACAGCAACAGAAAGCTGCCTCTCACAAAAGCTTTACATACTTTGTTAGATTGACATCTAAGCATTTCCTTTTCATTGGAGCAATGTAAATGTTATTGTGTTTGTAATTTCAAATTTACACTGTTCATTACTGCAACTGACTTTAGAATTGGCCATGGTAGCCTATGTCTGTAATCCCAGGACTCAGGAGACCGAAGCGGGAGGTCAGTGAGTTCTAGGTTCCAGGCTGGCCTGACCTGCACAGTGACAGAGTTTGACCCTGTCTCAAAACAAAGCAATATAAGGATTTTGTTTATAAAGTTTGCAACTTGTAAGTGACTGCAGTGCAGGTAAACCACAAGCAGACATCATTTTTTTCCCTGTAACCATTAAAAGCATTGGTCAAGAGCACTGCAGCAGCACTGTACAGGAAAGAAGAGATTGAAAGGCCCCAAAACTGCTTTTCTCCTGCAAGCTCATGGGTCTCTTCAAACATTTCCCTCTGTTTAGGCCTTCTCATCCTCTTCCTCTACATCTAATTATTCCTCAAAGTTCAATTCAGGCATGATGTCCTAATAATTCTTCCTCCTCTATCTCCTCACAGCCTCTGCCATGTCCTCCATCACCCTGTAAATGCTGTCTCTCCTTATCTTTGTAGGTATAACGTACTTGTCCACCTGCCTGACTCGGTCTTTCATTAAAATATGAACTCTTAAATCTGAGTAGTGCAAGATCTGGCCCAAGAATCGCATACATAAATAAATAATTCACTCACATCTATTGCTGAACTCACATTTCCAAGTATGTTGTAGCTGTTATAACATATTCACCCTTTCTCTTAAGGGACCGAAGTTATAGCTGGTGTGGTGGTACCTGCCTGTAATTCCAGTACTGGGGAGGCTGAGGTAGGAGGATCCTGCAAGGTAGAGGAAGCCTGGGCTACATAGTGAGACATAGTGTGACCCTGTGTCATCAAGACCAATGGGGGAAAGAAAGAAAGAAAGAAAGAAAGAAAGAAAGAAAGAAAGAAAGAAAGAAAGAAAGAAAGAAAGAAAAGAAAAGAAAGAAAGAGAAAGAAAAGGAACTGAAATCATACAGCTTCAAAAAAACAGAATCGGGAATTCGAGAGAGAAGCACGAAAGCTTTATCAGGAAGTTGTCAGTTCCCTAAAACTGTTTCGAGTCATCTTGTTTCGCAAATGAGAGTTCTTCTTCTATGAATAGCGATGATGATATGAATTTCAAGCGGAGATTAAAGTCTCCAGGCTCATCTTCACTGCAGAAGAAGTTCACATCTACAAAGGGGCAGGTTTTCTTTCCTGGGGTTCAGAATATTCCTTCCTCCACCTGGCACAGCAGTGCTGGTCAGTTGGGGAGAAAAAAAGAAAGAATCCACTGAACCTGGACTAAGCACTGCTCTGAGCTCAGCAGGCACCCAGCACAGACACGGGTAAGAGGGGAGAACTTGGGGCTGGGATGCGCAGGGCAATGAAGATGGTCAGAGATGAAGGTCAGCGTCTCAGGGGAAGAGGTGGAAACCCAGGTTTCCGACATGAGGGTTACTGACTGCGGGGGCACGGGTCAGGAGGGGAACGGGATGTGCCCATCAGGGGAGGGGTCTGCTCACCTGAGTCCCCTCACAGGAATTGTGAGACTATGTGAGAGAGACTTTTTAAAGAGGTATGAAATCTCAAAAGGCAAAACAAGACTGCAAGGTGCTATGGCGAATAGTTTGCTGTTGTTTCTGCTAATATGACCGTGAGCTTCCCATTTCCTTCACAGAGAAGATGGGGCGAGGTGTGAGACTCCCTCTCCTCTTGCTGCTGGGGCTGCCTGGGCTACTGTGTCCACTGTGGGCTTCGCCTAAGAGGCTCACCAGGGCCCAGTGGTTCGAGATCCAGCACATACAGCCGAGTCCTCTCCAGTGCAGCTCAGCAATGAGTCGTGTCAACAGTTACACCCAGCACTGTAAGCCTCTAAACACCTTTCTGCACGATTCTTTCCAAAACGTGAGCGATTCCTGCATCTTGCCCAACATCATCTGCAAGAATGGTCAGAACAACTGCCACCAGAGTGCAAGTCCTGTCAAGCTGACCAACTGCAATCTCACGGGAGGGAAGTACCCTAACTGTCGTTACAAGGACGCTGCCCAGTTCAAATTCTTCGTGGTGGCCTGTGAGCCACCTCAGAAGAGTGATCCTCCGTATCCGTTGGTTCCTGTACACTTAGATAAGATTGTCTGAGGGCTCATTACCTTTCCTTCCTTTTGACATCTCGAAAGGCGAAACAAGAATATAAGTACTTATGATGAGCGATTTTGTCCTTGTTGCTTCTATTCTTACCATGAGCTTCCTTTTTCCTAAGTGGCACTGATGGTGCAGATGCGAGGTTTCTTCTCCCATTGCTTCTGGGGTTACTGGGCTCCTGTGTCCTCTTTGGCTGGGCCTCCGGGCCTCACTGGGGCTCAGTGGTTTGAAATCCAGCCCACACAGCCCCATCCTCTACAACGCACTGGGATGGCGTTTGGTGTCAACAGTTCCCTCTGCAAGCCTGCGAGCAGCTTTCCATATGACTCCTTCCCCAGCAAGGCCGTGCCTTGCGCTATGCCCAGAGCTACCTGCTCCAGTGGAGACAGGAGTTGCCACCGGAGCGCAAATCCTGTCAGCCTGGCTCTGCAGGCTCCCTGGAGGGATGTTTCCCAAGTGCCACTGTGCTGGAGGCTCCCAGTTCAAACTGTTCCTCGTGGCCTGTAAGCGTGGCCGGATGGTGGCCTCCTCCCCACTGCCGGCTTCTGCACACTTTGAGCTTTGCTCGGTTTTCCTCTCTTTTGACCCAGCTTCTACTACAGCTTCTTCTTCTGTCTCTCTTGTATTTCTTTGCTCCCACAGCAGAAGGAAGGGAGGTGCTGGGAGAGTTAGAGGGTCTGTGTACTGGGCAGCACCTGGGAAGGAATGCATATGTATTTTTCCTGCTTTAGAGATCTGTCTGTGTTGAGATGTTGGCCTACAGAATTGTGCAGGCTTTACTGCACTGTGTTCACAGCAATCACACCTCTCTCTAGGGCACTGTAGTGCTCATCAGTGTGCTTTATTGCCCCTCAAATCATTGCCTTCCTGTATTCTAAGCGGAACTGTTGTGTTCTTAGGTCCTTAGGCCACATTTGAGGTCTCCCTGAGAACACAACCGCTTCCTTTGCTTCTGTGTCTCTTGGATTGCAAGCAAGGAAATCCTCCATCCCTTCAAACTCTGCTGATAATTTCATGTCTTCCACTTAAAGCCTTGGTTTGTACTTACTCAGAGGCAATGCTGATCTGAGAGAGAGAGAGACAGAGGGTATTTTCTTGTCTTTTTTGCAGGGATTGTGATGCTGTGAATGAAACATTGGGAGTGCTGAACTACATCACTAGCCCTTTTAATTTTTAATTTTGAGGCAGAATCTGGCTAAGTTGGTCTTAAACCCAAACCTCCTGCCCCATTCGCCTTTGCATGGGCATTATAGGCATGGACAACTATTCCCAATGTGTCCCCAACCCTTTATTAACTTTTAAAAATTTTGAGACATGTTTTCCCTAATTTCCTAGGGTGGTCTGAAACTTGCAATATTCCTACCTCAATTTCAGAATAGGTGGAATCCTGGGCGTGCATCAGCACACCTGAATCCAGACCTTATTTGCTTTATTCCATCCTTGGTTTCTTCCATGCTTAGGTTTTCTGTATCGTTTAGTTGAAGATTTTGTAGTGAACAACAAACCACACCTAGGCTGTTGCTCCTTAATTCCACTGATCTGTAGTCCCATGGTCTCATATTCACATCCCATGCATGTAGATTTTGTCCCTGTGTCCTGATACTGTGCATGTTGGATTCCTAAGAAAAAGATTCCAGAGTCTTGTGCACAGTGCGCAAAGGATTGTGAATTATACACTCGATGACAAAAGGAAAATCAGCTACATTTTGGAGTTGGGGGCGGGGTGCTCACAGACAGTGGTAGGGAGTAGCAGAAACACAAGCGGGGGAGCGGGGAGGTGGTATTGGGACACCAGGGAGGAAGGGAAGGAATAAAAGCCAGGTTCCTGGGTTTATAAAACACACGCATCCTGCCGGGGGTGTCCCTCACTGGATCTCCGTGGATATGATTGACAAAATGATTGACAGGGAGCCGAGTTATCTCAGTGGTATCTAGCGCACATGGCTTTTCCATAATTTATTGTTACAATAGCACGCATGACATGCAGTCCCTATGGACGACGCGTTAATAAATTTAAAGTGGGGATAAGGTCACTGTAGGTCATGCCACAGTATCTAACATGCATGTGCTCTGGTGTGGAGCTTTAGAAATATCCTGGGTTTGGGTATTTTTATTTTTGTTTCTCTTTGGGTATGGAGGGAGCATGACACACAGGGCGTTGTCCAAGTTCAGGTGACTGGGGGGTGTCCAGCCCCAGTTGTGCTCTCTGCTTTATTATGACAACTCCTGTCACCTGCCCCAGAGCCCTGCTCTTGGCAATTGTATGGTGGTGTTTGTGGGAGAGGAGGCAGGGCTGAGCAGGAAAATCTCTGCTGCTGGTCAGGACCACGGCCCAGCAGACAGCCTCATCAGCAGGTTGCCAATGAAGCCAAGAGCAGCCAAACTTTCTAAGCTCGCGCCTGTGTCTTCTCACTGCTGTCCGCATCTCACCTGCACATCAGCCCCTCCCCGTTGTGGGCTCTGAGCCAAGGCAAAAGACCCATGGGCCCTCAGGACCCAGCCAGAGGCGAACTCTAGCTTTGACCTTAAGAAGCTGTCTGAAGTGCACTGCAAGGAAAAATCTGTCCTGATGAGATACATGACATCTGTTAATATGATCAAGACCTCTAAAGTGGCTTCATGTTGAAAGTACCACTCTGAACTAATCCAGATCTCAACGTGTGATTTTTCTAGGATCCTAACTATACATAACTCAGAACTGCATGCCATGCCCAGCCCTGCCAGCACGTGGGTGGAATCTACCCGGACAATCCCAAGTGTAAGGGGGCTTTGGGATCATGGATCCTTTCCCCCAGATTAGGAAACTGGTTCAGAGAGGGATCCAGACTTGCCTGAGGGATACGGAGAGCTGTAACAGGGCTGGGACTCGGCCGTGTGCCCCACCCAGTTAGGGACCACACGCACACTCAGGGCAAGTGCAAAGGGAAGGAAACTGAGCCTCGGCACGGGCCTTGCACAGACTTGCAGCAAGAAGAAACTAGAGCATAAAGTGAGGGCGTGATGAGCTTTAAGACACCTCTGCTACCCACGCTAGAGCCACATGGCCTGTGCGCTCGCGCTGTGCAGACAAAACCTCTTTTGCCACAGACTGTGAAGATGATCATGGCTTACTCAGCCTGATAATCTAAAACTTCTCTAAAAAGTAGCCTCATTTTTTAAGTAGAATCTATTCTTTTTTTTTTTTTAATTTGTTTTTTTGTTTTCTTTTTGAGACAGGGTCTCACTATGCAGTTCAGGCTGGCTTTGAGCTCACTTTGTAGTCCAGGCTGGTGTTAAATTGCAACGATTCTCCTGCCTCAGCCTCCTGAGTGCTGGGATTACAGGTGTGCACCACCACGCCCGACTTATTCTTATTTATTTTTAGGGTTTGTTTTGTTTTGTGTTTTGAGACATGTTCTTTCTATGCAGTTCAGTCAGGTTTTGAACTTACTATGTAGCCCAGGCTGACATCAAACTCATAGATATCCTTGTGCCTCAGCCTTCCCAGTGCTGGGATTACAGGTGTGCACCACTATTTTTAAAAAGAAGACAATAAGGAATGAGAAGGAAGAGAAGGGTTGATGGAGGGATCTGAGAAGACACTTTTGCACGTACACTTACTAAAAGCTACAAAGAAACAAAAATATATCTGCAATTATTGACTGATTTGGAGTGGAACTGCAATCTGTCCATGGAAAGGGTCTACTAGGAAACAGGTTTGCTTATATCCATGGGCAGGTCAAAGAGAGGTCCACCTGCGTTCTGTACCTCTGTTTATGTGCTAGCTTCACCACAAATCTTGTGCCATGCAGGCAGAAGTCTGTCAGTTTCTTGATTGATTCCTCAGAGATTATCAAAGTGCAGTTTGCACCATGGAATTTACATTCATAAGCCCCTAGCACACCACTTGCTCCATGAGGTGTGAGGAGGCAAAGGTGGGGTTCGGAGCAGCCTTTCCTTTCACAGTTAGTGAGAAAGCTCAGAGTGTAGATACTACTGGAGGGGTGCATGGAAAGCCAGAACCTGATCCAACGAGCTTTTTTAAAAAACTGGATATTGAAACCAAAGCCTTCACACTGAGCCCTTGTTTTACTTTTTTTTTTTTTTTTGGTTTTTTTCTCCAGTACCAGGAACCGAACTCATGACCTTGCACTTGCCAGGCAGGTGCTTTTGCCGCTGAGCTAAATCCCCAGCCCTGTTTTACTTTTTTTTAAAAAAATTTTGAGGCAGTGTCTTGCTATGTTGCTAAGTAGCCCGGGCTGGGCCTGTACTTGCAGTACCCCT
>NW_004955550.1:1593754-1672597 GCF_000276665.1 Chinchilla lanigera | reverse complement strand
GTCAGGCGGCAGTCAGTGATGTGCATGTTGGAGCTGCTCTGGTAGCAGTTGGTCTGCCCGTTCTTGCAGGGCACATTTTTCTGGAAGCAGACAGCCTGGACATCTGCCAGGGGCTGGTGCACGAAGGTGTTCACTGGCTTGCAGCGTCCCTGTGTCATATTCCGGCGCTTCATCATCTCATTGCAGTAGTTGGGGTTGCTGCCGGGGGAGCTGCCTGAGTCCACGTGCTGCCTCTGGAACCTCATGGCTGAGGATTCTTTGTCCTGAGGAGGCTGGACCCACCGCAGCCCCAGGAGCACCAGGACAAGCAGTGGGATCAGGACAAGGCACGTCTCCAGAGTCAGGGTGAGCTCACTGTCCTGGGAGAGTGTAAATGAGAAAAGGAAGAGAAGGAAGAGCATGCTGTCAGATACTGCGCTCTCGCTCCCCCCTGCTGCTTCCGGCCACACAGCTGCCCTTTCCCTGAGACATTTCCCAGGTGCTGGGGCCCTCACACTAAGCCTCTCTGAGTGCATTTGTCTCTCCTTGGTCAGAGAGAAACCATCTTTCATCTAGTTGGTGATCTACAATGTCTGCTAGAATCCTGACAGCTCTTCATTTGAATACTGTTTCCTCTAAAATACATTTGAAAAATAAGGTACATATTTTCCCCTGAGTTCAAAGCTCTAATCAGATCATTTTGAACAAACCATGAGACAAATTTTATCACTGAGTCATGGCCATGACATCCAGGATGACGGGTGACAGAGCTTGGAGTCTCCGAGCACAAGGGAAACTGCGGTGTCTGACACTGACATCACAAAGGGGTTCTGCTGCATTCCAAGGGGAGGTGCTCGCTCGCCCAGCTTTGGGGCTCCTTCTTCTCCAGGCCCATGAGTTCTTTGTACCTGCCTGTTCTTGCTCACCCTGGCAGCTCTCTGCCCCAGCTGGTGTTTGCATGGCCCACGCTTTTTTGGTGCTATGAGAGCCCAAGCTTTCTCAGTGCACCATCCACCTTCACTCCCTCTTCCCCAGCCTGCAGCAAGGGACGCTCCTGAGACCACAGTGTGGGCTCCTTACCTGGGTCCAGAGTGGGAGGTCAGTTTCTGTAATCACTCAGCCCCTGGGCTGTGCCCCTTATAGAGAGGCAAAGTGGTCTGGTTTGCAGGAAAAGTGGGAGGAGCATGTTGGGTCCACTTGGATAAAAACAAGGACCTTGTCAGGGAAGGGTGGGGATTGGCCCAGGCCATCTCCTCAGGCTTGCTGGGGGAGAGGGAATCTGCCTGTAGGACTCTCTCTCCTATGTGACGCTCATCTGTCACTGATGCGCAGACAGCTGCAGAGAAACCACCACAGCACAGGCAGGCAGGCCTCACACACCCAGCCAAGTCCTTGTCACTCTTTGCCTGCCTTTTTCTCCATTTTCCCTTGGTCCTTAAGGAAGAGCAAATAAGGTGATTATGGGTGAGGACAGCCCTTTTTTCTCAGCTGTCTTGAAAAGGCTTTTGCCAGAGTTCCACATCTCCCAACAGCACCTCTCCTGGGAGGAAAGCAGGGAAGAGGGGTTCTCTGCCTTCAGCCAGAAGCTCTCCTAGACCTAGGGAAGAAAGGAGAGAGTGTCTGGACAGGGAGGACAAGGAGGCTTCCAGGGTCAGCTGCCCCAGTCTCACCACTTTCTGGCCCCTCCAACCCCTTGTGTGCATTGAGAGTGTTGGGCAGTTCTTATCTACAGTGACCTCTGATCAGACCTGGGTGGAGGAACTAAAGATAAACCAAAGCCCCCAGTCGTATTGGAGAAAACATACAGAGACTGTATTTCTTAGCACCAGGACTACCTTCCAGGAAGAGGACTATTTTTGCTGAGAAACAGCTTCGATGCATCTTTAATAAGAAATATCAGAGTAGCCCTCCACGCTCCCAAACTGCCTCAGTCCAAATCCTGGCTCTGTACCTTAAGAGGTAAGCACTTTCCAGAAATTTATTTCTCTGTTCCTCCCAAGATTTAACTATGATGAATTGTGCTACTCTAAACTTGGGTACACAAGGTCAATGTAACACGATGTCTTCAACTCTTTTGGGAAGAGATCTAGAAGGGGACTAGCTGGATCAAGTCAAATTAGAGTTTTACCTTCCTGAGGAATCTCCACACCGGCTTCCGTAGTGATTGTACCAACTTACATTCCCCTCAACCTGTAGAAGTGTTCCTTTTCCACCCCGCAGCCTTGCCAGCATTTGTAACCACTGGCTTTCTGGATATGGCCATTGGGTCTGGAGCGAGATGTTATGTCAGCGTTGTTTACTTTGCATTTCTCTAATAGCCAGTGATGTTAAACCTGTTTTCATGTGTGTTTGGGTATTTGTATTTCTCTGAAGAAGTATCGATCTATTTCAGTTGCCCATTTTTTGATTGGGTCTGTTATTTTGAGGATTAATTTAGCAATCTTTACATACTCTAGATGTTGGTCTCAGTGCGGTGCGTAGCTGCCAAAAAGTTTCCCTCATCTTGTAGGCTGTGGCTTTGCTCTGTCGATTGTTTCTTTTTGTGTGGAAAAGCTTTTAAATTTGATATGGTCCCGTTTACTGATTCTTGGAGTTATTTGTGTGCTATTAAGGTTCTGTTTGGAAATGCTTGCCTGTATATATGTGGTCAGGATTTTATGTATTTTATCTTGCAGCTAATTGTGTCTGTCTGAACATCTTGATCCCCTTAGTGCATGGGGAGAGCTGTGGGTCTAGATTCCATTTCTGCACACGGACAGGCTGTCTTCCCAGAAGGATTCGTGAAAGACTCCACCTTTTCTCCAGCAAAGGGTTTTGGCCCCTTTGTCAAAGATCATTGGGGTTTTTCTGCATTCTGTGTTCTGTGAACGTGCCTGGGGTTTTTCTGCAGTCTGTATTCTGTTCCATGGCTCCACAGCTTCACGTATTGTCTCTAAATGAAGGATGATTCAGTGAATTTCTTTTTTTTATTTTAAAGAGAATAATAAAAAAAATAGCAAAGTAGCATAAGGACCCAAAATGTACAAATGTGCATTTAAATTACATGTATATATACCAGTTTACAAAAGTAAAACTACTACCCAGGTCCAGATAATGAACAATATCTGACATATGACTGCCGTATTATTTACCACACAATGTCTCTTAAATGTAAAATACCTTCGACTTCCTTACATTTGCTTCATAGACATGTTGCTTTCTTTCTCTGTGACCCAGAGAGATTTTATTGCCTTTAATCCATATTTATCTTAGTTTTATCCAAATGTAATTAACTCAGATCAGAGTTTAAAGTTTAGTCAATTTGGACCTTCTTCATTTATCCACTTCTGAGTATTATTCACCTCTACCTCTATCAATATCTTTTATGCTAATTTTAATGCCTCCTCTTTGTTTTTGTTATGCTACTTGTTCTTGATGTTTCACTTCTTTTCAATTCCAGAACGTTGGAATGTACATATTCTATTTTTGTTTACAACTCTGACAAACTGACCTGTGTCAACTAACGTCCAGTAAAATAACTACTAGTTTGCCTAATTCAGTGCATCAAGCAGTATTTTATGCACCCCTGTGCAATTAGTGCTTTGGAAATTTTCTTATGCTATCAGTTAACATTATGGACTTGCTACTTTTTTCCCTCTGTAATTAGACAGAAGGGAAAGAAAACTACCATTTTCCAATTTTCTCAGATTAACTGTTAGAATGCCTTTACTGTTTCTGTTCTATATACAGTGAGAAGCACTTTTATTTTCTACACATTTACCTTAGCAATATGAATCTTTATCTGTAACACTATAGGGAAAAATAAAGCAGTATTTATTTGCCCAATACACTATTTGTCATGCTCTTTAGCAGTTTAGAAATACAGAAGCTGAGAAGTGTAGGTGTATCTTACAAATCTGCTTCTGCATTTAACTCTGTTACCCCACATGTAACAATTTTAGACAGCCTGCATGCTTCTGAACTACCATTAATTCTACACTTACCATGAAGTCCTTCATACAATTGCCTTCCTACACTTTCAGGACTTCTTTTTTTTTTTTTTTTTAAATGTTTTCTATTGGCTGCCAGATGTTGTTGGAGAATATTTTCAGACAAGGTTCTTGGTTGATAAACCTTCAGAGTGCCAGGTATCTGGGCATATCTTTCACTTGTTTTCATATGGAAATAAAAGAATGGCAGGGTATATAGTTCTTGGTTCAATTTTATTTTCCTATTGTTTTCAGGAATTTAGAATTATAAGAGAAAAATTTGAAGTCAGTCTGACTTTTGCCCCTTTTTTTAGTTAACCTGCTTTGTCTGAATACTTGTAAAATATTTTCTTTGTCCTTGAAATTTAAAAAAAATCACCAGAGTATGTTTTGATGTTGCTTTCTTTCCAGTAAAATTAAGAGGTACTCTGAAGCTTTTTTTATTTGTAAGCCTACTTTGTCCTTCAGGTCTGGAAAGTTTTCTTCAATTAGTTCCTTAACTATTATTTCAACTTCATTTTTTCTTTTTTGGGTCATTGGTTGTAGGTATTGTATTACATACAGACTGTATCTCTTAGACCAGCTCTATCTATCTTTTTCTCTTCTTTTCTTTTTTTCTTTTTTTTCTTTCTTGAGCCCAGGTCTTGGGCTTTTTTCTTTTCTTGAGCCCAGATGGGGCCTTGAACTCACTTTGCAGCCCAGGCTGGCTTCAAACTCAGTGATTCTCCTGCCTCAGCTTCCCAAAAGCTGGGATTACAGGTGTGCACCTGGTTGTCCTGTTTTCCTATCTTGATTTCTTCTGCCATTTTCTCTTCATTCAGTGGATTTCTCATTTTGCCTTTGCCTCAGAAATTTTATTTTGTGTTTGGTCTTACTCATGTCTTCCTTTAACGCTCTCAATTCAAAAATCTTCCATTTGCTTTAATACCATCTGCTTTACCCCTGAGCAAGTCTTTAATGTCTCCTGTGATAAAAATGTTTAACATGTTCCAGCTCTTCTAGTAACCATTTCAAAAGGAGGCATTTCCTCAATTACTTAGCTTTGTTTCTTTCTAATGAACTGTGATAACTTTAACATTTTCAAAATTCTTAGCAATAGGGTCCAAAAATGAAAGGTTGTTTCTGAAGTGCCAAAGTTGCAGAACAGGGGTTTCGGAGCTGAGTGCCCGCAGCTGACTATACATTTTTTTTTTTTTTAAACTTCTTACTGAGGGATGCAAAGGATCCTCCAAGACTCTCAATGGAGAAAGTGACCTTTGAGGATGTAGCTGTGAACTTCACCTCGGCAGAGTGGGCTTTGCTGAATCCATCCCAAAAGAAGCTGTACAGAGGTGTGATGTGGGAAACACTTATGAATGCTAATGCTATAGGAAGAACATGGATAACCAGCAAATTGAAGAACAGGAGAAAATTTGCTCAAGAAATCTAGGATATGATACAGAGAATTACTTGAAGTTTGAAGAGAAGCTAAATAAATGTAATGAACATGGAAGTAATTGCAGTGTTTTCCAGCCCGTTCAGAAGCACAAAATGAGAAAGACTGGAGAGAAACTCTATCAATATGGGCAGTGTGGGGAGGTCAACTCTGATCTTAGTGAACTAAGTCACACTGAGCAGAAAACATTTGTAGGTAAGAAAAATATGAAGGCCCCCACAACACCAAAGGATGTTCAATTCCATAAAAATACTCAGAGTTTGGGGAGTCTGTATCTATACAAACACTGTGAGAATAGTTTTAATTCTTTATACCTTACCCAAAAGGTTGAAAGAAGACATGCTGAAGAGAAACCCCATGGAAGTAAGAAATGTGCAAATGCATCAGTTGTTAGTAATTCCTACCCAAAACATAAAAATATTCACACTGTAGAGATACATTTTGTATGTAACCAATACAAGAAAGGATTTGCTCTTAAGTCCTTATTTTATATACATAGAATATCCCAGACTGGAGAGAAAAAGTATGTATATAAGCAATGTGAGAAAGTATTCAGCAGGCACAGTGTCTGTCAGAATCATGAAATAACTCACACTGGGGAGAAAACTTATGTATGCAAAAAATGTGGGAAAAATTCAGTACAATCACAGGTTATAAAATGCATAATAGCACACATACTGGGGAGAAGCCCTCTGTGTGTAAGCAATGTGGGAAATCTTTCAGCCAAGATGGTAACCTTCCTGTACATGAAAGAATTCACACTGGGGAGAAACCCTGTGCATGTAAGCAATGTGGGAAAGTATTCAGGCAAAATGGTACCCTTCTAGTACATGAAAGAATTCACACTGGGGAGAAACCCTACATATGTGAGCAATATGGGAAAGCATTCAGCACGCACAGCCTCTGTCAACGTCATGAAAGAACTCACAGTGTGAAGTAACTACGCATGTAACAAATGTGGGAAAGCACTCAGCAGAAATGGAAAACTTGAAGTACATGAAAGAATGCACACTGGGGAGAAACACTATATATGTAAGCAATGTAGTAAAGCATTCAACAGACAAAGGCACTGTCAACATCAGGAAAGAACCCACAATGTGGAGAAAACCTGTGCATGTAATGAGTGTGGAAAATCTTTCCAACACCAGAGTGAGAGTCATACACATGGAAGAATTCACACCAGAATGTAACCTTATGCCTTTTAATAATGGGGGTAAACATTCAGTGCAAAGAAATACGGCCAAATACAGGAAATAGTGCACATAGGAGAAAAATCCTGTGTATATAGGCAGTGTGGAAAATACTTGCTGCAAGATTTTCATTTTAATAGGATTTTCATCTTAATAGTAGGAAATTCCCTTCAAACTGGAGCGTGACTCTGCATAAAAGAAATGTCGGGAAAAATTCAGTTGACAGAGATGCTATCCTTCAGAATGATGTCAAATTCTGGCCAATCCCTATGAATGGAATGTGGAAAAGCTTTCAATACACATGGCTATTGTGAAATATGTGAAAGAAATCAATGGATTCAAATTCTACCTATGTAAGACTATTTTGAAAATCCTTTGAAATTTATTCATGTAGAAGAGACCAGTAGAAATAATATAAAAATATTGATGTTAATATAATTTCCAGAAAACACACTCATAGATGGATATATCCTAAAGTAGTCATTTCGTGTTTTTCAATATATCACACAGAAATATCTGATCTATGTATCTGTGGTCATACTACTAAAAATGACATCTTTTTAAGAAAATTTAAGTGTGCAAAAAATTTTTTCCTGACATTTTGATCCACTAATACCCAGTCTTCAAAGATGACACCTATTTTTCTCATGATCATTGTTTCCCACCTGGATTTGTAACTCATGTGTCAGTTTCTCTAGAAGGGTCCACACAGACATATTTGTAAGTGTACTTTGCCAGTTTTCCTGGCATGTCCATGAAAGCATGTTGATGTTAACATAAATCACTAAAGCAGCAGTTATTTTAAAGGACTTATAATTTTATTAGTATGTATTTGTAGTGCATAATATAAATGTTCATCTTTGGAACACCAAAAAAAAAAAACCAAAACAAAAAGTTGCAGAACATCCAAAGTCAACATATGAATTTTAGGGGACAAACATATTCAGTTCCTAACAGACATGGAAGCGGTTAAACTCTGTCTGGCCAGTTACACAGCAGATCCTCTTATGAGATAAAGGGATTTTGCCCCTTTTGATTAGGCCAGATGTGATTGAGAGCAAAACTTTCCCATTCTGGAGATATCTGAGGAATGAAAATATTAAATTTATACTTGCTGGGGGACTGATCTGTCTAGGTAATGAACAAGTCCATTAACTCAGATGGCTCAGAAGTTCTTACTCCTGCATGCGTGGTGGCACAGCCTGTAATCCCAGCACTGGGGAGGGTGAGGCAGGAAGGTTACCATGACTTCAAGACCAGCCAGGACTACATAGTGAGACCCTGTGTCAAAAAATAAACAAATAAAAAACCAAAAATTAAATAAAAAATGTTCTTACTCCTGAAATTACCCCTCACTGTTTTATGCTAATCTTTTGTCTTTCTCCAATGCAGTGATAATTCTGATGACTCTACTTCATATGACTCACGTGTGGAGACATGACCATCATGTAACAATGAATATAAAATGATTTCATTGCATGGGATCGTAAGTGGAAGCCTAGTTTGTGTACACACACACACATCCTCTACCAAAGTCATTTTGTCTGAGCCCTACATTTTACAGATGAGGAGCGCTGGCAGGATCTGGCAGGATTCCAGGGTCAATGAGTTAAGGATCACACAGCTTCTTGCCTCAGCATCCATTCACAGAGCTGAGATCACGTCACGGCCTCAAATGCCGCTACCCGAATTACGGCACTCGGATGCTTTGTGACACGAGTCCCAAGGGCAGTCTGTTCAGGGAGGTCCCCGGTCCTCACAAGCTCACCCTGCTGAGGTCCTGTGAGGGCCTCACACCATGTCTGGGTGCAGGTAGGAGAGAGAGAAGGGATTCACCTCACCTGGGGCTGTAGAAGTGGCCCCTTCACAGATGACCTCTGTGGTATTCTAAGTGTGTTCTGTGTCCTCACAATCAGACCCAAGTCTTTTCACGTTTCGCTCATGGGAAAACATAAGAAACACCTTCCCCAAGCTCATGGGACAGGTGAACAGCACAGCTATGAGTCAAACTCTGATCTATGGCTTTTATAAGTTCATGCACTCTGCACAGACAGCCATGCTGGCTCCTCTTAAATGAAGAACGTGAGGAAACTAGGAGGTTGAGATGGGGTAACAGGTGATGCTCCAAGCGGTGAAATGTCATTTTTAGGGAAGGTTGTCTAGGAAGAACAAACTTTGACAATGTAAGAAGACAGAGGTCTCTCTGAAAGCTCCATAGGGAAAATCCAACTGCTCAATATCCCAACAGTAACCATTACTACTGAGAAACAGTGCAATAGATCAGCCTGCCAAATCCAGGCAACTAGGGTGTAGACCCTGGTAACAGTGCCTGTTTACCTCAGGGTTACCCATGTCTCGGGCATCCCACACCACAGCGCCCTCTCACCTGTACTATTAATTATTATTTCACTTTAATCTAAGTTACATTTTCACAGTTTTCTTGATGGAGTAAGAAACATGAAACCTGAGGTTTGGTATATTACTTGTTAATGCACGTTAGCATAAACCCTTATCCTTAAACCCTTTAAATGTGTCTGTGAGCCTGTGACATCGGTCATCTTACTTCTCACTGCCTTGACACAGCTCGTTCTTTTAGGTACAGCTTTACTGTGAACTTCAACTTGAAAAATTCTACCTGGAAAAAGTCCTTTTATGGAAGGATGAAAGAACGAGGACAGCAGAAAAGAAGAGGCCTAAAATGAATGATTTTGTCATGCTTGTCCAATTTTATTCAAAAAGAGGTTAAACCAAGCAGGTCTAATGCGTCATTATGGAAATGTTCCTAATCACTTGCTAGGACACTTCCTCATCTTTCTCATGGACTAAACAAGAGAAGCAATTTTTCTCAACCTTTCCCTTTTCCCTGATTCAGTGCATAAAGTAACGTGCTCATCGCTGATTCTTTTCATCTTAGACCTAGCAAGGGCCTCGGTAAAGGCCCTCTTTATCCTAAATTGGTGGATGGTTTCATTTTCTTTAAAATCAACCTTCCAAAGTTTTCAAAAAAATTATTTTCTTCCAACTCTCCTCTGACACATTGCTCTATAATTCTATTTGAACATCCTTTTCAAGCCTCCCTGGACAAAGAAATTATTATCAGTGCAGAGAGCATGAAAGGCCATGAATTTTCCTATTTCATTCTGCAACCTGCTCAAATATGTGAAACTATACAGCTGTCCGGGGGCCTCAGGAGACATCCATAGGAGGCTGCACATAGGAAGAATGAGCCCTCAGGCCAGGTTCAGTGCACCAAGCCTCTGCAACTACCTGAGTTCGTTCCTTCTCCACGCTGGAATTAAGTTCACCAGCCCCGTGTCACTATGAAAACCCTTTACACGGCACCCACAAGGAGTGGGCGCCGCCTTTCCCATGGCCGGCCACTGTGCTGGCGAAGCTGTGTGCGGACGGTCGCTGGCTCCTTAGTAGCAGCTCAAGGGCACACAGTGCAGGAGTGACCCACAGCTGAAGAAATGCCAAGTGCTAGACATCAACATGGCTTCAGCCACCTGTGGCCAGTGTCCTCAACAGTTGCTTTTACCTGAATTACAAAAGGCATTTTCCTGGTACCCTTACCTTACAGTGTCCCTTATTTGCAAATCATGGAATAACTAGCCAATAATTCAACGCTTCTCCAACACTGATGTGATGATTAAGCTAATACAATGATGTAATGAGCTCATATTTAACAGTCTTTAGTACTGAAGACAAAATCATACCAAGAACCCAGGGTACTTTCTTAACACGTTCATATTAATTTTTGTTTCACAGAGACAGGTCCTTAGCCCAAGATCTTTCTAATCAACTGTCACTTGGATTTACTCTAGAGGACATAGAGACAGTTAAATAGTTGCAGAAGGATCACACAAGAAGCATTAAGAAAAATCTGTTCAGGGTTGTGCTTAGAACACAATTTAAAGGAGTGCTGGTTAGGTCTGATCTGAGTCATTCCACAGGACACCATGACAATATGATGCCTCTGGACACTCATGTCTCCAGGACGCAGGCGGAGTGATCACGGCATAAAGAGCTAGGGGTGGGGGGTTGGTGAAGTCCCTGGGCCTCTGTCCTGAAAGGAGAAGCTGCTACTGCAGTAGCACAGGCCAAATAGTTAGGATGCCCCTCAGCTCTGCTTGATACTCATGGTGAGCTAACAGAGGCCCTGGTGTGTCCACATTTGTAGCTCTTTTAAGACTAATCAGGAAGCCTAATTTTCCATGTGAAAATCTCCTTTTGGAAAAACCAAAGATAAACATTATTCAAAAAAATAGCCCTGTGATGTATTGTGTCAGTTTTGCCTGGAGATATAAACACTTGACCCAGCTTCTCCCAACCAACTGAAGACTTTATGCATCCCATCTTCATCACCGAAATTTATAAAAATGCTGTGCTTTGTTTCTCTGTTTCACTACAAGCTACTTGGGGGCCAAGAATGTGATTCTTACACATTAATATATGGGGTGAGGAAAACAGGTTTAAGACTACAAAGCACAGTCCATAAATGTAAGAATACAAACCACAGTTTATAAATACAAGTAAATTCTCACTTTACATCAGGGAATAAAAGCACTGGGAATGGAACAATGGTTGTGTAGAAAGCAGCACATACAGGAGCAAATCCACGGTTGTGAGAATCTAGATGGAACCCTTTGCATGACACCAGATGTCCATTCTTTACAGATTTTACATAGTGACCTCTGTTTTCTCAGCTTATGTTAGTTAACATGGAGTGGAGCCGGCAATAAGGTCAAGACTGAAATATAGAGAAAGTGAATCCAACTCAGGTAGAATGGAGGAAAAAAACCCCAGGAAATTGACAAGCTGCTTTTACCCTGGGCAGAACTTTGGTCCAGTTCTGAGATAACTGCAAGAGATACAATGGCTCAAATATTCAGGATTGAGGGGGGCTAGTGAAAGGGTAAAACTGTACAAGAGAAATTGTTCATTTTAAAACTTTGTTCTTTTGAAACTGCCCAGCTCTGTAACTGCTTCATGGCTTTGTAATTACTTCCTTGACCCCTGTGACCATGAGAGCATAACAGAACATGCAGGATGCCTGACTGTACCATTGTACCAAGCTGCATGAACTGATGAGCATTAATCTGCTCTTGTAACTGATGGTCTCACCCTGCTAGTTAATCAGAAGAACTGCCAGGTTGTTCTGTCTTGCCTTTGTACCTCCTGCTTGTGCATCGTATAAAAACCCTTACAGGGACAGATAGGTAAGTGGAGGAACTGCTATGCTAATGTTTGCTGAGTGATGGATCTCTCCTGGTGAATTCAGCATTTCTCAGATCTGGACAGTCTCAGTGGTGGAAGACCATCCCTTAGTCTTCTGTGCTGATCTTTGTCCTTATGCTTCTCTGTATTGATCTCTGCAGAGTAGCATTCTGAATTCTGAGGGTAGGGGTTTGCATGTGGTCCATAATATAATAATAAAACAATAAAATAATTTTTTATTTTATTAAATTAACAACAACAATTATGATACACACCCCTAACCATGAGGGTGAAATCCCAAGGGCTCCAGTGGATAGAACTGAACCTCATATATATAGTAGTATGTTATTTCCAACACATACTTCCCTGTTATAAATAATGTATACATTAGCAAAGTGAAAAACAACAATAATAAATATCAACAATCAATAATAAGTCAATAAAATAGAAAAATTATAACCATATATTATAATAAAAGTTGTGTGAATGCTCTCTCTCTCTCTCTGTCTCTCTCTCTGGCTTGTGCTGTATGCACCCTCCTTCCTATCTCACCTTGGGTAACTGATTTCATGGGGGATGGAGTGGTGGATAGAGGGGACCACTCTATATAAACTTATGGGCAAATACAGGACAGTGACTTCAGCTCAGGTAACTGGATATGTCGTCTGGGTCTATGTTTAATCTTTGATGAAATGAGATTTAAGTAGTAAAAAAGTGAGCATTGTGGACTGTGTTTTCAGTAGACACTCCTCTACGTTCACAGGCACCCACCCCCATTCCTTGGCCAAGGTTCTGGGGAACTACAGAGAACTGCCACGGAAATAACTTGTAAAATCTTTAATTCCAAGTTCTTCATTTTATAGGCAAGATCACAGTGGCTGACAAGATTAAACACAGGACTTCCTGATATAACGGCTAAAGACGACGGTGTGAAATGAGGATTGCATTGTCCCTGACAATTTAGGAAGTGAGTTGGGTGCATGCGTGCCGCTCTGCCAAAGAACGCGCGCCCGAGCCAGAGCGCAAGACGGAGGCGCTGCAGGACGGCTGTGAGGCGGGGAGGATGAGGGGCTGAGTCCGCTCAGAGATCCTTAGACCGGGCCGTGCACGCGCGCCGTCCGGCCAGCAGAGGGCGGGCGCAGCCAGGAAGTGAATGAGAAGGGCGTGTGGGTGTGGGGTGAATCGGGGGAGAGATGCAGGTACCCTTCTGCACTGTCTCTCTTCTCCCCCTCGGGACAGATCCCACGATTCCCATGGACTCTTGCTAATCTCCTCGGGAACAGGCCTGTCTTCTAGGTCTGGAACTGTGGAAATCTCAGTGACCCCCACCCCGGCAAAGATAAGGGGGCTGTGGTAGCACTGCTTGCCCAAGCGGTAGGCACGGCTGAGGCCCCTCTGCCCACGCGGCCCCGCAGTCCTGGGCTCCTGCAGCAGAGGAGGGAGGACAGGCACCCCTGGCCCCTGCCCCAAGGGTCTGTGGGCAGCCCAGCCTCTCGCATACCTCGCAGGGCTTTTGCTCTCAGTCTCCCCCACTCCCTCGAGTCCCCCTCTCGGCCCCGTGAGTTGCTCTTGGAGACTCGGAGTCACCTGTGGTCCTCGCTTCACAGGCTCTTGGTGTTCCCGTCCAGCCTCGTGCTTGACCTGTCCCTGCGCTCCCACAGCTCCCCGACTTTCCCTCCAGCTCCGCGCGCTCTCAGCTTTGCACTACTACATGCAACTATCTACTCGGCTAGGACTTCCGTGTTAGACACTTCAAATTTACCGTGTCCCAGGTGGAAACCATCCTCCCCTCCCCCGCTCCTTCCCTGAAACTGAGGCCCCTGGGCATTGCTCAGAGATGACTGCAATGCGCCGGCAGGCCGGCAGAGGGCAGCAGCGCGAGCGCACTCCTGTGCTAGGCTCGCCCCAGACCCAGGCCAGGTGCTTCTGCTGAGATCCTAGAGACCCAGCAACCCCTGCCTCGTTCCAGGGCTCTTGAGGGAGCGGGAGGGGAGGGGAGCGGAGAGAATACGTGCGCGTGGCAGAGACCCAAGGTGGCCAGAGTGTCACATGGAAAGAGATAGGGGAGTGGGTGTGTGAATGAGCCTGCTCCCTCTTACTTTATGACTATCAGCATCTAATCCTGAGGTCCCTCTGAGGACTTAATGTGACCCTCATCGCCCCAAAGCCCCAGCTGTATGCACCTCTGTGACGTTAAATTTCCATGCTTTTCACACCTGACAGCGGGGCGGTCTAAATGGATCATCTCAGTGCCTCCTTAGAGCAGCGGAAAGCTGGCGAGCGGACTTTCTTGACTACTGAAGGTGCAGGTTTTGATGTTGGGTTCTCTCAGTCTTCTGAATTCGGGCTACTTTTTCCACTTCGTGCTGACCATTCTGAATCTTGGCTTTTCATATAAACTTCACAACTTGTTTGCTAATATTCATAAAATAACTTCTGAGATATTGATTGAGATTGGGCTTAATGTATGAATTAAATTGGGAAGAAGAGACATCTAATAATATTGACTCTTCTTATTCATAAATATGGAATGTCTATGTGTTTATTAGCTTAGTCCTGCTGTGAACTGAGGTTGAGGGGAAGAAGCAGACTACCTTTCCTCCTAATTTGGCCAAAGTTTGAATGAAGTAAGTTTCGCATTTTTATGGACTATTTTCTACTCTTGATGGTGGACCATCAAAACAATGACTTCCCTGAGCTGAGGGCCCAAGTTGAGCCTTTAAACCCCGTCCCGTGCCCCTCACCCCGCGGTGTAACATTGGGTCACAGCAACAAACACTTGAGTAACACACAATCTTTACATACTTAAATAGCTGGACACTTAAGTATTTCACTTTTCCTTGGGGGTAATGTAAGTGGCATTGTGTTTTTAAGTTCAAATTCCTACTGTTTATTGATGCTGTGTAAAAAAGCGATTGAGTTTTGAGCTGGGCATGGTAGCATCCTTGTGGATCCCAGAATTCAGGAGGCTGAAGCAGGAGGATAGTAAGTTCTAGGCCAGCAGTGTTTACTAAAAGCAACATAGGAGACTCTGGCTCCAAACAAAAGCAAACACAGCCAAAAAGCTTGGAGTTTTTTAGTGTATTAACCTTGTGTCCTGTGAGTAACCTCAGTGTAGGTGAAGCACAATAGACATGTGTTTTCCCTGTAGATATCTGGAACCATTAAAAGCATTGTATTGCTGGGCATGGTGGCCCATGCCTGTAATGTCAGCTCTGAGGAGGCAGAGACGAGAGGATGGCCACGTGTTCGAGGCCAGCCTGGGGAACATAGTGAGTATTGAAGGCCAGTCTGGGCTACATACTGAAAACCTATAAAAAAAAAAAAAAAAAAAAAAAAAAAAAAAAGGCACTGGACAAGAGTGTTGAAGTCAGGGCAACGATGTTGGCTGGAGGAAGGCTGAGCTGGAAGCAGACTGCACTGAAAGGAGGACTGGCTGGGGCCGGAAGTGCATGCGGGAAGCTTCCTGTGAGGCGTCTGCGGAAAAATAAGGTGCAGAAAGAGTGCTGCAGCAGCCGTGGAAAGGAAAGAAGAGATTCAAAGTCAAGTGCCCTCAATTTGCCCTTCTGCTTCATGCCTGTGGGTCTCCTCCCTCACATCTTTCTGGTTTTCAGCCTTTTCACCCTTTCCACCTACATCACTTTACTCCTCAGTGGTCAGTTCAGGGCTGGGTCCCAATATTCTTGGTTTCCACAGCGTCCCCACAGCCTCTGCCATGTCCCCCATCTCCCTGTAAATGCCGTCTGTCTTTGTCTGCAGAGGCACAACATACTTGTCTGCCCACCTGATTTTCTCTCGCAGTGAAACACGAAGCCCTGCAGTTCAGTAGTGTAAGATCTGGCCCACTACACACACACAGTGGTCAGTAATTGATTCATATCTATTGCTGCAACACACATTACCAACTATGTGGGGTGGATGTACCACTTTCACACTGTTGTTTTTTGTTGTTTTTTACATTGTCTTATAAGAAACCAAAATGATAAAGTTCAAAACCTGAACCTTATAATCAAGACAAAAGCACTAAACTATTAGGAGGAAGTGATCCATTCATTCAAACTGTGCTTTAATTAACCTTGTTCCACAAAAGAGGGTTTGTCCTCTGTAAACATGGATAATGTTATATTTGAAAGGAAGATGAAAAGTCTAAGACTCATCCACACTGCAAAAGTGCTGCAGAACTTTTAAAAGATTGGAAGGAACTCTGGGACACAGGAGGACTGTATTAGGTGCACCGCACTCAGTTGGGCTACTGTCCAAAAGCCCGAGCATGAGAGCAGGGAAAGGCCCCAGAGTTTATACCTGTGGCTGGGGTGCGCCTGTTCAGTGGCACAAAAACAGGTGAGGGTCCAGACAATGGCAGTTACTCATGTAGGGGCAGTTTTCAACTTAGAACCGTTTGACCTTGGGGACAGGAGGATGTCATCAACCTGATGTGCAGATGCCACGGGGAGTCACAGGACTCTTTCTTCAGAACCATAAGAGTCATACTTCTCAGGAACAGAGCAGAGGTCAGCCTTGGAGAAAACAGATCCTGGTGGGAGCAGGATGCCACAGGACTCTGTTTACCGGAGCACAGGTGTCAACCTTATCTGTACCCTGGCAGAGGCTTGTACTCTCTTTTTTTTTTTTTATTGTGGAATTTTTCTTTTTCTTTTTTTTCTTTTAAAATTAAAAGTAGGAAAACATTAACAGACAGACAACCTTTTACAAAATAGCAAAAGAACAGTACAGACAATACAGAGTTACAAACAAAGTGGTAGGAAATTAACAGTGCTTGTTGTACTACATATTGATATCTTCAAAGTGGTTTCTCATGAAAATAGATAGAGACAAGGCATGTACTTTCAGGGAGGGGAGTTCATGGGAAAATTTGCTCAAGGGTGGTGTTCTTGGGAGTTCTGCTTTATTTAAGGAGTGCACATCTGCTAAGAGGCAGGACCCTCCTTCGTGGAGCTCAGAGCATACCTTTCCTGCCTGGCACAGCAGCGCTGGTCGGCTGGGGAGAAGCAAAGGAGAGGGAATCCTCTGACCCTCAGAGCTCAGCAGGAACCCAGCACAGACACGGGTAAGAGGGGAGAACTTGGGGCTGGGATGAGCAGGGCGATGAAGATGGTCAGAGGTGAAGGTCAGCGTCTCAGGGGAAGAGGTGGAAACCCAGGTTTCCGACACGAGGGTTACTGACTGCGGGGGCACGGGTCAGGAGGGGAACGGGGTGTGCCAGTCAGAGGATAGGTCTGCTCACCTCAGTCTTCTCCCTGGAATTGTGAGACTCTATGTGAGAGAGATTTCCAAAACAGTTATGAAATGTGTAAAGAAAAAACAAGAATACAAGTAGTGATGATGAATAACTTTGCTCTTATTTCTTCTACTGTTACCATGATGTTGCCTTTTCCTACACAGAAAAGATGGTGCAAGGCGTGAGATTTCCTCTCCTATTGCTGTGGGGCCTATTGGGGCTACTGTGTCCTCTGTGGGCTCAGGACACCCCATTTCAGAAGTTTAGACGTCAGCATGTAACGGAAAAGTTTAGCCAATGTGACCAGGCAATGCGTGCTGTCAACTCACAAAACGGGTATTGTAAGCTCACCAACACCTTTCTGCACGACACACTCCAAAATGTGATCGCTGTCTGTACACGGCCCCCCATAACCTGCAGTAATGACTGGAAAAACTGCCGCCAAAGTGCCCATCCTGTGAGGATGACCGTGTGCCGGGTCACTGACAAAAAGTATCCTAACTGCCGCTACAAAGCCACTCCCAGAACCAGTAACTTCGTTGTGGCCTGTGATCCACCTCAGCAGGGTGACCGTCAATTCCGTGAAGAGCGTCTGCTTCCTGTGCACTTAGATGCCTAAACTTTGCGTCAGCTGTTGTCTGTTTCGACAGGAAGCTTCTAGTATAGTTCCTTCTGCTTTTTCAGTTTTTCTCCTTTTCCTTCATCATCTTCTGTTTTGATTTTTCTGTTCCCACAAAAGGAGGAGCGGAGGTGTTGGGAGAATTTGAGTACCTAGGATACTGCACCCGACCCGGAACTGAATATCTTTGAGAATAATTCTCTTCTGCTTTGGAGATCTGTCTGTGCTGGAGCAAGGCAAATATGGATCAAAGGGGGATAAGTTCTAGGCCTTTGTCACTTTTGCCAAGCCTCACTGCACTGCATTCGCAGCAATAAAATGAGTTCCTACTGCATTCTTCTGAGTGTGACTGTTTTTATCACCTCTCAAATCTTCCCCTCCCATATTCCAAGAACCTTTTTGTCGCTAGGCTCCTATGGTGGGGGTGGTAGGTCCAAGAGGCAAATTCCAGACCTTGTGCACATCGAGCAAAGGACTGCAAGTGCACATCCCCTGGTGAAGAAAAAGCAACTGCAATTGTGGAAAACGACAGGACATGTGCTCGGGGAGGGACAGAAAAGTGGTGTTGGGGAGAGTGGAGAGTAAAAAGCACAGGGAGACATCAGGATCTGAATTTGAAAGGCCATGCACCCCAGTCAGGGGTCTCTGGATGAGATGGACAGGAATGACTGACAGGCTGCTGAGTCATCTCGGGGCGCCATAACTGCATGTGTGTCCCAGAGTTCACTCTGATTCCATGATGTGCATGAGATCAGTCCATAGCTGTGACCCCTCACGAGGTTTGAGTGGGGGCAGGGCTCCTGAGGGTAAAGGTGCTGTCCAGTGTGCCCTGCTCTGGGCTGGCGCTGTAGAGACTGTCTGCACCTTTGTTATTTCTATTTCTGCTTCTCTCAGAGCAGTCAGGAGGCGTGGCCTGGGGTGTCCCCTAAACTGAGGTGGGAGGAGAGGGATGGTCTCTGCCCCAGCTGTGCTCCCTGCCCTCTCCAGGCTGCCTTTGAGTCTCCCTGGGAGCTCAGCCAGCTCCTTGCCCCCCAGTCTCTGTCAGTGCAAGCAAGGAGTCCTCCGCCCCTCACACTGTGCTCCTGATTCCTTACGTTTCCCTTGAAGCCAGTGCCCATTCTTATCGGGAGGTGATGTAGATCCCTGGGAGGGAGAGAGAGAGAGAGAGTGAGAGAGAGAGAGAGAGAGAGAGAGAGAGAAGAAGGAGGAGAATGGTAGTTTCTTTTTTATTCTTTCTTTGGGGGCCTGTGGTGTTGGGAGTTAAAGCAGGAAATACTGACCTACATCCTCCGTTCTTTTTATTTATTTATATAAATTTTGAGACAGAATCTGGCTACCATTTGCGTCCAAATCTCAGTTCTTCTGCCCCAGCTGCCCACGTGCTGAGGCTTGAACAATGTTTCCTAACAATCCCTAGTCTTTTATTAGTTTTTTTAAAAATTTGAGAAAAGTTCATGCCAAGAGCAGGGACTAGAAGCAACCTTTCCTTTCACAATTAGAGGAAAAACTCAGAGTGAAAATACTGATGGAGGTGGCCCATGGAAAGCAGAAAATCATCTAGTGTGCATTTGCTCATTTTATTTTTTTGGTACTGGAGAGATAAATCAGGTCCTTCACACAGAGTTACATCCCCAGCCATTATTTTGTGTGTTTTGTAATTTTGAGACAAAGTCTTGCTAAGTTACTAAGTAGCCCAGGCTGCGCTTGAACGTGTAATCGCCCTGCTTTAGCCTCTCAGAGTGTTGAGATTACACACTGGTGCCTCTGTGCCCAGCAGTCTACCTGCTTGTCTGTCTGTTTGTATGTTTGAGATAGCATTTCTCTATGTAGCCTAAGGTGGCCTTGCACTTGCAATCCTCCTGCCTCATCTCCAGGAGTACTGGGATTACAAGCATGTGCAGTGACACTCAGCTATAGTTACTATTCTTTGAAGGACTCACTTCAGGTGTTGTTGATGTCCCTGTTTTGGTGTGGGGTAGGGCTGGGGTTGGTGAGTACTGGCTCCTAAATTGAAGAGGGAACTGCCAGAGAATCAAGAGTAGATAAATGGCACCAGTGGAGAAGACACAGAAGACCATCGTTTTGTCAGTCCACTAAGGTCTGTGAGGGGTAAGGAGGAGCTAGGATGTATTCACTTGTTGCCTGAGTCTCTGTGGCTGTTATAACACAATCCCTGGGACCGTCAGAGTCACTCTCAAGCTTATAAATGTGCAAAGACAATAACAGAGCTGGTCATACTGTTACAGAAGGAAACCAGAATCATTCATAGAGGCCAAGATGGGAACAGCTGGTCTTTATTTAGAGTGTGTGGGTGACACCCCAACTGTTGCCAGTCAGAGGCATCAACCCTGAGGATAGGAAAACAGCAGGTTATATAGCAGTTGGTCCAGTTTTGAAAAAATAGCTGGTGATTTCCAGAGAGGTAGAATTCAAAGTTCATTTAATCATATGATGGTAGTCATAGTCATGGGGACATTATAGCATTTGTCAGAAACAGCATTTATCAGAAATAGAACTGCTTACAAATGGAAACTGCTTAACATATGATTTGGGGAGCAAGAGTGGGTTCATCAAAGTTTAAGGGTTCTAAAGTGGAGTTAGACACAAAATGGAGTCTCTTTGCCACCACAATTCTTGTTGGAAGTAGAGCCTTTCCACAGTTCTGTGAGCCTATCTAAATACAGACACAGCTACCAGTACAGGATCAGAGGTAATGATCAAGAGCTGAGAGAAAGGCAATCTAGTCCTTCAACTCACCCTCGGGAAGGCCTGTCAAGAACCGTGAAGCTTGACTCACCAGCCAAGTGTATTAGAGATCTGTAGGTAATCATGCCAGCGAGAGAGGGGCAGCTCTCCCCAGCATTTGAGGAAGAAGGGAGACTGGTATCTTGAGCTGATCAGGCTCCAGATCTTAGAGACAAGCTCATGGAAAAGGTCAGTGCAAACATGTATTTGATTAAATAACCCTTAGTTACTGTGGGCTGATCAGGCCTCTAACCTCCCAAGCCAGTGGATGGTAAAGGCTTAGATAAATAAGACAATTGAAATGATTTCAGGGCTTCAGGAGGGACTAACTCTCTTACAGCTTCAATATTCTCTGAGTTTAGACAAAGACTTCTCTGGGCAGTCTGTATTTATTTGGTTTTCAAACAAAGGAGGAGGATATTCAAGAAAACATGGGAATCTCGCAAGACCTTCAGAGAATTTTCCCAAGTAGTAAATTACGTCAATCAGGAGAACTACCTTATCTTTAGCTTGGTATTTATTGTAGGAGTGTGGAGCCTGCAGCTGCAGTCAACTTGTAGGTAATTGGGGTTGGAGTCAAACGTCCTCAGCTGTGGTCTTATCTTGTCCTTTGAGGCATCACAGCTTCACAGGCCAATACAGGCCTCAGGGTGGCCAGTGACTCACAGAGGTTTACTTACTATGAGTCCACTGCCTATCTTCAGACAAGGTACCTAAGCTTCAGACAACTTACAAGTAAACACAGAAAGTCAATTGGTTAATATTAAATCCAGCTCAAAGCCACTTGATAGTGATCTGCAACAAATATGGGTTATGGAGAATCCAGGAAGTTCGGAACTCTCTTGGAGCTGGGACAAAGACTACTCTGGATTGCCAGCATTTATTGGATTTCAAATAAATTTGGTTGTGGGAGTGAGGGAAAGTGACGATAAAGCTAAGGTAAAGACAGGAAGCTGTGCAGGACCTTGAAAAGTCAGAGCAAAGACATTCTTCAGCGGTAAACCTTTTATATTATTAGAAATGTCTGATTGCTAATGTTCCCACTTTATTGTTCTGCAAGAAGGAGTGAGCCAGGGCTGGGGATTTAGCTCAGCGGCAAAGCGCCTGCCTGGCAAGCGCAAGGTCGTGAGTTCGGTTCCCGGTGCCGGAGAAAAACCAAAAAAAAAAAAAAACAAAAACAAAGAAGGAGTGAGCCAAATGTCCTCAGCTATGGCTTTATCATGCTATTTGAGGTGTCACGGTATCACAAACCAGTACAGGCCTCTTTTCTGACCATTGGCATGGAGAATTACACTTACTACCTGCCTGCCACCAGCTCTTTTAGCAAGTCACCTAGGCCTGTGACAGACTCCTAATTAAATATAGAAAGCCTGTTAATAAATTCTAAAACCTGCACAGTGCCACTTAATAATAGTCTCCATCAAACTGGGGAATTATTTCCAGAATTAAACTCTCAGCAGAAAGACAAATAGTCCTGAGTTCCAGTCCCAGTCAGGGACCATATGCCCTAGCCAGGGACTACGAGCAAGTACTTCAAAAAGTGGGGCTTATTATCAGGTTAATCAAATCCCTTAGTTATTGCAGGCTGATCAGGTCCACAATCTCCCAAACTAGTATACAGTGAAGGCTAAATAAAAAGAGACAAATGGAATGATTTCAGGGCTCTAGGAGAATCAAAGGCCTCTCATTGAATTTGAGATTCTCTCAGAGCTAAGACCATAACCTTCTCTGGGTGGCCCATATTTATTTGGTTATCAGAAGAAGGGAGGGGAGTACTCAGGAAAGGCAGAACCACTCAAGGACTTCTCCAAGTGAGGTATTAGGTTAATCCACCCAGGAGTGAGATGCCTGAGGCTACAGTCTATCTAGTTGAGATTGGATCCAGGTATCCTTGACTGTGATCTTGTCTTATCCTTTCAAGCTTTCTAGATTCATTTGCTATTACAGGCCTTAGTAAGGATCAGTGACTCACAGAGGTTCACTCACTATGAGTCCACTGCCCATCTCCATACAAGGAGCCTAGGCCTTGGACAGACTCACAAGTAAACATGAAAAGCCCACTGGTTAATTTAAATCCTTCTGAGGGCTGCTTTGCAGTGGTGTCCATCAGCTTATATTACATCAGGGCTGTAAATGTGTGTCATACTCACTTCAGTTAGAGGTTGTGGTTCAATGACAACATTGTATAGATTTTTTTCTATAGCTCTCTAGATAGGCACTTCCAATAAAGTTGGTATACAAACTGAAATCCACTTGCTATCGATGAATACCATGACCTTGCTTCTCTTCCAGCTCTGTGAATTAAGGTCTTGATTTATTAATAACAGTCATTTTTCTGATGTGGAAATAGCTTGCTCAATAATGTAAATTTAGGGTCATAATTTCACAGAGTCCTCCTTTGCACCATGAGTACATGCAAGGTCTTCCTGTGACCGAGACTTATGGGATTTGAGTTTTACCTTTGTCAGTTTACCCACCACTACTATACCCTTCTTTTTATTTCTCTTTTTATCTAAAACAGCACACACCCAAATTTTTATACTTGACATCAAGGAATCAACAAGAAAGGGAATTTTCTCTTGACACCAAAATCCACCTGTCTGAAGAGGGAGGGCATTTTATTTTCCCATTTGTTGTTTACCTAAATGAATCAGATTTGTATGCCTTCCTCTTTACTGGAAAGTGACCTCAAAAACTGTACTTGGGCAGGATGCTCCAGGAATCCAGAGACTGCAGCTGTGTTTTATTGAAAGAAGCAGTTAAAGAGTTAAAATGGGGCCCACCTCACCACCCACTCCTCAGTCCCAAAGCCATATGAGAGCTGGATGCAGGAGAGGGAAGTGTGTGTGTGTTGGACAGGAGCCCTTACTGCAGTTATTTCCTTTGGGAAAAGGAAAGAAAGGAAAAGCAGGTGTTGAAGTGATAAGAAAGTATGAGATGGTTGTCTCACTGCTCTGGCTTAGGTGGAGAGCACAGAAGGATCCAAGTGGACCGGCGCATACAGGCTCCCCTCACAGGCCATGATGCCGTTCCTCTCCACGTGGTGGATGCAGTCGGGGTACTTGTAGTTGCCCATCAGGTGGCAAACTGCCATGTGCATATTGAGGCCGCTCTGGTAGCAGTTGGTCTGCCCATTCTTGCAGGGCACACGCTTCTGGAACCAGACGGCCTGGACATCTGCCAAGGATATGCAGGAAATTTTCTGGTGCTTCATCATTTAATCATAGTAGTTGAGGTTGCAACTGGGGGAGTTGCCTGAGTCCATGTGCTGCTGCTAGACCTTTATGGGTGGGAATTCTTTGCACAGGCAAGGTTGAACAAATCCCAGCCCCAGGATGGGCATGGGAACTGGACAAGGGACCTCTCCAGAGCCATGGTGACACACTGTACTTTGAAAGCCCACATGGGAAAGGGAAAAAGAAGAGCATGCCTTGAGACATTGATCTTTAGCTTTCTGGCATACAGTCTCACTTTGCAGAAAGACATGTCTTTTCAAGAGAGATTTTCCGAGTGATGACACACTCATGCACATGCTTCTTTGGGTACATGGCATCCCCACTAGAGAGAAGACATCCTCCCTTCTGAGTGGTAACTTTATGTTGCCTAAAATCTTCCCTGTGCCTCATCTGAATAGTGAATTTTTTCATCTAAAAACATTTGAAAACTAAAATGCATTTTGCCCAGTGTTTAAATGGATATCAGAAAGTCATTCTGAGCAAACTGTGAGGCAGATTTTATCACTGAATGATTGCCATGACGTCCAGGATGATGGGTGACAGCAGCTGTTTTCTTAAGCACGAGGGAAATTCAGTCCACTGCCTGACACTGACATCCCAGATGGATTCTATTGTTGGGGACCACAAATTTTAAGCTGAAAGAGTGTCTGTCCTCGGCTCTCCTGCCCGCAGTATGGGAGGTCGAAATCACCTTCTTCTCGGTCAGTGAGATTAGCACCCAGGTGTAGAGATGGATCTTGGCGTGTTTCCTCATGATGTTAAACTTGCCAGTTCCACCAAAGCCTCTGTGCTGTTCCAGGTAAAGCACCCTACCCGCTTCCCTACACTGGCTAGGTGGGGATTCAGCTTTTGTTCCTAGAGAGCAACTGGTGGTCCCAGATACCTGCCATGCACCCCTCTACTTTGCTTCTTGCTCTTTCTTTCCTCACTTACCTAGTGCCATAACCCAGGCTGGAGATTGGAGGACACTGCAGAGGTCTCCAATAACTGGGACTTCAATACCTGTGGGAAGGGTCTCTAATATTCTATTATATTCCGAGAGATGCTGGCTTTCCTCAGCTTGGAGGCTCCTTCTTCTGATCCCTGTGAGTTCACTGTACTTGCCTGTTCCCACCCACTCCTACCCCTCCTCCAGCTGTTGTTTGCCTGACCTAAGGAAAGCATCAGTGTGCCTTG
This sequence comes from Chinchilla lanigera, assembly GCF_000276665.1. Lineage (NCBI taxonomy): Eukaryota > Metazoa > Chordata > Mammalia > Rodentia > Chinchillidae > Chinchilla > Chinchilla lanigera. The sequence continues at coordinate 1,647,793 of NW_004955550.1, read as the reverse complement.
CCTCCTGGGATGGTTCTGTGGGTGGTTGGGCACCTCCTCAGGGTCTACTTTAGTGGCATTTTTGAATTGCTTCCTGAAGAGAGTGGAGTTAAGAAAGTCCACACATTTGTTTTTCTGAAAACCTGAAGTTAGCAGCACTGAGAAGGAAAGAAAGTAGGGGAAGATGACAGGGGGACCTTGGGTGGGAGGAACAAAGTTCTTTCAGGAAATTCAAGTTGCTTTGCTATCTGGCATCAACCGCAATCAGCATCACTTCTAGTGCATGTGCAGTTGGGCATGGCAGTGGGGTAAGGAAGAGAAGTCGTAACACTAGTTTAGCTTCACATCCCATAGTGCACTCAGTTCCCCAGCACTGCGAAACAAGACATGATAAACAAGGCTCAAAGAAAGCAACATCATCTCATTTGGGTGTAAAATGTATTTGTAAATCAATAAAGCACAGGCTCAGTTTAGAAACAATGTGTTCATGATATTAAATCACCGGTCTACATTCTAGAGAGAAAAATTGAAATTAGACTATTGTGGTTGTATATAATCTTCATGTGAAATTAGTTCATAGAACTTTTATTATCCTTTTATATTCATACCATATAAAAATAGAATCATATTGTGGTTGATATCCTTATAAAAATATGGACACTATAATAGGATCTATAATGTTATTATAGATAGCTAAAAGTTAGTTAGAAATATTATAGGTAGTCAGATAGGGTTGAGCCCTTGAAATGTCAGTGCAGAAGACAACTGTGGCTGGAGGCGCATTCACTGAAGGCCAGGGTTCAACAGAAAGAGGAGCTACTCACCCACATACTTCCCCTAAGGATGAACAGTGGTGACTGGCATTTTAACTAGGCATCAATCACCTTGGCCTGGGGACTAAAGCCTACCTAACCCACCCTTCCAGGAAAGTCCTTATCTGTCCCATTCCCCTTTTGATCCCCCACTTAATCAATATTACCCAAGCTGTTATGGAAAACAAATCAAACACGGGAAGAAATGGCAACAAGAAGGTTTAGGAGCCAGTTTATTACACCCATGGATCTGACTGGGATCTCTCCTAAATGCCTGCCCGATGGGGTTTTGGGGCTTTTATGGGGAGAGCAAGTGGGGAGGTACAAAGGCAGATTTGGTGCATTATGACTGGAGGATTGGATGGCACCATGGGTTGCTAAAGGAGTTTAAACATCTCAAGTTACGTTGGAAGGCCATCAGTTAAATAAGCATGGGGTACACAAAGAAGTGTCCCATTATCAGGCTTGTCCTGACATGTCCATCTGGTTTTGGTGGGCTTTCTTGGCAGACTTTATTTAAAATTTTAATTTCTCTTTCAAACTGACTATACTTGTAATCTTATTGGTTTGGTTAGGTTTTCAACGCAGAAGAAGCAACAAACAAAAGGGAAAAGGAGGCCTTTACTGTGGACACGTAGAGGAGAGGACTGTATGCAGCACAGAGCCCCTCTGAGGTAGACAGAGGAGACTGGGGGTTTATGAGGACTCTGGCTAGAGGCAGAGCTTGAGGGGCGGGCTCGGTAATGCATTAGGAGCTGATTGGGGCTTCCCTGCCAAGCGGGAAGGGTAAAAGGAGGTTGTATTCAGTGCTGAGGAGAGACGAAGAGGGGAGCGGGGAAGTGGTCATTAGGAAGATAGGCTGTTGTGTTTTGGGCTTCAGCCATGTTCGACCACCGCCACAATGATTCAGCAGTTCATACCGGGGCAGGAACCCACAGGTTCACCACAGTCTTGTCCTACCTCATACCCACTTTGAGATTTCCCATTGGATCAATATTACCTAAGTGACTACACTTGTAATCTCATTGATTGATTATAGTTCTGTACAACTTGGTCACATAACTCTGCTGGCTTTTCTCATTAATCTGTCTTTTGTTATAGGAGCAGCATGAAGAAAGGTATCACATTTTTCCATCCCTACACAAGGCTATGAACACAAGGCATAGTGGAGTCTGCAGAAGTGGTCATCAGAACATATGTACCAGAATTTTTGTATGAATTAAACAAGAATAATTGAGTATAGTAAAATTTAAGAAAATGAAGTTCTTTTTTTCTTGACTTTGCCAATTATGAAGCAGACAGAAATTAAAGGATATTGAAATCTCGGTATTAAATCTCCACTAGTTTATTTGTCCTCTTCTCTCATTAAACAAGAAGATTTTGAGGCCTCTTTACTCAGGAGATGTATTCAAACAAGAGGTATGAAATTTACTATGTTGCATAATTATTTGTGCAGCTCCTACCACACTTATTAGCAGGTCTCCTAACTTAGCTTACCTGCCGTTGGAGTTCTGGGAGAGTGTATGTACTAACTCCTTCCCTTCCCCTACTGCAAAACAGACTTGAGGCCCAGGGGATTTTCTCCCTTAAAAAAGAAAACCCAAAACCCCAAACAAACAAACAAAACCAACCAATAAACAAAACAATAGGTTCAGTTTTAATGGTGAGGTCAAAAAAAGCCATCTTTACATTAAAACATGAGTTTTTGGCCCAAGTTCACTATCAACTACTTTTAAGAAAAATTAGGGATGGGTATGTTGATGACACTTGTAATTCCAACAGTTTGAAGGCTGAGGCTGGAGGATCACTATGAGTTTGAGCCCATGCTGGCCTGCTTTGTGAGTTCAAGGTTAAAGGGCTGTGAGGGGTTGAAGGGTCTGCACTGGAAGCCAAGAGACAATATCCAATATGAAGGTAAAGGTGGGCTCCTCCAAAGAAAGCAAAGGGAGCCTTTCTTCTTCGTTTCCATCTTTATTCCATGCAGGCTCTAAGCCTATTGAGTGGTGCCACCCGTGTCCAAGGTGGGGCTTCCATTGTCCACAGCTAGAACTATGATAAACCAATTTAGTTATCACACACCCTTAATCTATACTCACTCACCCTAGATCCAGCCACCTCCAAAAAGACCCACCTATGAGCACCCGAGGCTTTAGGAGGACACACAGATGGAAGCCATAACAAGTGAGGATGAGATTATTTAAATCCAGGGCTAGTGAACTCTGTCCTGCCAGCTCCCAGACAGCCGCTAAATGATTGTCATACTTCTACGCACAGAACTGAGCCCAGATTTACAGTAACAAAGGGGACAAAATGAAGGTCAAGCTTTGCTCTGCTTTTCGTTACCTGTTAGGTGTCTATCAGCCCAAGTAAAGCGGCATGGTTCATAGCAAAACTGGCTTTTAAAGCCCCAACTGTCCCAGAAGAAAACACACTCATATTTTCAATGAGTAGCAGGTGAGGGCCTAGGCTTCTGCCTGTTCCCCATTTCTATGGCGGCCTCTATGTCATGACTGCATTGTCATGGGCTGGTCTGTGAGGCTCTGCTTTTCCTGAAGCCTGGGATGACTGCAGGTCTAGGAGACTGGCTGCAGACTTCTAGGTATTATTCTAGGGCTGGTCAGAACTGGCTATTGTAAAAGTTGGCAATTTGGTGACCCTAAGATCCTGAAAATTAGCTATTTTTATCTTGGTGTCCTCAATCTCGAAGGAGGATAAGATAGATTAGGTAAATTTAAGGCTAATAAACCTTGCAATACTGACACTTCAAGACCCTTCTTGGGAGCAAGTATTACCCTGATTCCACAACCAGAAAAGGACCCAACTAAAAAAGAAAACTACAGGCCAATCTCCTTAATGAACATAGCTGTGAAAATCCTCAGTAAGATACTGGCAAACAGAATGCAGCATACCATCAAGAAGATTATACACTATGATCAAGTAGGATTCATTTCAGGGATGCAGGGATGATTCAACATATGCAAATCAATAAATGTAATACACCATATCAACAGAGCCAAGGATAAAGACTATATGATTACCTCAATAGATGCAGAAAAAGCATTTGACAAAGTCCAACACCCATTCATGATAAAAACCCTACAGAAAATTGGAATAGATGGTCTTATCTCAATCTGATCAAAGCCGTCTATGACAAACCAACAGCCAAATCATACTAAATGGTCAAATACTGAAAGCTTTCACTCTAAAATCAGGAACACGACAAGGGTGTCCACTACCACTACTCTTATTCAACATAGTTCTGGAAACATTGGCCAGAGCCATTAGACATGGGAAATAAATAAAAGGAATAATGATATGAAAGGAAGAAGTTAAATTATCCTTATTTGCAGATGACATGGTACTCTATATATAAGATCCCAAAAACTCCATCAAAAGACTTATAGATTTCATAACCAGATTCAGTAGAATATCTCGATACAAAGTAACACTAAACTCAATAGTAATAACGTCTGTATACAAACAATAAACTCACTGAGAGACAAATTAGGGAAACCACATCTTTCAGAATAGCATCAAAAAAAAAAAAAGACCTAGGAATCAATCTAATGAAGGAAGTAAAAGATCTCTATGTTGAAAACTACAGTACTCTGGAAAAGGAGATTGAGGGGGATATCAGCAAATGGGAAGATAAATGGGAAGATATCCCTCATTCTTGAGGAGGAAGAACAAACATAGTGAAAATGGCCATACTTCCAAAATTTTTATACAGATTTAATGCAATCCCAATCAAAATCCCAACAGTACATCTCATAGAATTAGAGAAAACATTCCTAAAATTCATTTGGAACCAGAAGAAATCTAGAATAGCAAAGGCAATTCTTGGCAACAAAGACAAGGCAGATGGTATCACAACCCCTGACTTGAAATCAGCATGGTACTGGCAAAAAGAACAGACCCAAGGAACAGTAGAACAGAATAGAAGATGCAGACACACTCCAGACACATTCAGCCACATTATCTTTGACAAAGGAGTCAAACATGCTCATTGAAAGAAAGATAGCTTCTTTTGTAAACGGTGCTGGAAAGACTGACATTTCACAAGCCCCAAACTAAAACTAGACCCATGTGTATCACCATACACTAAGCTAAAGTCAAAATGGATCAAGGATCTCAATGATAAAACAGAAACATTAAATCTACCAGAAGAGAAACTAGGTAGAAATCTTGAAGACATAGGTGTAGGCAGAGACTTCAAAACTCAGATCACGCGGGAAATACTTCAAGGAATCAACTGGGATCTTACCTTATTAAAAAGCTTTTGCACAACAAAAGAAATCACCAACAGAGTGAAAAGACAACTCACAAGGTGGGAAAAATTTTAGCCAGTTGTCCCTCAGACAGAGGATTTATATGGAGAACATATAAAGAACTGAAAAATATCAGACCCCTCCCCCCCAAATTTAAAGACCTAATTCAAAAACAGGCATCTGAGATGAATATAGACTTCTCAGATGAAGAAGTACAGACAGCAAATAAATACATGAAAACATGTTCAACATCGCTGGTCATCTGAGAGATGCAAATTAAAACAACACTGTGATTCCATCTCACCCGGGAAAGAATGGCTGTCATGAAGAAATCAACCAATAACAAATGTTAAAGGGACTGTGGGGAAAAAGGAACTCTTTTTCACTGTTGGAGTGTAGACTGGTGCAACCACTGTGGAAATCAGGGTAGAAATTCCTAAAAAAACTAGGCTAGAGGTCCCAGCTATTTCCTTTCTGGGTATCTTCCCAGAAGAATTAAAAACATCATTCCATAGTGATATTTGTGCACCCATGTTTATTGCAATGCAATTTGTAATAGCTAAATCTTGTAAACAATCCAAATGCCCATCAACTGGGGAATGGATAAAAAAAGTTTTTTTTATGCAATGGAGTACTACTCAGCCACAAAGAAGGATAAACTTGAGACTTTTATAAGTAAATGTATGAAACTTGAAACTTGAGATCATACTTATAAGTGAAATAAATCAGATTCACATGTGTAAACATTGTATTGTCTCCGTGATTTGAGAAACTGAAAGAGTAAATAAAGTCCAAAATGTACAATAGATATTGTGAAATGGGAAGAAATTGTTCAAAAGGAAAGAGGAACTAGAGTGGGGGAAAGGAGAAATGAAGGAAGGGAAAAGGGGAAAAAACACAAGAGAGTTATACTACTAGTTTCTCCTAGTTCATTGAAAGAAAGGTTTTAGCTAGTATGATTTTGAGAATTTTTATGCCCATATCTTATACTCTGAGTAACTACTTTGAAGATAATATGCAATGTATTAATGCATTGCAACTACTGTTATTCTATTATTTTGTTTTGATATTTTGTTTTACTTTTTTTCCACTAAAAACCCCCATGGAAATGGCATAAAAAGGGTCTGGGTGAGGGAAAGCTGCTCGGGTTGTGGAGTCCAGGAGGCAGAGAGAAGGGGGAGCTGGAAGGGAGACGCACCCTGTGGTCACCCTGCCCCCATCTCTGCTAGCCAGACCCTGCCTGCTAACAGCAAGTCAGCTGTAAGCCCCGCCCATCCAGTCATTCTCCAAAAGCTCCGCCTGTGGGCGCATGCAGCTCTTGGTGGACATGCAGATCTGACGCACACAGTCGGCCAGTGCACTAATGACCTCCACTTGCAAGGTTTTCTTCCTCACTCCCCAAAAAAGGCAGGAGTCTCAAAGACTAAGTCACAATCCGCAGAAAACTCTTCCCAGTATTCCCCTTGGTAATGGGATATCGATGCTACACAGTGTTTAGTAATCAAATGTCATCTTGGTTTTTCTGCTAAAACTCTCCCTAGGAAGTATGGTTTTATAGGAGTGTCAGCCTAGATCCTGATCAATTCTGCTACAGATTTTTCTCTCAAGCAATGAGCTGAGTGGGGGTACCTGCTTGTAACCCTAGCACTCAGGACCCTCAGGCAGGAGGAGTTGAAAGTTCAAAGTCAGCCTGGTTTACATAGAGACCTTGTCTAAATAAATAAGTAAATAAATAAATATGAAAAGCAACGCGTTTCTATCACTCCCTTTTCACATACAAATGTTTTTCACTTTCATAAAAGTTCAAAAACTACGTCTCAAAACACACTTTGAATTAACATGATCCAGACATTTCTTAAGAATATGTTCTTGGAGAAACATAATTTGACAAAACAGGGTGAGAACTCTCTGTCAGAACACACTCACTTTAATGGAGAATGAGACTTCCTTTACAAATACATAAACAAATCACAGCACAGCACGTGTCCCATTGACTGGCGTCCACTAAGGTAACCCAGGTGCTATAGGGTTAGAGTGAGTAGTCTTCTATCTTGACTCAGCGTTTCCACGGAAGACCACAGCCCGGGCTCGCCAGATTCCTTCGGGGAAACTGAGTGTCCTTCCACCGTTGGCTCCCAGCCGCGGGTCTACAGGCGAAGGAGTACGAGTGCCTCACAGTGGTGAGTGTCTCACCAGAAGGAGAGAAAGAGAAATTGTCTTTCTAGGACCTGTAGTGTCTCCACAGCAGAGGGCACCATAAACTGCTGCTTGAAATCCAGAAGAAAGTGAAAATAAAGACTTTTCCGTGAAATAGATAAAGGAAGATCCTGGAATGGCACATCCTTTTAAAAACTGTTATCCTGAGAGCACTGTAAGCGCAGCACGTGTCTGAGGTGGTTTTTTCTCTTCTGTAAAATGTCAGTTGCCATTTAGGTTGAGGTAGATACATTTCAGTGGGTAAATAAAGTTCTTTGCTTAAAACAGCATGCATTTGCCTTCTGTCGGTAGGAAGGTATGTTTTTAACACTCTGTGAAATCCAGACATATATTTTTAACCCTCTAAACTGAAGCGAAGAATAAAAACTTTAATGAAAACAACCCATCGTGGTCATCATACACCCAAAGCAAGTCATGGTAAGGAGCCGCCACCCCGACGGCAGAATTTCCAGCATGGCGATCAAATCTCAGGCTGCGGTGTGGAACAGGGAAAGTAAGGAGGTGCGCAGCAGGAGGAGAAGCGGAACTCACGTCTCCGGGCGGGGGCCGTGCTGCCGTCGCAAATCATACTCTAGGAGAATGTGTGTGAAATGAAAACTGTCCCGCTTACGTTGCTAAGCAAAAAAAGAAAATCACAGAATATTAGGTTTAGCAGCATACATTGTAGTTTGCAGTATAACCAGAAAATATACTGGTTGGAAATTTGTGAATATGAAGTGTTTATCTTTGCCTAGTGAGGTAACAGTTGACTTGTTTCTAAAAATTTTCTTTTTAGATTTGTGATTTTTTCAAAACTTCTTAACATTTTTGTATTGCATATGTTACTTCTGTAATCAGGAAAATAATATTATTGAAAATATTGACTCCTAAATCAAACATTCTGAGCCCCTACTCAGCCATGTGTGCTCCCTCTTCTTACTACAATGCAGATGAAACAGTCACCTAGAATCTTGCTGTGAGCTATATACTCCGTTCATTTATTGGTTGATTGATTGATTGATTGATTTTTGAGACATAGTCTCACTAAGTCACTAAGTTGTCCTGCCTCAGCCTCCTGGAGTTCTGGGATTTATAGATATGTGTTACCACGCTCAACTTTGGCTAATTTTTTTTTTTTTTTGAGATAGGGTCTCACTATGTAGTTCAGACTGGCCTTGAACTCACTATTAGCCTAGGTTGGCCTGGAGCTAGCAGCAATCCTCCTGACTCAGCCTCCCAAGTGCTGGGATTACAGGTGTGTGCTGCCATGCCCAGCCTACTTTGCCCAATGGAGTAGATTCACTTCTTTATATCCAAGCATCCTTCAAGAAAAATACTTCACCATTTAGATAATTTTCTCTTAGCTGTCTTTCAGATGTCTGACTGAAACAATTTCCAGGGAGCCTCTACTTTTAATACAATATTTTTCTAAGAATCACCTCACTAACCCCTCCCTTGATTTCCTGCCATTCCTTCTTAAGAAAATAAAGCGTGGTGTTGGGAAGAAAGCATGAGCTATAGTGTATACTAACAGATACAGCTATTGATACTTTTAAACTGTAGAGCCTTAGCAAGGTGCTTGTCCACTTTGAGCCACCAGGGGGCAATGCAGGAAACCTGTACGTTGTTAGCCACGCAGACCTTGCAGACTAAATCCTTCCGTGTGGAAATGGCAAAGCGATCTGTTAATTGCCACTGCAAACAAACGAAAGAACAAAGACCTAACCCCAGGATGTCTTGCCCCACAAATTTACAAGAAGAATAGGGCCATATATACAAAATAACATTGTGTGATGGAAATAACATTATAGCTTCAAGAAAGTGTGACATGTCAAGGCTAAGCTTGTTGCCAGATGTAAAGCATTTTTACCCTTTAGTGCCTATGAAAAAACGAACTTTCATTTCTACAGGGTTAGGGAACACAGAGCAGTAAATACAGGCTATGCCCATATTTGATGGAGAATAACCTATATTTAAGTCTACCATGTTCATTGTCAGCTTTAAACTAAATAAGAGATCATCAGGAGAAAGACCCATGCATATTCATCTACAACTCTTCAGCACCTGGATCTTGTTTGGTGCAGGGTGGGAAAGGGGCCTGTTTGTATGGTGACTGAGAATCTCTTCCTCAGTCTCAGAGAAGTAGGGGCAGGATGCTTCTCCTAAGTAGTAAGATTCCTGAGACTCTCTTCTACTCACTGTGGCAATTTAAAAGTTACTGTGACAGAGAACTTTGTTAGTGGGGAAGCAAGATAATTTTGTGAAAAAATGGAGTGTTTCTCTTAGAATGACTTTGAAAATAAGTGCCTTTAGGCTGTAGTGTTTTACTCTCAAACTATGTATGATCATGAATTCATAATGCTTCCAATTTCTCTGAAGCAGAGTTCTGCAAATTCTAACAAACACCAGGACCCCCCCAGGTTAGCATTCTCTAAAATCTGAAAGACAATAAGATAAAAGTATAAAAACTTGTAAAGCAGTACCCGTTGTGTCCAAGACAGATCCATTCTGAGTCATTGTCTCCAGAATGTCTGCTGTCCCTAGGCTGACCAGGTCACCAAACATTGCTGAAGCCAGAGATAAGCTTCTCCTGAAATAAGATGTAAGCTATGTAATGAAATAGGCCAAAGGACATGAAATATTCGAAAGGAAGAAAAGAAGACAAGACAAGACAAGAAAAGAAGAAAGGAGGGAGGAAGCATAAAAGGGATACGGAGCAAGACTCCACAAGAACATGAAACTGCACTGTACTGGATGCCGTCTTCCTCCCCTAATCCCGGCTCAGGGCAGTGCGTGAAGGCAGTTGAGTGGCAACAGATCTTGAGTCCCTGGAACTAGAGTTTCCCTGGGGCTAGAGTGTGTCCTTCTGCCCCTAGTAGCTAGTGCTGTGCCTGGCACAGAGTGCTGGCTGGCTTCTTTCTTGAAGCTCAGTCTCAGCTGACAGTGTGGCATCACTCCGCCTAACTCACACTAGTACTTGGGAGCTGTAGGTGGGGCATCACTGACTCCTCACGATGTTTTAAAGACCACACATCAGCCCCTTCACTAGACCCATTTGCGTTGCTTAAAGCCAAGTTAGGGGATAAAGATATATCTTAGCCAGCTCTGTACACATCAATACATGGAAATAGGGCCAGAATGGAGACCACTGCTCTTCTTTCAGGGAGAGTTGTCCCGGTGTCCTCCACACTAGCTGGAGCAATGTTTGGTTATAAGTGCAGGGATATGTAATACACAAAACTTGCCAAGTCATTCTGTCACTCCGTTTTTCACTACTGGGACTAGATACCTGACATGTACAACTTAAAGGTGGAGAGATTTGCTTTGGCTCACAGTTTCACGGCATTCAGTCTATGGCTGGCCAGCTCCAAGGCAGGAATATCATGGAAGAAGTACACAGTGAAGGAAAGCTGCCCAACCCATAGTGTCCAGGAAGCAGGGACCAGGGGAAGAGCACCAGCAAGGAGGTGACCGGTGACCAGGCAGAATTTGCAAAATCACACTGGGCAAGATCCACGTCCTCGCTGCAGGCCCCGGCTTCTATGATCTCAATGGTTGACCCATCGAGGTTAGTGCCCTCACAATGCAATCACCTCTCTAGGAGTCCCTTAATCAAGTTGACAGTCAAGATTAACCAACATAGTCATTTAATGTGTGAAGCAGAGTATTCTACCAATTATAAATTACACTATGTTCTGTTCTATCTCAGTGATCAGCTAGTTAGCATTTTTCCTTTGAACTCCAGTTGCCCTCTGGGACAGACACCACGACCAGAACCCTAGAAATGCAGATTCCTCACCCATGCTGTCTTGCACAGGGCTGAGTCCTGTTTCCCACACCCTCCAGGGGCTGACAAGGTCCTTTTCTAAATGTACAGTTCACAAAGACATCATCATACCCCCCCTGCATGACTTACAGAGTCATACAGTGTTTAAAACTTCCTGAGGTACACACTTTCCCCTAGGTTGGCTCTTCTAAACTTCTGATATCAGCCTGGGCCAACTCGGCACATTAACTTGGACTCCTGACCACCTTCCTCAGGGCAAGTTCTGTAGTGAGTCAGTCAGTGCTGTCAAGAACTGGCTTCTGCAAAAGAAGTGGCCTGGGCAGGCTTCTGAGAAAATGGCAGAGTAGTGAGCAGCAGAGAGAAAAAGCCTTTCTGAGATTTGCTGTCCAGACATGGAAATATAGCAACACAAGGAAGAGAAGAAGGAAGGAAGTGGGTTCCCTGGATGCAGGAAGAGCCTGCAGTGAGAACTGAAAACCCACGGGGAGAGCGGAGAGAGAAACTTCAACAAAGGCACTGGTAGGCATTGCCTTTTCCCTGAGTCGGGACACTCTGCATATAAAGAGAGGTTCAATTTTCAAGCACACAGTGACTGCTGGCAACTCCAGGAGCCTTCACAGACATGCAGCAGTGCAATGGAGGAGTAGATGCCATGGACTGAACTGGCTGGTGAGTGGAGTAGATTAGGCCTTCCTGTGGGAGAGGGTGATTACCTGGGAGTCGTCTTACAGAGGGGCCAACTGAGCTCAAAGCTCAGAACAACTGCTAGCTCCATCCAGTGGCTCCCAGCTGAGTTCAAGCCTGCAGAAGGTGCACTAATGGCTGCAGGCCTGATCCCAAAGTCATGGACAGAAACCAACTTAATCTTCAGGGAAATAAAGGTGCAGGCTCACTGCGATAATCCACTACCCTGCGGTAAGGGTACTGCTGGTTTGTTGGGATAAATCAGCATGGATCTGGGTTCTGCTCTGTCTGCACACATTGTTTACAAGTGACAGCAGAGACAAACCTTGAAGTGGACCTTCGCCCCACTCTCTCTCTTTTCTTTTCTTTCTTTCTTCTTTCTTTGTTTCTTTCTTTTCTTTCTTTTGTTGTTTCTTTCTTTTCTTTTTTTCTTTGTTTCTTTCTTTCTTCTTTCTTTCTTTCTTTCTTTTTTTTCTTTCTTTCTCTCTTTCCTTTGTTCTGTGTTTTTTCTTCACTTTTGATCTTTTTCTATGAGTGTGAAAGTGGTTTCTAGTTTTTTTGTGGTTTTCTGTTCTTTCTTTTACTTCTTCCTTCTCTCCCCTCCTGTCTTCTGCACCAGTTTCCCAAAGTTTGCATAATCTCCCTTTATCCTCCAGCCTTGCTTCTAGTTTCTTCCTCTTCTATTTCTCTATTTTTTTTCTCCTAACCCCTTTTAAGTTTTCTTCTCTGAGGGTAAAATTGAGGTATTGAGGGCTTATTTACTACATACAATTTTCTGATTCATATTAGATTTTATTATATAACCACAAATCTAGATCATATGGTTAAAGGTGGCAAATTAATGGTTGCCTCAGTTTGTCATTTTCTAGACTGTGTTTGAGGATTTTGTTATTGCTGATTGCACCACTTTAGCTAAAGTGACATAATTGTTCTAACCAGCTGTTCTTCCTGGTATACTAAGACTGAGATTGCCTATGGGTCATAGAGAATACTGTGGGCCTGTGCCAAAGATCAAGGACGGGGCAGTGTAGGCAGCAACTTCTCATCCCCAATAAATTGAAAAAGTAGGATCTTGCAACAGACTCTGTTATGGTTTGTGTCTGCATGTTCCCCTAAATCCTCATGCAGTCATGGGGTGGGCTTCTAAATATTTGATTGATCCATAGCCCAATGCTGGGATTATGAGTGTTAGTGCTATACCTGCCCTGGGGTGGATAGTTTGCATATGTAAGGGAGAGAAAGAGGCTGCTTGCCACCACTTCTCCTCTTGTGCTCTTGTTGCTTTTGCTGTCTTCCTGTCTTCTGCCGCCATGAACTGTTGCCCTCAGCCATGTGCCACTCTGCCTAGTGGAGCTAGCCGAGTATGGACTGAAACCTCCACAAACTGTAAGCTAAATAAAACCTTCCTTCCTTAATTCTAGGCATCAGGTATTTGTCTCAGCAGCAAGAGAAAAGCAAGTGAGACAGATTCAAAATCCAAAAGCCGGTTACACCTGAAAGACACTTCAAGAAGTAGTCATTTCCTAAGGGTTCTAAATACTAGCAATGAAGCTACTCACCATAGACAATTTAAAATCCTCAATCCAGAATTAAACTTAAAAAAATAGAGAATGAGATGACACTTAAATAAGATGCAATCCCACACATCCAGTCCACCAAAGGCAAAGCCAGGGGCAATGACATGAGACAACCTGAAAGCCATCCACCTGGCCTCTCTGAAATGGCAGCAACAAAGCAAATGAATGAGGCTCTAGAAAAAAAATCAAATCAGAAATAATTTCTCAGATGACTGCAGAGATGGTGTCCACAATGAAAACCATGCTTCATGACTCTAGAGCAGATACAGATTAAAAAAAAAAAAAAATAGAGGGGATTAGGAAAATTATGGAAGCCATGAATTCTCAACATAGGAAAGAAATGGAATCCATAAAACAGATTCAAGCAGATTTAGTCCATGAGACTAAAAAGTATCCATGGCAGAATAACCCAATCTGAGGACAGAATCTCAGACATAGAACTAGGTTTGTGGTTAGTGATTATGAAGAGAAAAATTTCTTTAAAATAGCAAGGGATCACAAGAAATCAATCCAGCAGCTGCTAGATGATGTAAAGCATAATGAAATAAGATTGATTGGAGTCAATGAAAAAACAGGAGATGGAGCAAATGATATTTTAAAAAAATTTGTTAACAGATGTCATGGCAGAAAACTTTCCTGGCAGGGAAAAAGAATTTGACACACAGATACATGAGGCATATAAAGCTCCAGTTAGCCATAATAAAAAAAAATTTACAGCAAGGAATATAATAGTCAAGATTCCAGAAATTCAACACAATTAAATGATAATGCCAATACAACATACCAGAACTTATAGGACCCAATGAAAGAAGTCCTTTGAGGGAAATTTATACCAGTGAATACCCATACCAGGAAAACAGAGCAAGCTCAATTAAACAGCTTAATATTGAACCTGAAGCTGCTAGAAAAACAAGAGCAGGCCAAACCTAAAACTTATATGATGGAAAAAATTTTAAAAATCAGAGCAGAAATTAATGCAATGGAGACTAAGAAAACAATACAAAGAGTCAATGAATCAAAGAGTTGGTTCTTTGAAAGACTGAATAAAATTGACAAACCCTTAGCCAGCCTTATAAAAAAAAGGACAGAAAAGAGTTAAATCCACACAACTAGGGAAAAAAGGGTGAAATCACAGCATACCCTACAGAAATGCAAAAGATCATCTATACCTACTCTGAGAACTTGTGTTCTAATAAGGTGGAAAATGCAAAAGAAATGGACAGATTCCTAGATATATATGAACTATCAAAGATGAATCAAAACAATATAAAAATGCTAAATACACCAATATCAATTGGTGAAATTGAAGATGTAATTTAAAATCTACCAACAAAGAAAAGTACAGGCTCTGATTGATTCCATCCTGAACTCTACAAGAAATTTAGAAACGACCTAATACCACTATTTCTCAGACTTTAATGAAATTTAAAGGGAAGCAATACTCCCAAATTCATTCCTAGTAGCAAGAATTGCCCTGATATCAAAACCAGAGAAGAACCCAACTAAGAAAGAGAACTACAGGCCAATCTCCTTAATGAACATAGATGAAAAAAATCCTCAATAAGATACAGGCAAAACAAGCCACAAAGACACTCAGCCACCTTATCTTTGACAAAGGAGCCAAACATGTTCACTGGAAGAAAGATGGCCTCTTTAATAAGTGGTGCTGGAAAAACTGGCTTTCCACATACTGAAGACTGAAACTAGACCCATGTCTATCATCATACACCAAAATGAAGTCAAAATAGCTTAATGATTTAAATATTAAAACAGAAACACTAGATCTGTTGGAAGAGAAAGTAAGTAGAAGTCTTGAAGACATAGGGGTAGTTAGGGAGTTCATGAACAAAAACCAAACTGCATCAGAAATACTTCAAAGAATCAACAACTGGGATCTCATCTTATTGAAAAGGTTTTGTACATCAAAAGAAATCACCAACAGGGTGAAAAGAAAAACCACAAATTGGGAAACAATTTTAACCAACTGTCCCTCAGACAAAAGACTCCTGTCTAGAACATATAAAGAACTAAAAAAAGAAATCAGGCCCAGAAAATTCAAAGACCCAATACAAATGGGCATCTGAGATGAATACACACTTCTCACAGAAGAAATACAAATGGCAAATAAATACATGAAAAAATGTTCAATGTCATTAGTCATTTAAGAAATGCAAATTCGAACAACACTGACATTCTGTCTCACCCCAGAAAGAATGGCTATGATCAAGAAATCAACCAATAACAAATGCTGGAGGGGCTGTGGGGAAAAAGGAACCCTTCTCCACTGTTGGTGGGAGTGCAGACTGGTGCAACCACTGTGAAAATCAGTTTGGCAACTCCTCAGTAAACTAGGATTAGAGTTCTCATTCAACCCAGCTATTCCCCTCCTGGGTATTTTTCCAGAAAAACTGAAAATATCATACCACAGTGATATATGTGTACCTTTGTTTATAGCATTACAATAGGTCATAGCTAAATCTTGGAAACAACCAAAATGTCCATCAACTGAGGACTGGATTAAAAAAATGTGGTATTTTTATACAATGGAGTATTACTTAGCTATAAAGAAAGATAAACTAGAGGCTTTTCTAGGTAAATTGATGCAACTAGAGACCATACTCATAAGTGAAATAAATTAGATTCACATGTATAAACACTGTATTTCCTTCCTACTGTAAGAACCTGAAATAGTCAATAAAATCTGAAAGGTACAATAGGTATTGTGAAAGGGAAAAAAAACTGCTCAGATAGGAAGGAGCAACTGGGATAAAGGAGGGGAGAGGAAAAAGAAAGAAGGAAGAGGGAAAAAATATGTATATATAAATACACAGGATAGCTAGGATAATTGTACTACTAATATCTGTTGGTTTATTGAAAGGAATAGTTAATGTGTAATTGTTTGATCAGTCTTACACGCCTATATCTGGTTATATGTGCAACCATTTTGAAGATAACATTATGTAATATAACAACCATTGTTAATATCTTATCACCATGTTTTGAAATTCTGTATTATTTTTATTGTTTTCTATGCTGTTTTATGTATTTGTTTTTGTTATTTTGGTTTTTTTTTCTCTTCAAAATGCAAAACAAAATTTATATGTGTATACAAGGATAGCTGAGATAGGTGTATTGCTGTGGTTTATTGAAAGGAACAGCCAATGCTTAAAATTTTCTTTTTTCTTGACCAATTTTGCATGCTTGAATTTGGTAAACAGAATAACTGATCTGAAAACAACCACTGTTGAACTCCTGCCATCTTGTATGGTAAAGCTCTGCATCATTTCCAATGGTTTTTTTTTATTACTTGTTACTGTCTTTGATTGATCAATCTCACATTCTTATGTCTGGTGGACTGAGCAATTTCACTGAAGATAACAGTATGTAATGTGGCAACCATTGTTAATTCCTATCATTTTGTTTTGAGGTTATGTATCGTTTTTGTTGTTTTTGTGTTGTTTTGATTTTGTCTTTGTCATTGTTTTGTTAGCTTTTTAATCTTTAAAATAAAAAAAAGATACTGGCAAATGGAATGCAGGAAATCATGAAGAAGGTTATACACCATGACCAAGCAGGATTCATCCCAAGGATGCAGAGATGGTTCAACATATACAGGTCAATAAATGTAATATACCACATTAACAGAGAAAAAGCATTAAAGTCCAACACCCATTCATGATAAAACCTCAACAGAAAATTGGAATGGATGGTCTTAATCTGATAAAAGCCATCTATGACAAACCAACAGCCAACATCATACTAAATGGCCAAAAATTGAAAGCTTTCACTCTAAAATCAGGAACAAGATGGACACTCTTATTCAATATAGTTCTAGAAACATTAGCCAGAACAGTTAGACAAGAGAAATAAATAAAGGAATAACAATAGGGAAGCAGGAAATTAAATTATCATTATTCGTGGATGACATGATACTCTACATAGAAGACCCCCAAAACTCCACCAAAGGATTCATAAATTTAATAACCAAATTCAGTAGTACAGCTGGATACAAAGTCAATACTCAAAAAATCAATAGCTTTCCTGTATACAAATAAGCTCACTGAGATAGAACTTAGGGAAACCACATCTTTCAGAATAGTATAAAAAATACCTAGGAATCAATCTAATGAAGAGAGTAAAAGACCTCCACTCTGAAAACTATAGTGTTCTGGCAAAGGAGATTGAAGAAGGTATGAGAAAATGGAAAAAGATTCCTTGGTCTTGAATAAGAAGAAGCAATATAGTGAAAATGGCCATACTTCCAAAATTTTTATAATGCAATCTCAATGAAATTCCAACAGCACATCTCAAAGAATTTCAGAAAACAGTCCTAAAATTCATTTGGAACCAGAAGAGACCTAGAATAGCAAAGGCAATTCTGGGCAACAGAGGCAAGGCAGGGGCATCACAATTCCACACTTGATATTGTACTACAAAGCTATTGTGATAAAAACAGCATGGTACTGGCAAAAAAAAGAAAAGACCTTAAAGATCAATGGGGCAGATTAGAAGATGCAGAAACAATTACAGTCATATTCAGCCACTGTTATTTGACAAAGGTGCCAAACACACTGGAAGATAATCTCTTTAGTAAATGGTGCTGAAAAAATTGGCTGGCCACATGCAGAAGATTAAAATCAGACCCATATTCATGGCAGATTGCTAAGCAGTAGAGAAGGAGCCGTTCTGAGATTTGTCATCCAGACACTGGAATATAGCAATGTGAGGAAGAGAGGAAGGAGAGAATTGAGTTCCCTGCATCCAGGAAGGATCTAAAACAAGAATTGAGCCCATGGGGAGAACAAAAGAGAAACTTAAACAAAGAAGGCAATCACTGGTGCAGTCTTCTCCCCGAGTCCAGACTCACTGGGTGGGAGGAGAGATTCAAACCTGCACACACGAGCTAGGTGTGGTGGTGCATGCCTGCAATCCCAACATTTGGGAGGCTGAGGCAGGAAGATCATTGTGAGTTTGAGGCCAGCCTGGCTACAAAGTGAGTTTAAGACCAGCTTGAACTGCATAGTGAGACTCTGTCTCAAAAAGAAAAAAAAAAAAAAAAAAAATCTGCACACACATGGTGACAACTGGCAACACCAGAGGCTCCACAGAGAGACACTGCAGTGAAAGGGAACAGTGGATGTGGAGGACTGCAGTACCTGGTGGTTTGTCTGCAGGACTGGGTATCCTGTGGGAGAGGGCAAATGGCGGGGAGCCATCTTGGAGAGGGGCCAACTGAGCTCAGAACTCAGAACTGCTGGGTCCATCCAACTGCTCCCAGCTGAGTTCAAACCCACAGAAGGTGTGCTGATGGCTGCAGGCTGAAAGAGTATGGCCCCAGACTCATGGTGAGAAACCAGCCTGAACTTCAGGGGAAATAAAGGTGCAGCCTCCCTGAGATTATCCACTACCCTGCTGTAAAGCTACTGCTGGATTGCTGAGATCAGTCATCACTGATCTGGACCCTGTCTCCACATGTTGTCTATCAGTGACAGCTGAGACAAACCTGGAAGTGAATGATTTTTTTCTCTCTCTGTCATTTCTTGTTTTTCTCCTTCATTGTTTGATCTTGTGTTTATATGAGTGTCATATGGTTTGTAGTTTCTGTGTGGTTGTTGTTTGCATAGCAAGAGAAACCACCAACAGTGTGGGAAGAAGTGTTTGCCAGCATCCCTCAGACAAATGACTACTATCTGGAATATATAAAGAAGTAAAGAAAATTAGACCCCCAAATTTAAAGACCCAATCCAAAAATGAGCATCTGAGATGAATACACACTTCTCAGATGAAGAACTATAAACAGCAAATAAATATATGAAAAAATGTACAACATCTCACTTCAGAAAGAATGGCTATTATCAAGAAGTCAACCAATAACAAGTGCGGGAGGGGCTGTGGGGAAACAGGAACGCTTCTCCACTGTTGGTGAGACTGTAGACTGGTACAACCACTGTGAAAGTCAGTGTGGAGATTCCTCAAAAAACTAGGACTAGAGATTCCATTTGACCCAGCTATTCCCCTTCTTGGTATCTTCCTGAAAAAATTAAAAGCACCCTACCACAGTGATGTATGCACAACCAAGCTCATAGTAGCACAGTTTGTAATAGACAAATTTTGGAAACAGCCCAAATGCCCACCAACTACTTAATGGATGAAAAAGATGTGGGTTTTTTCTTTTTATACAATGGAGTATTACTCTGCTATAAAGAAAGATAAGCTCAAGACACTCCTAGGTAAATGAATGCACCTTGAAACCATACTCTTAAGTGAAATAAATGGGACACACATGTGTAAATACCACACTGTTCTCTGGTGTGAGAAACCAAAAATGTGAATAAGGACCAAATATATAATAGGTATTGTGTAATAGGAAGAAAATATTCAAATGTGGAGGGGAACAAGGGAGAGGGATGGGGAAAGGAAAGAAGGGAAAAGTGAAAGAAGGGAAAAGTAAAAGCAGGAAAAAATGGAAACAAAGCTTTTGTAAATGGGGAGGGGAGGAGGTGTTGCAGGAAGGTGGGGGATGGGAAAAAGAAGCAAGTTATATCATGTACAGGTACAACTTCTCTATGATGAATGTGATCATTATGTATGTCTAAAAAGTACTTTATTCTTCTGATTGGAGGAGTAGAGAAAAAAAGTGGCCTGACTCAGTGGTTTCCATGTTACCAAAAACCAAGTGGGGATGTGACAGAAGGAGAGCTGGAAAGTGTGTGTGTGGGAAGTGTGAAATGCCTCAGCTGTCCTGTCAGTGCTCTGGAAACCGCTGGTGTGCTGGAAGGCTTGAGCCCAGCCCGCAGTAATGCATGACCGTGGGGGAGAAGGTGTTGTGAAGAGCAACCTGAAAAGTGTGAGGACCTCCCAGGGAGAGAAATCGGTCAGATAAACTCACTGATTCCAATTAGTCAATAGTTACATTTCAAGTTTTCAAAAGAATAAGCAAAGTAGTCAATTGAGACTGTTCTGGGGAGGTAAAGTAAACAGCGTCCCTTCTCCTGTTGGTCTTCACTTTTTCTTATGTTCTGATAGCAGCTTGTAAGGGTACCTAAGCACTTGTAAGTTAGAGGATCAGTTCAGCACAACTCTATCCTACTAGATGCTCTGTTGGGGAGGAAGAATAACTCCTTTAGGTCAAACATCAGGGAATCTGTTTACAACACTTAGTTCTGAGACATTTATAGTACATGTTGGAACATGAAAAGCTCTGTAATAAATTCTATTTAACTTCACTCCACTCTTTGTTCCAAAATATTTGAGCCTTAGAATGATTTTTCCTGTTACTACTGATACACTCTGGGAAATGCTCTCGAAACATTTTATGAGTTCCTGAGGGAGCTGGAGCTCTTCACTTCCCACATTTGCTTTCCAGTGTCACAGAATCTTTGTGTCACAGTAGGCAGTGAACCTGAGCAGTAGGAAGACACACAGTGCTGAATAGATCTTACAGTGTCAACAGGTCACAGAGTCTTTGCCAGACAGAAGCTTTCAAGTGCCAAGTGGAAAATGAAGACATTTAACTTCACAGCACAAAGATCACAAGAAGAACATGAAGCAGCTTCTAGCTCTCCATCCCTAGGAAAGCACACTCCTCTACTCCTGATAAAGGCCTGTGCTTCATTTGAGATGGGGACTGTTGAGGTGATGGAAAGAACGAGCTGATTCCTGCTACTATTTGTCATGCTTTGCTCAAGAGCACAGTCTGTCTTCTCTGGGTCAGTGGCCACTGGGCAAAGCCTTCCCATGCCCTTGGCATGTCCCCAGCCTTTCTTCTCATTCTTTGCCCTGGGAAAAACCCTGAAACCACCCCTGTGTCACTCTGGCTCCTGCTGTCTACACCGGTTCTTGTCTCCTAAGGTCACCCATCACTGCCTCCCTTCTCTGCAAGCCCCAGCCATAGGGACGAATTCGGATGAGGTGCAGCTCTTATGCAAAAGCCCCTTGCAAACACAGACTTGCAAGTTCTTGAAAAGTCTTTCTGCACCTATGATCTGTCAGCTGTATCAAGGCCTTGTCAAGAGATTCCTGTCTACCTGGTGAATACCTACTTATATTTCAAGCCTCCATTTCAGTGTCAACTACTTTGTGGGGCCTATTTTGAAACAATGTCTATTCATTCTTTTATATCTCATGCATATTTAAAACTTCATTTATCATCTGTCTCCCTACAGAGAACTATAAGTCCTTTGAAGAAAGGGGCCATGTCTTATTTATCTTTGTACATTAACTACATTTTAAATAATTGTCAAATGAAGTAAAAGGAATAGCTATCATAAGCAAGGTTTATTATGGAAAGGGAAGCATAGCATAACATTTTTTTTTTTTAGTTTTCTCCTGGTTTCAGTGGCGGTATGTGACAGATTCATAAAGGGGGCAGCTGAGATGCATGGCTGCAAAAGTCAGTCTGTGAGCAGGACACACAGCCAGGTGTGAAAGGCCTGAGCAAGACTTCTGGGTGGTCCTGGGTGTGTTGGAGAAATTTAGAAGTGGACAAGACTTGGATAGGTGGGAAAAGGCGTGTTAGATAGGCAGCAGAAATGACAAAGTGATTCAAAAGGAA
The DNA here is from genome assembly GCF_000276665.1 of Chinchilla lanigera. Lineage (NCBI taxonomy): Eukaryota > Metazoa > Chordata > Mammalia > Rodentia > Chinchillidae > Chinchilla > Chinchilla lanigera. Next base: position 1,625,936 of record NW_004955550.1, on the reverse strand, counting down.
AATTTGCACAATGGTAAACAGACAAATTTGGCTGGAATAGCAAGTTTAACATTGATGCCATACTTTCATTGAAATTATTGTTCTTATTGTTCTCAAATTTCATGACTGACCGAGTACTTCACTATCGTATATTCCCCTACCCCTCTACCACAGATGTAAACCTAGGGGTTAGGGTTACATCGGAGTGCCATGGCTCCTTAGTCATCTTTAATTTGGTCTTTGAGGCTTTTGGAGAATTCAAGAAAGGGAAGACTTTCCATCCTTCTTTTAAATTAGACTTCATTTTTTAAGAATATTTTTAGGTTCACATAAAAATTTAGCAGAAAATACAAAGGGTTCCCATATCACCTTGTCCCCCCATGCACAGCCTTCCCTGACCAACATCCCCCATCAGAGTGGAACACTGGTTACAGATGATAAACCTGCAGCAGCACATCATTGTCACCCAAAGCCTGTAGTCCACGTTAGGTTTCATTTCTGGTGTTGTGCACCACGTGTATTTCAGCAAACTTCTAATGGCATGCATCTACCATTATAGTATCATTCGGGATACTCTTACTGCTACGAAGTTCTGCATTTTGTCTGTTCTTCTCTTCTTCCCCACCAAACAATGATCTGTTTACTGTCTCCTCAGTTTTGCCCTTTCCAAAATGTCAGGTAGTTGGAATTATATGGAAGGTAAGCTCGCCACATTGGCTTCCTTCTCTTAGCAACGTGCACTTACGGTTCTTCTATGACTTTTTTTAATGGCTTGATGGTCATTTCTTTACAGTGCTGAGTGCTGTTTTATTGTCTTATATACCACATTAGTTTTTGAAGGCTATCTTGGGTACTTTCAAACTTGGACCATTATAAATAAAGCTGCTGTTCTGTGTTTTTATGTGGACATAAGTTTTCAACTCATTTGAGTAAACACCAAGGAGTGCTATTGCTGGATCACAGGGTGGGAGCATGTTTAGTTTGTAGGCTACTTTTTCTTTTGCTTTATTTTATTTTGGTTAACATACAATAACAGTACATATTAATGGGATACTGTGTGATATTTTAACGCATGCATATAACATGCACTAACCAAAACAAAGTTATTTGTATTTTTCTCTCCTTTTCATTTCTTGATATTTGGAGGCATCAGCTCTTTTATCCTAGATCTTCATAAAAGATGTAACAGCTTACTGTGAACATAGTTGTCCCATTGTGCTGTAGAGCACTATAACGTATTCCTTTTTCTCTGTGTCCTGATACCTGTTATCTAACTTCCCTTGACTTGCTTCCCAGGCTTCTGTAACCACTCTTCAACATTTCAACATTCAAACGTGGACTTCTTTAGTCTCCACATATGAGAAGGAACTTGTAGTGTTTGTCTTTCTGAGACACTTCCTTGTTTACTAGCACATTCTTCATTTTGAGTTTGCTCGTGTTTCCATACGATAAGATTCAGGTTGTGCGATTTGTATTGGAATACTGCATGGGTGATGCTAGGTCCTTCTCAGGACACACCACTGGAGGGAGGGGACAGCCCTCTGTCCCTCATGGGTGGTGTCAATTGCACTCATCCAGGCGAAGTGTCATGAGTTGTCTCTTATATGATTGCTTTTTTTCTCCATTTCAACTCATAAACTGTGGAAAGATGTATTAAGATCATCTAAATAACATGTTTCCTTTCAAAATTTCGCACCAGATTTAACTTCTGTTGATAATTCTTATTAATCTTCATTTTTATAATAGTGGCAAAATGATAATTTTTCAACTCTACACTGAATAGTCTGCTCTCAGCATTCTACTTTAAGCAAATGCCCTCTCTTTACATTTTAAAATTTATATTTATTACCAGTATGGGCTTATGAATTGTTATTTTTTAAAAGCTTATAACTCACTATTTGGATATTTAAATTGTCTCAGTGTCACACCCTGGGATCCCTTTCCTGCAAATGTCTGTGCCTCTGAGATATGCTGTCCTTCCTGCTTTCTTAACATTTCATTATTTTCAGGCGTAACAATATATTCCAAATTCATCTTGCACTGCCTTAGTCCTAGAATCAGCAAGTTCCCCAGGGTCTCCTTATTCTTTAGCAGGAGATGGTGTTACAGACCAGGACCTGAGTATGAGGTGTGCTTATTGATCCTGGAGTGTCTGCTTCTAGGCTCTTGCAGTAAGCAAAGAAATATGTGTGCATATAAGTAATGCAAATGTTCACACCTACATATAAATAAGTATATACAGGTGTGGAGATATAAATGTGTATATAAATGCACATGGATCCAGGTAAATACTTTAATTCAATTCACGACCATAGAGTTCTTTTTTGCCTTCTCCCACTCTGTCATTGTACGTCCCTTCCACCACGGGAACTCTGACTTTAGCAACATTAACTTTTGTACTCATTTGATTTCTCTTACAATAATTCTAGACTACATTAAGAATTGCTTTACTCAACCACTGTACTGAACAAGGTTACTAAAAAAAAAGTTCAGCGTGTTTGCAAATTCTCCCCCACCCCCACTTTACTCTGCTTAAGATGGAAGGTTTACATCTAAGCCATGAAATCAGAAGAGATAAGAAAATCACTGCTGTTTAGTGAGTGTGTTGTGCAGCCAACACAGTGTTACTGGCTTTGGGTTATACTGTGGCATTGGGACTCAAACTGATGTTTACATTCCACAGAGTCCATACTTTGTTTCCCACTATATTGTGTTCTACAGAGTCACAAATGAAAAATTAAGTGGGCATAGAATCAAGAACAGCAGGGATTTTTTTTAATGACTGAGATGATAAAAAATAGACAAGCAGGCAGATATTTCAGACCATAATGGGGAGAGAGCTCTATTTCCCTCTCTTAGGCTGGCCATTGAGCATGATGGACAGATGACAAGGAGCATGTTCTAAGGAGATGAGTGGTTACTGAAAGTTCATTGCCTACCTCAGACCTCCCTCCAACAGCGATATTACACATTCTCTCTACTGCCAATGTGATTTTAAGTGCTTTTCTTGGGAGGGGAGAATTCCTTAGAATTTGAGAAATCAATAGCCATTCAGAAATGTTAAACAAGTGCCCCACTGTTAGCTGAGAACTTAAATCAACAATGACTTATTCTTCAGAATCAGAGCAGAACCTCCAGCCCTCCCAGCCAGCTTCCAGCTCTACAACGGCATTTGCAGTGCTCTGTGCTTTTGGAGCTGGGACATACCAGGGAGATATGAGGCTGTCCTGTGAGGCTCCCCCGGAGCTTGCAGGGGTTGAGGATTGGAAAGAAAAAGGTAGGGGACAATAGGCGACAGTGCAGTTGCCCCCAGCCAACACCTCTCCTGGTGTGGCCACCCTCTGCCTCCCCATGGAAGGTTCGGCCACAGGAACCTGAAGGAAATGGAAACTGCTTTGCTGCTAAGCCCCCCTTCCTCTGCACCCATGACCATGTGGCCTTCCCTGGGGGTAAGGTAGAAGTAGCATGTGTCCCACTTACCCCAAGGGTGACAGGCTGGCCTGCAGGACTCTACGTACTTTGCCTTTGTGACTGCGGATGTGTGTCAGCCTGTGCTCCCAAGGGTTCCAGTCCCCAAGTGACTACAGAACCCTTTGCTGAACCAAAATGGACATGTTGCAGAAATGAGAAGTAAACTTTCAGCCGTTTTTTTCTTTTGCACCAGTGGGGATTAAACCGAGGGAATACCTTTTATTAGTTATTTTGAGACAAGATTGCACTAAATTTCCTAGGCTTGTAATCCTGATGCCTCAGTTTACCAAGTAGCTGGATTACAAGCATGCACCATCACACATGATTTTCTACTGCTATTTTGAGGGTTTATTAGTGCAGCACAACCTAGCCTATCCCAACTGACCCTCATTCCACCTGTTCTCTCTGCTAGCTTGGCACTCATACACTGTACATCCATCTATTATTTTAAATGCTTATCCTAGACATCCACAAATGCTTATTAAAGTATAAAAGATCAAAGAAGATTTCAATAAATGGAAAAACATTCCTTGCTCGTGGATAGGAAGAACCAACATTGTGAAAATGGCCATACTCCCAAAACTGCTGTACAGATTCAATGCAATTCCCATTCAACTACCATTAGCATACCTCACAGATCTCGAGAAAACATGCCTTAAATTCATCTGGAACCAGAAGAGGCCCAGAATAGCAAAAGCAATCCTGGGCAACAAGGACAAGTCAGGTGGAATCACAATCCCTGACTTGAAATTATACTATAAAGCTACTGTCATAAAATCAATCTGGTACTGGCTAAAAAACAGACCTGAGGATCAATGGAACAGACTGGAAGAAACAGCCACAACCAAAAACACACTCAGCCTCCTAATCTTTGATAAAGGGGCCAAACAAACTCACTGGAAGAACAATAGCCTCTTTAATAAACGGTGCTGGAAAAATTGGCTTGCCACCTGCCAAAGACCGAAAATAGACCCAAGTCTATCACCATGCACCAAACTCAAATCAAAATGAATCACAGATCTCAATATTAAAACAGAAACACTAAATCTATTAGGAGAGAAAGTAGGTAAAAATCTTGAAGACATAGGGGTAGGCATGGAGTTCATGAACAAAAACCAAACTGCCTGTGAAATACTTCAAAGAATCAACAACTGGGATCTCATCTTTCTGAAAAGTTTCTGCACATCTGAAGAAATTGCTAGCAAAGTAAAAAGAAAACCCACAAATTGGGAAAAAATTTTAGCTGACTGTCCCTCGGACAAAGGTCTTCTGTCTAGAACGTATAAAGAATTTAAAAATATCAGCCCCCTCAGATTCAAAGACCCAATCCAGAAATGGGCATCTGAGATGAATACACACTTCTCAGATAAAGAAATACAAATGGCAAATAAATGCATGAGAAAAATGTTTAACATCATTAGTCATTCAAGCAATGCAAATTAAAACATTGATTTCTTGCCCTGCTGTAATTCCTGCTGAGTTGCTATGGTACCCAGCCAATATGGCGCTGCAGGCCATGTGGTATGGTGCTGAGTCACTCTGGCATCCAGTCAATATGGCGCTGGCCACTAGAGGCCATGTGCTAAGCCCCATCCTTCTTCCACTGAGTCAAATTACAACTTCCTACTTCCCTTTTTGTAATATCCTGTTCCCTTTTCTCACGCTCCCACCCAATCCTGGTCTGCCATGTCAGGTGGTCCACCTCCTAAACCCTGCCTCCAGCGTGGGGCTATTTAACCTTGGACCCTAAGAAAGATCCTTAGAAACCACCTTTTTCTCTTTCTTTGTGGTCTTCTCCCCGTCCACAATAAAGGCATTTTATTTTGCTTTACTTCTCTCTGTGCTGGAAAAACCTATCCAAAACAACATTGCAATTTCATCTCACCCCAGTAAGAATGGCTAGCATTAACAAATCAACCAATAACAAATGCTGGCGAGGCTATGAAGAAATAGGAACCCTTCTCCACTGCTGGTAGGAATGCAGACTGGTGAAACCACTGTGGAAATCAGTTTGGAGACTCCTCAGCAAACTAGGACTAGAGGTCCCATTCAACCCAGCTATTCCCCTTCTGGGTATTTTCCCAGAAGATCTGAAAACATCATATCACAGCAATATATGTGCACCCATGTTCACAGCAGCACAATTTGTAATTGTTAAATTGTGGAAGCAACCCAAATGTCCATCAACTGAGGACTGGATAAAAAAATTGTAGTACTTTTATATAATGGACTATTACTCAGCTATAAAGAAAGATAAACTTGAGGCTTTTATAGGTAAATGGTCACAACTAGAGACCATACTCATAAGTGAAATAAATCAGACCAGCATGTATAAGAAGCATATTGTCTCACTAGTGTAAGACCTGAAAGAGTGAATAAAAACTAGCAGGTATAATAGACATTGTGAAATGAAAAGAAAATGCTCAAAAGTAGAGGGCAACTGGGGTGTGGGAAAAGAAAAGGGAAAGAAAGGGAAATTATGTAAGGATGTATATACAGGGTAGCTAACATAGTTGTACTACTGTCTTCTATTGCTCTACAGAAAGAAGCAGTTAATGATTACTTGTTTGATCAATCTTGTCTCTATTTGTTTTCTTGAGAAACCACTTTGAAGATATCAGTAAGTAATACAACAACCATTGTTAATTTCCTACAACTTTGTCTGTAACTCTGTTTTGTTTGTATTGTTCTTATGCTATTTTGTAAATGGGTGTCTGTTAATATGTTTTCCTTCTTTTATTTCTTAAAATAAAGAAAAATCCCACAAAATATTACTACTTTATGTAGTCAGTGTTCTACATTTTCTTACATATGTATTATGCTTTTTGTTTTCCATTCTTTCCTGAATTTCCATTTCTATCAGACATCTTTTCCCTTTAACTTGAAATATACCTCTTGCAATTCCCTTTAGTGAAGAGCTGCTTTTTACAACATTCATCAGGTTTTATATTTTTGTCTGAAAATGTTTTATTTGACCTTTATTCTATTTTTTGTTTGTTTGTTTGTTTTTTTACTCAGATTCTCACTACATAGTTTCAGACTGGCCTTAAACTCACTAAGTAGCCCAGGCTGACCTCAAACTCAGGGGAATCCTGCCTCAGCCTCCCAAGGGCTGGGATTACTGTTGATGGGGCAAGAAAGACTCCATTTTCTGTTTTTAACTCCATATTAAGAGAAGTCACCTAAGTTCACTTCAGCTGTAGTTGACCCCACTCTTCACCCCCTCACCTTGGTTAGTCATCAACCCACTTAAAGGAGAGCAGAGTCATACAATGGGAACAGAACAAACAGGGCAAACTGGGAAGTAAGCTAAAAGTTAAACTGCAATGGTCATCTGGAATCTGACTGTCCACGGCTTCTGGGAGAAGTACACTTTGTGATAATTGTGTGACATTCTTGTAAGATTCCCCCAAATGGGGTAATGGTTACTATAGAAACCTAAAATGTACTTAAAGGGAAGGTGAGACCCAGATCAGGGTGGACATCTTCTCTGGCTCCTGGTTAGAGACTGTCCATCAGGCAGCTCAGTAAAGCTGTGTTCTTCCTGCTCCCCTGGTCTCTTGTGAATGCCATTCTCATTGAACTTCCTTGCTGTATCACAGGTGTGTGCCAACCTGCTCAGTGACCTTCATTTTAAAGTAACATTTTTATATAATTCTAAGTTGCAATGGTTTTCTTTTAGTGCTTTAAATATAATAGTCCACTTTTTCTTGGCTTTCTCTATTAAGAAACCAGTTATTAGTCTGTTATTCATTTGAAGTTAATCATAAAAAAGTTAGTCTATCTTTCTCATTATACTGAATGTTCTACTGCGGTCTTTGTCTTTATAAGATCATCACTTCCCAAGACTTTTGCACTGCTTCTGCTAGTGGACACTACATTAGACACAAAGGAAAATTCTGAAAGTTGTCTTACTGTTCCTTTGACTATGACCTGTGATTCAAATGTCAACGTTTTTAGTCATCTATGTATATCTATGCACAATGACTTGAAACTTAGCAAATAAGATAAAATTGTATAATTTTAAGCCAGACTTAGTATACTAAAACTACTATTTCTTTTTTATGCCTTATTTGTGACATGCAAAAATAAGTGCCCAGTTCTCTTCCTTTTAGTTTATTTGGCTTGAGTATCAAATATATTATTTTCTAGCCTGAACTCTGACAAGTTATTTAACTTTTATGAGTTTGCTTATTTATTAAGTAGACGTAATAATAGCATCTATTTCTTAGTCTTATTGGGAGTATTAAATTAAAAATTAAATTGCTGCATCAGACAATGTAACTCTCTTTTCTCCTTCTCCCATAGCCCTAAACCAAATCAATCACCAAGCTCTATAGATTTTCCCTCTTTCATATCTGTGTCTATTACTGCTCATTCCCACTGCTTATTTCAGACTATCATTATTTCTCCTAGGTTATTTACTATAATTATCTCTTTGATAATCTTCCTGCTCCTAGGCTGACCCCACTTTACTCCAAACCCTGATTTACTGCAGAGTGATCTTTTTAAAATGACAAATCTGACACCGTATTTAAAAGCTTTTAATCATCAGGACTAAGTTCAAGTTTACCCTGCCTTGACCCAGTCTTTCCCCAACCCCTCTTGAGCTCGCCTCACCCACTGCTCGGTGACAGGGCCCTGAAAGCATCTCAAGTCCCTGCGAGCCCTGCCTCCCCCCATTTACAAATCCTTGCATCGCTACTACATTTGCTTGGAAAGCTCTTTCCCTCAACACTACTGAACTCCTACTCATCTTTTGCATCCATACAGACTTGTTCTAGGAAAAATATCTTAATTCCACCAGAATCAAGTAAGGTACACTAGTAGTCTTTGTCATGTAATGTTACAATTTCCTGTTTACTTGGTTATATCCCTTATTAGACTTCAAAAGCACTGAAGGAAGGAACTCACTCCCTCTTGAATTCTCAGGGCGCAGTGTAGCACCACACAAGGCCAGCACTCAATGTTGAATGAGCTACTCATTGCCACCCAACACCAGCTTTATACACACACAATTGGTTTCTGTTCCCAGGCCCCCACAGAAAAAAACAATAACACCATCATACATGAAACTTTATGTTTTATCTTCTTGGATGTCCTCCACTTTAGTCTGGTGAGATCTTTTTGGATCTTGACTTACTATCCATATTATGTGTACTCTCTTTCCATTATGTCTGTATTGTTGCTGATGTTGTCTATTTCTACCCATTTGTAAATATCATGACAGGCTGGGGGAGGCAGCTCAGTGTTATAACATCACAAGATCCAGGTTAAGCAGTTAGGAAAGTAGCCATTGTATTGAGGGACTTTAGCACACACTTTGCTGAAGCACAGTATTCCACGCATTTCCTATTCCACTGTCAAGGCAAGGTAGGATTAATATAACGTGATTCCTCTGTGAATCTGTTCTGACTGCTGTTTGCAATCATTTTCAACTCCAATGAATAAGTCATAGCTTTAACAGACTGTGTTAGTGCTTGCTAGAGAAACAGATTCAATGAAAGATATACAAATATATAAGAATTTACAAGATTGGCTCACAGTCACCACCAGAAGAGCAAGGAGACAACATCCAAACTGAAAGTGAAGACTGGAGCTCCTCCAAAGAAAGCAGAAGTGAGTTTTCCCTCCTCATTTCCCTTTTATTCCACTCAGACAACAAGCCTATTGGTTTGTTGGATTAATAATCCATTTCTGTCCAGGGTGAACAGGTCCCGAGAATGAGATACCTGTGGATGAACTGAAAAGTAGGAAAAAAGAAAAACAAGATAGGCAAAATTCTGGGATCAGGGGGCTAGCAGCTTCTAGGACTGAAGCCCTGATTACCATATTCAGTAACCTTTTACTGAGAAAGAACAAAGGAGGCAGCAGAGGAATGGGAGGATATCAACTGTTTCAGCAAGGATAATACAACTTAATTATCATAGGAATGCGACCTGACCAGTAAGCCATCATGTTGTCTTCCTTCTCACATATCTCAGCAAAGCATCTAGGGTCCCCGGGGCTTACAGTGCTCATGCTAGACTTCCTCCAGAACCCACCAATCATGGCTTGGTCAGGCCTGAGGCAGTACACAAAAGAGTAAAGAATGGCCTTCTCCACATTGCTTTTGCTCATTCCCAGGCTGGGTCTTCTGTCTTCAGTAGATCCCCTCAGCCACACTCAGAGCCTTCAGCCACACTCAGAGCTGTGCTGATATAATTTAATTGGACATTTCTTACTCAAGTTGACACAGTCAGTTAACTATCATTATCCCCCCCTTGTCAACTTGACAATCAGAAACATTTCCTTAAACCATAGTCTGATCATTTTCCTTCCCTCAATGTACAATTACTCTGGTAAAAGACCTTATGTCCCCTTGGGGAAGGATAGGAGAATGACTGACTATATATTTTTGGTGGTGCGCCAGGGTTCTTCCTGAAGGAAACCTGACCTCCCGTTCATTCAAGGAGCCCTGGGTCTGTAAACTGGCTCAAATCTGAGGATTGATTGAGGGGCCATGATTCCCTTTTGCTATGATTTTAAGTAGCTTTCTATTCATTTATCCTTAAATTTTTTATTATATGAATCTAGTAAAAATTTTGTAGGCTTCCTGTCTATTCCACTTTTGGGAACACCATGGCTGATCATGTCAGACACACATGTCTACGCATGTCAGACTATTCCAACGATCGTTCTGCTGCTGCTGTCCAGTATGGTAAGTCATGCATCTTGACTTTGATGATTAAGTGCTGCCACTTGACCTCTGTTAATATGAGATCCAATTAAACCCATTGCCCCCTAAGTTTCACAAATGAGTAAAGGCAATCCCTACCGCAAGGTCTGGTGTTCAGAGAAGAGCAATGACAGGGCTCTTCAGGGATACTGGTGCTCCCCTCACAAATCTGTTTCTCAAGGTGTTAATGAAGGGTACATTTTCTGGGTCATCCCAGTGTGGCAGATTAGATTTACCATAACAAATTCACTCTGGCATTCCCATTTCCTGAAGTCTCTGAATCCCCTCATCAGTAGTAAATCATGGACTATTAGGCATCTTTAACTCGTTCACAGTGGGCCATCTTTTGATCCATACTTCTCCCAACCAGCCAAATAAGCTACTAATACCTTTTTGTCTCCATGAGCTATAACATTAAATTCAGAATCTCTGCTTAACGGGCCCTTATCAACAAACTCAGCCTGATCCAGGTGTATGTTTTTGCCACCATTATCCCACACCTGTAAAATCCATTCCCACACTTGCTAATCATGCCTCTGTTTATAAAATTTAGAAAACTCTAGGAGTTCTTTGGAGAATAACAGACCTCCTCATGGGTCACACAATATACCTCATCCTTAGGAGCCTTCTGTGATTTGAGCCTGGTTAAAGGCCTAGAAGCAAATGGTGGTGAGACTGGATCCTGAGGAGAAGCAGCACTATCATGCTTGGTCAACATAGGATTAGTTTCTTCAGGTATAACAGGAGAAGCCAACACCATAGGGGGGTGTCTCTCTACCACTGTGGTTGGGGAAATCTCTTCCTCTGGCAAAATAATCTCATTGGAGTCTAGGAGCTCAACAGCTCATCAGGATCCTCCCAAACATTTCCATCCCAGTTTATGAAATCTCATTCTTTACCAGTGAGTGCCCTCACCTTTATTTCAGATACCCTTTGAGATTGAGCATTTAACTCACACTGTATTTCAGTCAATTGAATTATGAGGGCTATGTCTGTGTTTTTGCAATCTCAGTCCTGTGGCTAAAGGAGACAAGAGTCTCTTTCAGGACACACTTAAAAACTTTTAAATTCTTAATGTATGTCTGGAGCTGCGGATTGGAATGTTTGAGCTCATTTTCCTTTATTTATTTGTCCGCACACTTAGAATACTTTAGATTTCCTATGGATGTTTGAGCTCATTGTTTTCCTTCACTAGTTTATACAGAGATGCTGAGAGCAACCAGCCAGTGTCCTTGCATTTTCCTCTCTGCCAAAAATATTCAAAAATATCATATATGGAGTCACTAAATTCCTTATATCTCACAAGTGGTGAATTAGAATAATCATATGGATCTATATTGTATGTTAGTTTAAACAGTTCACACCAAGGATTATCAGTGTTCCCCACAGTATCAGGAGAGACCATGGCATCTTTACATCTCATCAAGTTAGCCAACTTCAGGAAACACTAAAACCATTTAAGAATTTCATCTTTACCATTCTGTTGCTCTAGAGCCACTCCTGCTGCCAAAATCTGTATCAGTTACTGCATACTAGAGAAGCAGATTTAATGCAATATATACAAATATATAAAAAAATTACAAGATCGGCTTACAATGGCTGCTCCCACAGAGTCAAGTGTAGGAAAGTCTGAAAGGGCTCTCTGAGCACTGAGATCAAAAGGGTCCAGGGAAGGCCTGGAGCTCACTGTAGTGTACCATGTGAGTTCATATCAGGAGGGTGAAGGGTCTGCACCAGAAATCTGAAGGGTCTATGTTGGAAGCCAGGAGATGACATCCAAACTGAATGTGAAGACTGGAGCTCCTCTGAGGAAAACACAAGTGAGCCTTCCCTCAGTGGGTTGGTTTACAGTTTATGAGTTTGATCATGTTGGTCAGTTTTTTTTCTGGGATTTCTTTGAGGCAGAAAAAATGTAGGAATCAAGAGCTGAGATTTCCACCTGTGTGGAATGGGTGGGGCTTTCTTTCTTTTAAGAGATGAGTTCTGGTCTGAAGCAATTTGAAAGCTTTGTGGCTGTTGGTGTGGTAAGGATAACTATATAGAGTCCCTGTCATTTTGAGTGTAAGCATTTGGGGTTGAGAGTTTTGTGGTAAACTCTATCCCAGATAGAACTGATAAGGGGTGACCTGGATTGTCATCAGGCTTTGGGTATGAAGTTTCAGCAGTTCTGCAAAAGCTGGTAAATTAGGAAGAGGAGTGGGAGGTATTCTCCAAAAGAGGAGGTATTGGGTGGAGTGCTGCCAAAAACAAAGAGATGCCCACACATTAGCTTTAATGGGCTGAGGAGACGGGGAGAGCAAGGGCAGCACAGATGTGTACGAGGGTAATGGGCAGGAGTTATTGCCACACCTTTTGGGTTTGTAGGATGAATTTGGTGAGATAACATAGGCTGTATGGAATGGGAGATATAGACTATAAGTTATTGGAATAGAATAAACCTGGAGCTTCTTATAATTAGGAGAGTCACTGCCACAGCCACCCCAGGACCATCTTATTTAACTGGTGTGAGAAGTAGGTTAGAGGTTGTAGTTTTGTGCAAAAAAGTTGAGCTAGAAGACCAAAAGTGAATCCTTTTTTGGCATTTACATATAGGTGAAAAGGTTTATTGGGGCTGGGGAGACTGAGCACTGATGTGGAAATGAGTGCTAATTTGTGTTGGTTGAGAGCAGAAAAAAGAGAGTGGGGGGAGAGAAAAGAGTGACAAGGGTCTCCCGACACAGCTTCATTATAAGGGTTTAGCTAAGAGACCAAAGTTTGGGATCTATAGCAAAATGTAACTAGTGAGCCCCAAAAATGAAAGATCAGATTTGGTTGGTGTAAGGGGACCTAGAAATGAGGGGTTTTGCATTCTCATGTGATTCCTTATGAGTAAGGATGCTGTGAAGTCTAAGGTAGGTAATTTCAATCTGAAAGAACTGGCCCTCATCTGGAGATCCCTGGTATCTCTCTACTGTTAGGAAATTAAGTAACTGAACAGTGTTTGTTATGTACAGACTTAGAGAAGAGCTGCACAGTAAAAGTCATCAACATATTGGATAAGGCAGCTAGGGTGTAAGGGAACAGACAGGAGGTCTTTGGCTGGCATTTGTCTGAAAAGGTATGTGCTAATGCACAATCCCTGAGGGAAGACAGTTTAAGTGAGTAGGAAGTTTTTAGTGTTGGGATCTGTTCAGATAAAGATAAAAGGATTTTGGGAACCATGATCAAGAGTGGTAGTTTTTAAAAAGTATGAGATCAAGAACTATAAAATGAGAAATAACTGGCAGTACTGAGGAAAGAATATTGTATGGATTATACACTAGAAGGGTGATGGGTAATGTCTTGGTTACTTTTCTCTCATTGCTAAAACAAAATACCTGGTGCCCAAAATTAAGAAAGGAAAGGTTTATTTAGCTCATAGTTTGTGGATGTTTCAGTCCTTAATCAGCTGGATCCAAATCAGGGTGGCACATGGCACAGGGGCAACAGCTCAAGGTGGCAGAAGACAGCAAAAGTAACAAGATCAAAAGGGGGGAGCCTCTTTTCCTCCCGTATATTGTAAGCAGGCTACCACCCCCCAGGGTGGGTGTAGCACCCCCACCATCTCTGTGCCCTTCTCTGGCACAGGATGATGATGTTTACAAAGTGAAGATCCTGGTCCCCTGCTGAGTCCCTTCATTACATTTCTAAGTTTCTCAAGTTGACGCAATGTATCAACCACTACAGGTAGGAAGGCTTCATTGATAGTGTGTAGGTCCTGACTAGGTAACAGGTTCTATTTGGGTGCTTTTATGGCCAGGATAGGAGTCTTTTAATGAGAACTGGGACGTTTTAGGAAGTCCAGTGGAGAACACTTTGGGGATAGTGGGTGGGAATCCCCATGTGACTGTGAGTTAAGGGGACATTGTATCTTGTTAGGGAAGGAGGTGGGGCTTTCGAGGGTAACTGTGATAGGTGTGTAATGTTGAGTGACCCCCATGATAAGGTTGACTTGCAGCGGAGGTAAAGTTTGTGTCAGCAATGTTGAGGAAGGGTGTGAACTAAGAAGGAGAACAATAGCTGAGGTTGGGAAGCTCTGGATGACAGTGGAAGAATGTAATTTTAAAAGTACATCTGGTGTCATTAATGGGGTAGGACAGGCTGGAGTGCTAGAAGGAATGTATGCAAATTGTTACTTTTAAGGTACAAGACAGAGGCTTGGTATAGAGCAGTTTAGAGATAAGGCTATCACTCCCATAATAGAAACAGAGGAGGGACTAAAAGTCCCACATATTTCTGTACAATCCGATGTGTTGTTTCCATATTTGGAAGAAAAGAGATGGGTTTGCCTGCTGGCTTTAAAGAAATCCTAGGTTCTCTTTTGATGATGGGGTTGTGGGAGCTTTAGAATTGGGGTCTTTTCAGTGGTCAGCAGCAAATCCCAGCAGACTGGGGAAGGGCAGGTTGGAGCTGGCCTTGGACTTGGCACGGTTGGCCACATTCCACTCTGGAGGAGAAGTAATCGATGACTTGGTGTCATAGCCCCCTTCTAACCACGTTTGACCAACAAAGGCAGTTAAAACAGATTTTAGGCATAACCAAATCAGTAAGAGTGAAAACAGAACAGCCAAACATACTTCCTTTTAAAAGCTTCATCCTCCACAATCTGTTTGACATACCTGGGTCTCTTACACCGAAAATATACTTCCATACTTATAACTTTCTTTATATAATTTTTGTCCCTTTTACTACTGTTGATATTAACTGTGGTGATAGGTCCCAAGTGCGAGGTACCCGCTGATGAATATAAAAGTAAGAAAAAAAGAAAACCAGGAGAGACAAAATTCTGGGATCAGGGAGCTTGCAGCCTCTCAGACTGCCGCACCGCTTACTAGTTTCAGTAAGTCTGTATTCAGAAAAGAACAAAAAAGCCCCCGTGCAAAATGCGAGGATCTCGACCAATTTGGCAAGGAAAATAAGACTTGAGTAATTAGCCAGCATGTTACCATTCTTTAGGGGATAGCTCGGCAAAGCAGTTGGTGTTGGTCCCCGCTTTTTGCTAGACTTCCTCCAGAACCCAGCAATCAAGGCTTGGTCAGGCCTGAGGCAATACACAAAAGAGTAACTAAAGAATGTCCTTCTCCACATACTGCTTTTTTAAACAAGCCTAGTAGCCACTTGGATATCAAAAGGAACCTGGTACGTTTTTATCTCTAAGTTAACTCACACGTGTTATATTTTCATTAGAGCTGGCTGAAAAACAGACTTTTAAGTAAGCTTGAGCAGTAAATGATGTTAGTGGCAGCAAAAAAAAAAAAAAAAGTAGAAAAAAGAGTAAAGATGTTTCTCTTCTTTCATTAAGACTTTAAGACTTTACTCTTCTTATAAGACTTTAAGAATGACAAATTATCTTAGTACACACACAAAACCAACAAAAGAGCAAATTAACACTGAAATTGTAGTTCAAGAATCAATTATCTCCCTAGAAGGTACCATAGCACTTTTTTAAGGTGAATCACAGCAGAGACCTAATATTTCTGCTATTCAATGGTGTAGTTACACCAATAGGATTTAAAAGGCAGAAAGGGCATTAGCATATGGAGGGAAAGAGTGTGAGAGAGTTACCTGATGGGAGAGACCCTGGAGGCTGAACTGGGCCAGAGGGGGACAGCACCTGGCATTTTTAACTTGAGAAAAGTCAAGAAGAGACAAGGGAACATGAATCTGTATAATGCCCTCTGCCTCTATGGCCTCACGGGAGGGGAGGACAGAGGCTGGCTGTGGTTCTGGGCTGGACACAAGAGTGGGCAGAAAGCAGAGAAAAAGAGGATGAAGAGCTAGAGGGGTGGGAGGAGGCCTGGGATAGCACAGGGGAGGAGAAGGGGCTGAGCTGAGGGACAAATGGTGGTGGGTGGTGGGGTCTGTGAGCTCGAACTCAGGTTCAAGGGCAGAGTTAGAGTCACGTCTAGGTCAATTGTGAAGCAGGAGAATTTGGAAAGTAGCACAGGACTGACAGAAAATTGACTGAGAATGTAAATGACACATACACAAGGAATATTGGACTTCTTGCCATTGGGCTAAATAAATCTATTTAAGACTTACAGAACTTGGCAGTTAAAGGTCCTGTGTTGAGATTATTGATTATTATCTGTTCCGTCACATTACAGAAGAAAATAAACATTTTTTGGTTTGATGCCTCCACTTCCTGGGTAGGTTTTTAAGGAGAGGGAACAAAGGCAAGTCTGAGCATCCAGTGGGTTAAAATGGAATTGTCTGTGGCAGAGTAGGGGAGACCTCTAGGCACATGGAAGAGAAAATAACAGATTGTACTTTGCTCCTTTTCCCCTTCCTCAACCCCTCCATTTTTGTTAGTGTTACTATTAAGCTTAAATAATTTTTAGACCCTTAATTTGTTCTGTGCTGTTATTGTTGAATTCTTTTCTATTGTTAATTGTGGTATAGTTTTGCATTTAGTAGATATGTACTAAATGTCAGTATTTGGTTTGTCTTTGTATCTATATTATTATTGAAAATCTCTTTTCTCTTGTAAAGGGTGGTACAGTGGTAGGTTTTATTAATTGTTACAGTATGCCAATATCCAGTTTGCTTTGACTTTACTATTCTTGCTGATTTTATTTTCATTGCCAGGGTGGCATAGCTGTTGCTATTAGTTCATTTTTTTACTGTACGCCAATATTGGTTGTGTCTTAACAATACTGCAGTTAGTTTCTGAAGAATTGGCTACTTGGTCAATTACAGGATACTCTCCCTCCTCAAATTAGTGAAGGTGGTCAGATCAGAGGAAAGGCCTATAGTTAATCATGCCCAGAGCACAATACTGAGAGGCAGACACTAACTAAAGAAATCTTCATGCTAGCAATAAAGTCTATCCACTCTAATGGACCCACAAATTTCAGCACACACACACACACACACACACACACACACACACACACACACCAATAGAAACATGAGAAAATGTGACTCCCAAAACTCCCACCTCTCCTAAAGCTGATCCATGGATATTGATGGGGGTAAAATCAAAAGCCAAACAGCTGAATTATATGAGGGGATGACAGAGGAAATAAACAAACAAAGAGATCAATAACATGCTCAGCAGGCTCAAAGATGATATAACTAAACAGATATTGGGCTTAACAAAACAACCAGTGAGCTTACAGGAAAGCTAACCAATCGAAAAAAAAAAAAGATGCACAACATGAATTACCAGTTTAGCAAGGAATTTTAGTCTATAAAAAATACCAAATAGAATCTGGGAGATAAAAAAAAATCTCTTGAAAGTATGGGTAACAAATGTGACCATTGTGAAGACAGGGTCAGAACTAGAAGATTGGGTTGATGCTGGTGCTGGGTAACACAAACAATATTAATCTGAGACTAACCGGAATCAGTGAAAAATCAGAAGATACATAAATGGCATAAAAATATGTTTACAGAAATAATAGCAGAGAACTTTGTAAGCATGGGGACATAATTTAACACATAGTTAAGTGAAGTGTATAGAACCTCAAACACCCATGATCAGAAAAGAGCTCTACTAGGATGTGGTGGTGCAAGTCTGTAATCCTAGCACTTCAGGGGATTGCTGCAAGTTCAGGTCAGTTGTGCTACATAGTGAGTTCAAGGCCAGGCTGAACTGGAAGGAAGCCCCTGTCACAAACACCCCCGCAACAAAAGGAAATTTATGTATTTTATTTAAAATGTAAAACAAATCTGTATTGGAGAAAAATTCATTTCTTGCTGGTCTGGGAAGAATACAGGAGCTTCAGTCTCCTGAGTGCAGAGATTACGGGAATGCGCCACCACACCCAGCTATCTTTCTTCACTTTTTCATCTCTCAGAAACAATACTAAGGCCAAGAGGGAGCACATGACCTTGCCCTGTCATGGACCCAGACTGGAAGGGCATGGTGTATGTGCAGAGTGTAGGATCTTCTTTCCCACTCACTTAAGGCAGCCGTAGCCCTGCTGAGGTCTGGTTTTTAGCCTCTCTCAGAGAGTTTGAAAATGGTTAAGAGAGGAAAAAAAATAGTAAAGTTTATTTTAGGGCAGAACCAGTAAAACAGAAAGTAAGGATTGGCCCTTCTTGAGAAGTGAGAACCACATTCCAGGAGGGAAGTTAGCTGGTTCAGACTGAAATGAAGGAAGACACAGAGCTCTTTAATCCAAAGCTCTGAAAGGCTCTACTTAGGTTGATGAGAAACTTGTCCCCTAAATTAGGTAAGGCTGGAGTCTTTTACGTTCAAGTGCCTCCATAGATGCCCCGTTGCATGTGGCCTGTCCTTGAACTGTATTTCCCATGGGTGCTGTGCGGGAGGGGACTGCTGAGGCAGCCAGGGATGGTTCTTCTAAGGTGGATGAAGCCAACAGGCTGAGCACCCAGGCTGAAAGGTAATTTGGTCTGCGGTGGGAAGCACTGTTACACCCACCCCCACATCCCCAGTGATTCACAACCCTGAGGGTTAACAGGAGGAAAGCAGGAGGTGGAAGACATGTGACCCAAGACTATTCTAGGCAGATTCTTTTCAAAGTCGTGCCTCCTTGATGACACCCTCATGTGAGAGAAGGAGGGATATTGCATGTGGCCTTTCCCCAGATCTCTTCCTCCTAGAGCGGCTCCCTTCCTCCACAGTCCCTAAGGGAATCAATAAACCTACCCAAAAGACAGAGGAGCAGGGAGCTGTGGCCCACTCCTGCTCTCCTTGCCTCCTCTCACAGCAGCTGTGCCAATGAAAGTGCCCTGATTGGGCCTCAGTACTAAACCACTATGTTTTCTCCCTTTAGACTCCCAGAAGGAAGAGCTGAGGAAAATTCAAGCTAGAAGAAGGGGCCAATTTCACAATGAGAAAGCAGCCCTTTGAGCTTAGACCACAGAGGCAGGCTCCCTCCAAACAGGATATGCAGGGAACGCAGGCGCACAGGTAGTGACAACGCTGCAGAGGAAGGTGGAGACTCCGACAGCTTCCAGCTTCTGCTTCTGCACCCAGGCACTGTTTAATGTGGGCCGCTCTGGTCTCACTGCATGTGCAGTGGAGGAAGTTGCCTTCCAGTGCTCAAGTTCAGAGGCACATGTCTACATCTTGAACATGTTAAAGTTCAAAGTCTTTGGTGTGTCATTCAAGACACTTCTACTTTTCTTTTTTGGGGGATCCTTGCAGCCTCATCCCTGTCACATGGAGAAGCTTTCTGTTTCCAAACACACTGTTCTCTGCCCAGTGTCTCTGGTCTTTTTTTTTTTCCTGTCTGAATTGCTTTTCTCTCACCCCTAAAAAATTATACCCTTAAAAATCCTGCTCCAGGTAATGTTTGCTCTGAGGCCTTCTCTGACCCCGCCCCACTATATTCCTTTCCTCCTACTGCTTCCTAACGACTCTGTTCTCACTTCTCCTGTAGCTCTTACAGAGTCTGGTTTGTATTACAATTTTACGGGCATAGAACTCTCAGCACTTTGCAAGTCTCAGACAGAATTCTGGATTTCACTGCTTCTCAGGAAAAACAAAGTGGTTCCAAGCCCCAGGTCCCTGAGGTGTCCTGTCTTCTCATAACATCTGTTTTCTTTCACATAAAAGTCCTGTCAATATTTATACCCACGTGATAAGCTGTCAGAAGAGCTGAGACAAGCAAGCTACCTCTCAGGTAAGGGTAGGAGGCACTGGTGCTGGCCTTGGAGAGCAGCCAGGGGAGGTTCTCCTAAGACGGATGAAATCAACAGATCACAGTACTGCCTGCCTTAGAGGAAATTTGATCTTCTATAATTCAGAGCTGCAGACAACCAAGTCTTTCCTCAGACACAGTGGCAATACCTGATCTCCACTTAAGAAGACACAGGGCTGGTACAGGGGTGGGAAGGACACGTGGAGAATGAGCCCTGTCCTTGGGACTGAGGAATATTGCTAGTGTCAGGAGGCAGGGAGGGTGGTGCCAGGCAAGTGCAGGCTCCCTGCGTGTTCTGGCCATTGGTCTATTGACTGCACCTGCCGCACTCACAGGCAGATCAGGGCCACTTCTGAGAAAGTAGCACCTGTGCCTGGCTGAGCTCAGCCCGGTACTCAGATGCCAGAGCCTCTTCTCTCCACAGCCATGCTGTATGTGTGTTGGGGTAGACGCAGAGAGAGACAGCTGAGGAGTCTTACAAGGTGGGGGTTATCAAGCTGCTTGTGGTGGAGCGGGCCTGCAATCTCAGCACTCTGGAGGACTGAGGCAGGAGGATCCAAAGTGTTTGAGCCCAGTCTGGACAATTTAGCAACCTAATGAGATTGTCTCAAAAGAAAAAATAAAAAGTCTCTGGATGTAGCTTAGTGTGAAGGTTCTGGGTTTAATCCTCAGCCCTGGAAAAAATAAAATAAAAAGGAGTAAAGCAGAAGGAGAAGGAGTAAAGCAGTTAAGTCAGGACCTGAGGGGTGCAACCATTTTGTCCAATAAATCTGCAGCTATTCTGTTCTGTGCCACTGAACTTGGTCAAATTGCAGGATTCATTATCAAATGGAAACATCTGTAAATGTTCTGAAAGTAGCTTTGCTACATGCAGCTGTGCTCACCACAAGCTACCTGTAATACCATGGCCTTAGGTGTTCTGCTTATCATTGCTTCTGTAACTCCCCTTCACTGCCCTACTAAAAAGACAGACATTCTGTATCAGGACCCCAGACTTTGGAGACTTCTCTGGGTTCTACCAGCATTAAATAAAGTTTTCTTTCTTCTCCTGAGTTCCTGGCTGTTGTTGACTCAGTTTCCCCACAAAATTCTGGTGTGTTGTGCTAGGAAGCCAGAGGAGACAGCTACAGCACTACATCGCCTTTGCCATGGGTTGTGGAGGCGGGTCTGGCTGGCAGCACTCAAACTAGAGGTGCACCCCTCAGACTGACTTCTGAGGTTCCCTCCGCAGCCTTTGGGATGCTGACTGGGGCACTCGGCCTCCATTGCTAGCTCTAAAGGAGAACGATATTAAACTGTCTGGACGTTTGAATCACTGTAAGACTATTCCAGTTTTTTTCTGGTAGGCAGGCCTGTTCCAATGGACAGAAGAGGAGCTTGATCACCTCCTAAGCAGTTTCTGCTTTCTGGGTGGAGGGCAGAAAGTTTTAACTTCTGAATGAATGTGTGAGTGAACGTATGGCACCCCTGACACATCTAGCTACTTCGGGTGTTTGTGTCTGTGATTCCACGGCTTCAGTTACAGAGACCGAGTGGGCTTGTTTTGTGGGTCCATCAACAAAAAGTGGTCTGTGATATGATGGCTTAGAGGTGACTCACATCCCTGTAGTAGGGTCACTCACTGGGCCTGGGGTTGCAGGTATGCCCACTGCTAAGAGACCTTTGTCCCCAAGAGAGGAGTGGCCAGGCAAGCATCTGAATGGTCCTCTGGTACGAGGGCACCTCACCTTTGTCTGTTGTGTTTCTGAACAGGGAACATCACATACACGTAGGGAATCAGAATGGGATCCATCCAGTCAAAACCTACAGTCCTGGAATGTCTCTCGAAAAATCTTAAGAAAGCCTTTTCTGGTGACTATGGAATCAAAATGAAATGCTCTCTGTGAGATCGACTGGCTGAAACTGTCTGTCTTGGCCCCCTGAAGGGACATTAGAAGAAAAAGAAATCCACTGAGTCTGGGATGCAGTGATGGAGGCAGGACCCAAAGGCCATTGGAACCAATTTCCCTACATATATTCCTGGCCAAATTTGGCTCTGAATCTCCAACCTTGACTCCACTCGTGTGCTGTGTATCAACCAAACACTGTCTTCCCGATGCAATCCCAGACCCCTCGTCAAATAGGGAGATCCACCATCTCATCTGCACAAGTTTCCTTTCAGAAACCCATCTTCCCTGAGACTTTTCTGCCATAGATCTACCACCACCTTACTGACTACCATGGGTGCTGCTGCCCCCACCATCCACCACTCCTCTGGTCAAACTGGCCCCATCAGCCAGCCTGCCTCTGGCTCCAGACTCCTCCACTCCCACTTCCCTACCAGTCTACCCACCGTTGCCCCAGCCTTCTCCTTTACCTCCAGCTCTGGGAAGCCCTATCAGTCACTGCCTGTACTCAACCATGGAGGCTCCCCCTCCAAATCCCCCAGCCCTTCAGCTTCTTGCATGCTTACCCTGGCCAGATGGCACCATGTAGCAGTGAAGAAGGCTCTATTTCCCAGCCTGTCCTTTACTAGCAGCCCTTCAGCACAGCTGACCTCCTTAACTGGAAGCACCATATACCCTCCTACTCAGAAAAATCCAGGCCATGATTGAACTGTTCACCTCCATCTTTCAAACCCACCACCCCACCTGGAGTGACTGCCAACAGCTGATCCTGACCTTTATTCAACAATGGGGAACATCGCCACATTTTGACTGAGGCAGAAATCTGGTGAAAGGGAGATGTCCCTCCATGAGCTGTCAAGTCTGATGGATGGGCAGCCATGGCCTTTCCCAAAAATCACCCCACCTGGAAACAAGGCAAGGTTACAACACCCAACAGGAAACAAGGCAACCCAGCAACACTGTGAAGCCCATCTTGGGGCATCAAAGAGGGGCACAAAAAGCCTATAAATACATCAAAAGTTACTGCTGTCACCCAGAAGCCTGCTGAAAGTCCTTCAGACTTTATTAGAGACTCTGTGAAGCCCATAGGATCTACACCCCATTTGACCCTGAGGTCCCAGAAAATCTACAGATGGTAAATGCAGTCTTCTTGGCACAAGAAGCACCTGATATTCACAAGAAAATCCACAAGGCAGATGTCTTTGGAGGAATGAATGCAACCCATCTTCTCCAGGTTGCCAGTAGAGTCTAGGACTACCTTGAATGCAAGGAAAAATAGGAAGGACAAGTGAACTTTGAACTCCCACAGCTGTGGGAGTTTTGGTGCTCTGCACCAAACAAAAAGCCTCTCCTCCTTGTGGCTCTTGGAAGACCAGTTACTCCTGAGGCCCATCCACTGTCTCCAGACAGGGCCCCAAACCTCAGCCCTTCCTCCCACCCTCCAGCTCAACGCCTTCCAGTCTGGTGGATGACCATACCCTCCACCAGGGACCAATGTGCAAGATGTAAAGGCTGTGGACACTGGAAGAAAGATGCCCACTCAGACTAAAAGATAAGGATCCTCAAAAGCTCCAACCTGGATCAGATGACAACCTCAGACAGGTCTGACAGGCTTTATTGGTCTGACAGGCTCAGAGTAGGCCAGACTGGACTCCCTTCTCCATGTGGGCCCCTGGCAGTCCATGGTCCAAGTCCACATTGGAGGCCAACCTATGATTTTCCTGATGGACAGTGGAGCAGAGCACTGTGGTTGCCCAACCTATTGCTCTTCTGTCAGAAAAGAAAATTACCATTACCAGGGTTACTAGGACTCCTGCCTCTCACCCCTTTTGCCAGGCACTAGCTTACAGCCCGGGAGGACATCAAATCACACATGAGTTCTATTTGCCAGAGTGCTCAATCCTGCTCCTGGGAGAGATAGCCTAACCAAGTTAGGAGCCACCATCACTTTCTTTTCAGGACAGTCTACTTCTCTGTCCCTTAGAGCTCCACATCCACATTTCCTGCTTACTATCACAATCCCCCAAGAAGAAGAACAGTGACTGATGGGCACACATAGATGAAACCAAGCCAGAAATTCTCAAGACTGTCTTTCCCCAAGTTTGGGTTAAAAACTTTCCTCCTGGACTGGCCATCAACCACCTGCCTCTGATTGTGGAACTCCATCCTGAGCAACCCCTACCTGCATCAAACAGTACCCCATGCCACAAGAGGCTCAACTAGGAATTCAACCACATATCCAGATACTTCAGGACTATGGAATACTCATATACTGTCAGTCACCCTGGAATACACCTCTCCTGCCCGTAAAAAACAAAAAACAAAACACCCAGTGCAGAATACCATCCAGTTCAGGATCTCTGAGCCATCAATGCCACCATGGTTGCCCTTCACCCTATAGTTTCAAACCCTTATACTCTCCTCAATCTTCTGTCACCCTCATCCTCCTGGTACACCTTCCTGGAACTAATGGATGCCTTCTTCTGTCTTTGGTTGGCTTCTGTCAGCCAGCCCCTCTTTGCCTTTGAATGGAAAGACCCCAATTCTGGGCTCAAAAGTCAACTAACCTGGTCCTGACTTTCCCAAAGATTCAAAAACTCACCTATCCTTTTTAAAGAAGCCCTCAAAACTGACCTCACTAGTTTCCCCAGCACAGAATACCACTGTATCCTCATCCAATTCATTGGTGATCTTCTGACTAGTGATACCCAAGGTGCCTGCTGGGAAGGCACAGAAGCTCTGCTACCACATCTGACAAAAACTGGCTACAAAGTATCTTGGAAAAAGCCTCATATCTGCTGACAGAAGGTCAGATACCTGGGATTTCACCTAATCAGGGACACAGAGAGAAAAGAGGTCATTGGTTCCTTTCCAGGCCCAACCACAAAGAAGCAGCTCTTAAATTTCTTGGAGCCTCTGGCTTCTATAGCATCTAGATCCCTGGGTTCACTGAAACGGCAAAACCTCTGTATAATGTTTTATCTGGTAAAGATCCAAATGCCTTCAATTGGAACTCAAGACAAGAAAAGGCATTGAATAACATAAAAAAGCCCTTTCAATAGCCCTAACCTTGGGAAATCCATATGTGACTTGCTGTTCAAACTGTTTGTTGATGAAAGATGGCATGTAGCCTCAGTGATGCTCATTCAAACTGTCAGCCCTGGGAGCACCTAGTGGCCTACCTATCCAAAAACTTGGATCTAGTCACTAAGGGCTGGCCTCCTTGCTTCCACCATTCTGCTGATCAAGGAAGCTGACAAGCTCACCTTGGGCCAAGACCTAACCATCCAGGTGCCACATGCTGTACTGGACCTCCTGAGTAATTGTGGACATCGCTGACTCTCCAACTGGTCACCCAGTACCAAGGGTGCTTGTGCAAAAATCCTCATCTGACTCTTGTGGCAGTAAAACCACTCGCTCCTACCACATACCTACCCATCGAGCTGGGCCAGTGAGACGATGGCTACTTGGCACTGACCGATGAGTTTTTCTCGAGCCAACCATACCTAAAGATGGACCCCCTGGCAGATGCTGAGTACTTCCTATTTACAGATGGAAGCAGCTCTGTTAGGAATGGAGTCTGACAGGCTGGATATGCTGTGATCACCTTGGATGAGGTTATTTTGGCTGAAATTCTACCACAAGGATGGTCTGCACAATGAGCTGAGCTATGGCCCCTCATACAGGCCCTCAATTGGTCTGAAAACAAAAAGGTCAACATTTACACAGATTCTGGGTATGCCTTTGCTACAGTCCATGTCCACAGGGTGATATACAAGGAAAGAGGATTACTCACAGCAGAGGGAAAGGTCAGCAAGAACAAAGAAGAAATTCTACTGCTCTTTGCTGCTGTCTGGAAACCCATCAAAGTGGCAATCATCCACTGCCATGGACATCAAAAGGTCAAAGATTGCATCTCCCTAGAATACAATAAAGCAGATGAAATTGCAAAAGCAGCTGCTGAAGGAACATCCTGGGACAAAAACACTGGTATCCCTCTACCCCTGTCAGCCCTCCTCATTCAGTCAGGCACCCAACCCAAACCAGCAGTATCAGAGGAACTGGGAAAACTGGCCCCACTGTAGGCAACACTCCAGGATGTATGTCCCCTAGAAACTTCACTGACTTAGCCCTAACCCATGGATCTCACCACTCCACATGAAGATGTCTGGAGGTTATGTAACAAACCTCTGCACCTGACCCTTCCAATAGCTGGACAGAAATCTGTGCCCTAGTCCAACTGGTTATTCCCTTTACAATTGTGCGAAGGTCAATCTCTCCTCCTGATCTTTCCTGTGCATCTAGAAAATGCTGCTGAATAAATCAGCCCCCAGGTACCTCTGACCCCACTATCTACATGGATGTAATCAGGGTCCCACAAGGTGCTCCCAGTGAATTTAAAGCTTGAAACCAGACAGCTGTGGGAGTTGAAAGTTCACTGTTCTAGTGGGTTACTACCAACAAAAATGTAGATTGGATAAACTGTATTTACTATAATCAACAAAGCTTTGTAAATTACACCTGTGATGCTATTAAGGGAATAGCTGAACAATTTGGGTTCACCAAACAGATGGCCTGGGAAAATAGACTTGTGGATATGATTCTAGAAAAAAAGGTGTTGTCTGTGTTATGATAGGAACCCAATGCTGTACTTTTGTCCCAAGTAACACTGCCCCTGATGGCACAATCACCAAAGCCCTCCATGGCCTAACAACCCTGTCAGAAGAATTAACTGAAAATGCGGGAGTCAATGACCCCTTTCAAGTTTACTGGAGCAATGGTTTGGCAAATTGAAGGGCCTAAAGCCTCCATACTACTTCCCTGATCATGACTATTGGAATTCTCATTCTTATGGATTGCTGTATAATCCCTTGTGCGTGTAGTTAACTGAGACAGCTCTCCAAAAAGAGAGACCCCCAGGTTATCCAGGTTTAATGTGCTTAGACCCTGCCTACACTCAGCAGCCCCTAATAGATTCAGATGACGAAGCTCCTCAGAATCCCTGAGGAGCATTAAGAAGGGGGAATAAGCAAAAATCCTAACCTAACTGCAGCTATTTTGTTCAATAAAGCTGCAGCTGTTCTGTTTTCTGTCACAAAACTCAGCCAAATCACAGGATTCGTTATCAAATGGAAACTTCCGTAAATGTTCTAAAAGCAACTTTGCTACATACAGCTGTGCTCACTACAAACTACCTGTTGTACCATTGCCTTTAGTATTCTGCTTATCTTAGCTTCTGTAACTCCTTGATCACTGCCTTATAAAAAAGATATACGTATGGTGAATGTTTAAATTTAAAACTTATTATAGTAAAAGACATTTTGCCATTAATCCCCCTCAAAATACTCTCCCCTGACTTCCAATACAGTTATCTCATGGTTCTTACCACTTTCTGAAGCAGTTCTGGAAGTCCTCTTTCCCCAGTGTCTTTGTTGTGCTTTTGTGGCTGCATCGATGTCCTGAATGCATTGAAAATACTTACCTTTCATCCTCACTTTGACTTTCAGGAAGATCCAGAAGTCCCATGGTGCCAGATCCAGTGAATAAGGTGGATGAGGACGCACTGTGACATTTTTATAAGCTAGCCGGTCCATTGAATGGCACCCACTAGCAGCAGTCACTGTGCTTTTAATCACACCTCATAAAAACACAAAAAAAGCCTTCTAGAATTGGTTCAGAAAATGGCAAGAATTATGGGATAAGTGATTTTGAAGTTAGAGGTAGTGCTGTGAGAAGAATTAATGGCAATACTTTTTTTGGGTTTGGGCTTTTTTTCTTTTCTTTTTTGGTGCTGGGAATCAAACCAAGAGCCTCTCTTTCATAAGCTAGGCAAGTGCTCTACTGCTGAGCTATATTCCCAGCACTCTGTATCTTTTATTATAATAAATTTTAAAATTTTAAACATTCATTCTGTATTTTGATCACTCCTTATATGTCCATCTTCCCTGGGTGAAATCCTTTCAGTAAGAGAAAACATTTTGTTCTACATTTGAATAATATATATTCGATTTCATGGGTCTTAAATGGTCTGGATTCTTCAGAAGTTAGAGCAGCGGAGAGGAAGTAAGAGGGAGCGAGCTGGGAGGGGGAGCAGCTTGCGAGTGGCCATATGGAAGAGCGGCAGAGGGGAAGCAGCTCAGGAAAGAGGCTGAGTCCTGCGGACAAAGTGCAGTTTTGCTGAAGCTGCTCCCCAACCTTCACACACCTATAAACACCCTCAGACTTGGACACAGTCCCTTGCATATGACTGAGACTCAACCCTTAAATGTATCTTCCCTGAATTCTCTTAGTGTCGGTGGTCAGTAGAGAGAGGGAAGAGGAACAGTCAGGTCTCAGATGGAGAAACCTTAAGATGGAGACGTGTGACCGGCCTCCCTCCCCTGTGGCCTCTCCGCAGTTCTACTCCCTGCCCGATGCCAGGTCAGCATTAGCCACGGAGCGGCACAAATGCGGAAGAGTTGGGGAATAGGACCCTGCAGGCCAGGACGGAGCTTCCTCCTGAGGGGACGGAGTAGTTAGAAGCGGAGGGAAAAGCAGTGTCTGTTGCCTCACCTTCACCCCAGTCAGTGCCTTTCACTGCCCATATAATCAGCCTGTAACAACCTTAAATCTTGTCTTTAGTCCCACTTGGGATTTAGGGAAGGAAATGGATGACTTGAGAAATGTTGCCTTGGCTGTTACCCCACCTTACCTCTGTGCGCCTCTGTGTTATAAGGAGCAAGTGTGGGAAAGATGGGGCAGCACCTGCTTTGGGCGTCTGTGGCTGTGCTTTCCCCATTCTTTCTTTTTCTTTTTCTTAACTTTTCAATCACTGGTCACCTCCCTTTGCTTCCCCAACTTTTCTATTTTATCCTATTCTAATTTTTCTCTGCTTCCTCAATTCCTGGGTTCCACAAGGAACCACTTCTCTTATGTGTGTGAATACATCGGGTATCGCTGTGCATGGGGACTGAGTGTGTGCGCCCACAGGTGTGTGTTTGGGGGACTGTGCTGAACCTCACGACGAGGCATCCTTGAGTTTGCCTGAGATTTTCTGTGAAAATATCTTTACCTTATACATATTCCCTTCTTTGTTCATTTAAAAATCTTGTGGAAATGAACACAGCCACCCAAAGAGGACGAGCAAAGGCTCTGTATGCAGAGCTTGCTCTAGAAGGCAGTAAGTTACCCCCGCTTGCACGCAGGATTCCAAACATTCCATCCTGGCCTGCAGGGTCCTCTTCCCCAACTCTTCTGCATTTGTGCCACTCGGTGGCTAATGCTGACCTGGCATCGGGCAGGGAGTAGAACCGCGGGGAGGCCACAGGGGAGGGAGGCCGGTCACACGTCTCCATCTTAAGGTTTCTCCATCTGAGACCTGACTGTTCCTCTTCCCTCCCTTTACTGACCTCCAACACTAACAGAATTCAGGGAAGATACATTTAAGGGTTGAGTCTCAGGGTGGACCCAGAGGCAGCACAGGAGAGGGACTGCTTTATAGGAGAAAGGGAAGGCTTCGGTGTGCTCTGGCTGGAGGCTGTTGCCTGTGAAGTTGTAGGTGGAAACATAACATCCTATGTGACTAATGAGGACATGTATTTGGCCTCCTCTGGTTAGTCCTTAGCTGACAAAGAAAGGAGAAAAATCAGGCAAGTTTTCAGTTATTAATCAAATACTAGCTATTCTGAGTCAGTCGACACAGAGACCATTGTTTGGAATCCTGTATTTGCTTCAGAGAGTGGTCAGCATCTTAGACTTACTGGTGTAGCTTGTGGGCCAGAGTTCCTCATGTATTTTTTATATGTGATCTTGCGATTGTCCATTGGTAGAGTCTCCCAGTTCCCTCCTTTGATCATTCTCTCACTCTTGAGAAGTCAAACATCTCAGGAAACTATTACTCCAGATCTTCACTGCTCAGAACTTGTTCAATCATCTTCATCGTCAAATGTGTTGCAAAATCTTCTTGACTTTTCTTTTTTCCTTTTTTGGTTTTTTGAGACAAAGTCTCACTATGTAGTTTGGGCTGTCCTTGAACTCACTATATAGTCTGGGCTGGCCTTGAACTGAAGGCAGTCCTCCTGCCTCAGCCTCCTGAGTGCTGGGATTACAGCTATTCCCACTTCTTTTGCTATATCATTATGGTGATCATCTGATGAGACACTGGCTGCATAGAAGCATTTAAAATTCTGAATAAAACACTGCAGTTCAGTATCATGACCACTATCACAAAAACAAGAATAATTAATGGTCCTTCTGAGAAACATCAAAAGCAGGAACCCCAGTTGGCCAACTCAGGACAAGAGAACAAAAAGTGTAGGCCATGAGGAGCAACCCTAGAAGTCAGTAGCTTATCCTGTGTCTCATCATGCCTGCTCAATTTTCTTTGTTAAAATGATATGTAAACTCCCAGGTTCACCGCTTCTTTGGGTGTTTAATTCTTATGAAAACTCCTGGGTTTGTGTAAAATTATTAATATCCTGCCAGGCATGGTGGTGCATGCGTGTAATCCCAGCACTCTGGGAAGCTGAGATGTGAGGACTGCAAGTTTGAGCATAACCTGGTGATTTAGCTGCTTATCGAGACATTGTGTCAAAACAAAACAAAACAAGCAAGCAAAAAATGGCTGGGGGTGAAGTTCAACATGAAGGCCCCTGGGTTAAATTCCCAGTACCCCCCCCAATCAAATAAAATGTATATGATTAGTCTCCTATTAAATCTGTCTTTTGTTAGTCTAATCCACAGGGCTGTAGCTCTAGAATGCAGAGGAATGAAGGACAACTTTTTCCTCCTCCCTGTAATAGTATCAGTTCTCATGCTTTTTATGGCAAATGTGCAGCAACCAGCAATCTGTGTCCCCCTGTACTGCTCTCAAAGACCAACGGAGTCTCCCCTGCACTAGAGATCAGACCAGGACCTTACACTAGCTCTACAGTGAGCTGGACCCCAGCCCTAGGGCATCTGGTTTTCTGCAGCCTCCTTGTGTATGTCCTTTTTCCCTTTAATCTATAAAAACCAAAATCCATTGAATGCCATTTGGGGAGAATTTATCTTACAACTAGAATTCTTGTTTTCAGATGACCATTCTCATTTTGGTTTAAATAAACTCTTTTTTTCTGACTATCAGTGAACTTCAGCTTGTCTGACAGGGTTGCTGATGGCTCCTGAGGATGTTGAGCTAAAACTCCAAGGTTTGTCAGAATGCCATGGGGGGACAGATGACACAGCTTCTAATGGTTGAGGGAAGCCAAGGAAGGAGGCTGCTGCTGAGCTTTGTCTGAGTTGCAGAAGGTCTCTTTTTATGTCTGAATTGTGATCCTGAAATCATCTTGGTGGTCTAACTCCTTAAAGTTATTCTGACACTGGGAATGTGCTGAAAGAATAATCACTTATTGGGTATGGTTACACATACCTGCAATCCGAGCACTTAGGAGGCTGAGGCAGGAGGACTGATGAGAGTTCAAGGCCAGCCTGAGCTACATAGCCTGCACTACAAAATGAGACCCTGTCTCATAAAACCAAAAATAATAATTGTAATAATGATAGACTAACCACTTTTATTTGGGGGTAGTGGTGACACTTGTAATTACTGTATTTCCAGGAGGCAGAGGGAGGAGGAGGGCAAGTCCAAGCCTAGACTGAGTGACTTAGTGAAACCCTGTCTCAAAAAATGGCTGGGCCAGAGGCTGAGCTGTGGTTCTAGTGATGTATCTCAGTGCAAAGACCCTGGATTCAATTCCTCCACCCAAGGTCCCCCTTGTCATCTTCCTCTGCTTTCTTTCCTCCCTAGGACATTAAAAAAGACTGCTAACTTCAGTTCCATTTCTCAGCAAAACAAAAGTATGGAGTTGCTTGACTCCACTCCCTTCAGGAAGCAATTCAAAGATGCCACTCAAACAGGCCCTTGGGAGGTGTCTGGCCACCCATGGGAGCGTGGCAGGAGCCAGGACCCACTGATGCTCTCTTCAGGTCAGTCCACTCCTTTGAGGTCTCCCACATCTTCCTTTATCTCAATCCAACAACAAATCTAAAAGTACATAACATCCTCATTGCAGGAAAGAAGAAACTGAGGAGTACAGAGATAAACTACCATAAAGTGCTTAGCTCTTAATGTGCTAAACCAGGATTTGGACTGAGGCAGTTTGAATTCAGAGCATGGAAGGGTATTTCTTCCTGCAGAGGCATCGAAGTTTTTTCTCAAAAAAAAAATAGGTATCTTTCTAGGTGGTAATTGTGCTGGTTAAAAATAATTTTAAAATGGGAAGTAATTATTAAAAGGAAAAAGGAACTAGGAGGGGGGAGAGGGGAAAGAAAGAAGGGAAAAGGGAGAAGAATGCAAAGTAGCTGTACCACTAGGGTCTCTTAATTCACTGAAAGGGAAGGTTCATGCTAATACGATTGGAAAATTTTTATGCCCTTATCTTGTACCCTGAGTAACTACTTTGAAGATGACAATATGCAATGTATTAACTATTGTTATTCTCCTATTATTTTGTTATGAAATTCTGTTTTACCTTTTT
>NW_004955550.1:1575429-1593654 GCF_000276665.1 Chinchilla lanigera | reverse complement strand
ATATATATATGGTTTATCATTCATCCCTTTACCCAGATCTGACATATAAGGTCAGTGGTCACTGTATAAAAATTGTCCAAGCACCCTCAGTGCACAGGAGAGACATGGAGGGGGTGGAAAGTGGCGGGTAGGCTCACCCTAGAGCCCTCCTTGTCCTCCCAGTCCAGACACCCTCTCCCTTCTCCCGGTCTAGGACAGCTCTTGGCTGAAGGCAGAGAACCCCTCCTTCCCCCAGTTTCTTCCCAGCAGAAGTGCTGTTGGGAGATGTGGAACTCTGGCAAATACCATTTCAAGACAGCTGAGGATAGGGAGGGCTTCCCTTGCCCATAATCGCCTCATTTGCCCTTTGTAAACGCCCGAGTGAAAATAGCAGGCAGAGAGCTCAGCGGACTTCGCTGGGTGTGCGAGGCCTGTGTGCCTGTGCTGTGGTGGTTTCTCTGCAACTGCCTGTGCATTAGGAGACAGATGAGGTTTACATGGGAGAGAGAGTCCTATAGGCAGATTCCCTCTCCCTCCCATTAAACCTAAACAGGGGTTTGCCTGGGCCATTAACCACCCTTTTCACACAATGTTCTTGTTTTTAATCTGATTGGAAACTAAAATGCTCCTCCCACTTTTCTTGGTAGCCAAACCCTTTGCAATCTGTATAAAGACTGTGCTTCCAAGATTGACTGCAGAAACTGACCTGCCCCTCTGGAGACTCAGGTAAGTGGTCTAAGTGGTGGTCTCAGGAGTGTCCACTGCTGGAAGCTGGAGAAGAGAAGCCAACGTGGCTGGCATGCTGAGAAAGCTGGGTTCCCACTAACACCAAAATTTCTCGGGCCAGGGAACCATCTGCTGGGGCAGTGGAATGGGGGCTGGGCCAAAAGAGGCGAGTGCAAAGAACGGATGGGCTGCAGGGACCCCAGAGTGGAGAGAAGCCAGGCTCTCTCTTTGGAGTACAACAGAGCCCCTTTATGACGCCGTGTCACACACCGCACTGAGTTTTCTTTGTGCGCTCAGACAATGGGCTCTGTCATCTGTCACCCCAGACTCACGGCACTAACTCAGTGATAAAATTTACCAAACTTGCCTCAGAGTTTGCTCAGAATGATCTTCTGATGAGCTGTCTGAACACTGCGGGAAATGTATTTTATTTTTCAAATGTATTTTAGGTGAAGAAAATCCAGCATTCAGATGAGGCACTGCCAGGACTTTAGATGACATTAAGTTACCACGTAAAGGGGAGGATGATGTCTAACTAGTGGGGGTGCCATGCATGCTGAGAAGCTCAGGCATGAGTGTGCCATCACTTGGAAAATCTCTCTGGAAAACCCATGAATCTGGAAAGGGAGGCTGCATCCTGGAAAGCAGCAGATGGGAGCCAGAGTTCAATTGCTCAAGGCATGCTCTTCCTTCTCTTCCTTTGCCCATTTAGGCTTTCCCAGCACAGTGAGGTCACAATGACTCTGGAGAAGTCCCTTGTCTTGTTCTCTCTGCTCATCCTGGTGCTCCTAGGGCTGGGGTGGGTGCAGCCTTCCCTGGGCAAAGAATCCTCGGCTATGAAGTTCCAGCGGCAGCACATGGACTCCAGCGGTTCCCCCAGCACCAATGCTAACTACTGCAATGAAATGATGAAGGGCCGGAATATGACACAGGGATACTGCAAGCCAGTGAACACCTTCGTGCATGAGCCCCTGGCAGATGTCCAGGCTGTCTGCTTCCAGAAAAATGTGCCCTGCAAGAACGGGCAGTCCAACTGCTACCAGAGCAACTCCAACATGCACATCACTGACTGCCGCCTGACAAGCAACTCCAAGTACCCCAACTGCTCATACCGCACCAGCCGGGAGAACAAGGGCATCATCGTGGCCTGTGAGGGGAACCCGTATGTGCCGGTGCACTTTGATGCTTCTGTGTAGTCTTCTACCTAAGCCAGAGCAGTGAGATGTCCATCTTGCCACTTTAATTCAACACCTGCCCTTCCCCTCTTCTCTCCTTGCCCCAAAGGAAATAACTGCAGTTAGGGCTCCTGTCCAACACACACATGCTTCCTTCTCCTGAGTCCTGCTCCTGCATGGCTTTGGGGCTGAAGAGTGGGTGGTAATGAGGGCCCCATATTAACTCCTCCACTGCTTCTTTCAATAAAACATAGTTGCAGTCACTGGATTCCTGCCTGGGTACTGTTTCTGAGGTTGCTTTTCAGCAAGGAGTGAGAGATGTAAGTCTGACTCTTTCTGGTGAACAGCAAATGGAAAATTTAAAAGCCTCCCCGCTTCAGACTCTGGGGTGTGAGTGACATGAGAAAATTCTCTTTCTTATCAATTCCTGTATGTCCAGTCCAAATTTTTAAACGTGCGCTGTTTTAGATAAAAGGGTGTCACATCCGGGTGCATAGTAGGGCTATGCACTGGCAGAGGTGGAACTCAGATGTCATAATTCTCTGGCACAGGAGGGAGAGCATGGGCACTAAAACCCTGCCATGCTTCAGGGTGGAAAGGAGGAGTCTGTGGAACTATGATCCTAAATGTCTGTTTTATTTTTTGTTGAGGGAGCTATTTTCACACCAGAAAATGACTCTTAGACAGTTAGGACCCTAAATCATAGAACTGAAAGGACTTAGAGGCTTTGGAATTGAGGGATACCAAGTAGACTTCTGCTGGGAGGCAGACCTCCCTAAGATGAGGTACTGGTACATCTGCAAAGTTCTCAGACTGCTTCCTGGTAGCTACTCCCTATGAGATACATTACATAGTCCTTCTGCAAATCAGTCCTTAAGTTTGGATATATTGTTTGTTTGTAGGTCTTAATAAGTGTATATGGGAAGGTGTCTTCTCAGATTCCTCCCTTCGTCCTCAAGGTTCTTTCCCATTTGATTCTGTTTTTTTTTTTTTTTAAAGAAATATATAATAGACTATTTTTTGGAGAAGTTTTAGGTTCACAGGCTGATCAAGCCGTGATCATCTTCATAGTCCATGACCGAGCTGCTAATATGTGTGGGTTGAGAACACAGGGCATGTGGCTCTAGTGTGTGATGGCTGTGTTTTAAGGTTTGCCACACCCTCACTTTATTCTCTAGCTTTTTCTTGCTGCTTCTTCTATGCTGGGGCTCAGTTTCCTTCCCTTTGCACTTACCCTGAGTCTGCAGTGGTGGATAATTGGGCAGGGGCCTGTGGTTGAGTCCCAGCCCTGTGACAGCTCCCTGTGCTCGTGAGGCAAGTCTGTATCCCTCTCTGAACCAGTTTCCTGATCCAGGGGAGAGGCTCAGCGATCCCAAAGCCCCCTTACAGCTGGGATTTTCCAGTTGTGTGCCCACCCACTGGCTAGTGGGTGGCACTGGCATACAGTTCTTACTTATGTATGATTAGGAATCTCTAGAAAAATCACACACTGATATCGGGACTAGTTCAGTGGAATTCTTTCAGCTTAAATCCACTTTAGAGGTCTTGATCGTCTTAGGAGATGTCACATACTTCGCTAGGGCAGATTTTCCTTGCAGATCACTTTAGACAGTTTCTGACAGGCAAAGCTTGCCTGGGCTCACACGTCTCCCCAGGCCTGACAACCCACAGAACTTCTGCCTTGGCTCAGAGCCCACAGCAGGGACAGCCTGAGGTGCAGGTACAATCAGGGGAGCAGTGAAAAAACACAAAAGTGGGGTCAGGAAGTTTCTTGGCTTCATTGGAAACCTGCTGGTGAGGGTATAGTGCTAGCCAATACTGCTGACCAGCAGGGGAAACTGTCCTCCTCACCTCTCCTTACTTGCTCACAAACACCGCCATATAATTACTCAAGGAGCAAGCCCTGACACACGGGGACACGGGATTGTTGTGCAATAGGGACAAATGTGTTTTCATGGGACATGACTATGGGCGCGCAGGACAATACATCTGTGGCATTAAGGAACATCAGCCTAAGAATGGCCTCTTGTCATCTGACTACAAAATGCTCATCTTAAAGATACTAAAACCTAGGCATGAAACCAAGAATAGCATAAAGAAAACATGGTCTGGAGTCAGCGGTGGTAGTGCGCAACTCTAATGCTAGCTACTCTGGAGTGTGAAGCAGGATTGCAAATTTCAGGCCAGCATGTTAATTTAGAAAGTCTGTCTTGGAATTTAAAAAAAATTAATGCAGGACTGTGGATGTTTTGAGCACAGTGGTGCACACCTATAACCCCAGAAATCAGAAGGTGAGGGCAGGAGGATCATGAGTTCAAGGCCACCTGGGAAGCTTCTCCAGATTTTGTCTCAAATGAAAAAATCAAAAGGGCTGGGGATGTATTTCAGCACTCCCTGAGTTTAATACCTAGCCTCCTAGCCCTAGTCCACCCTTTGGAGAAAAAAAATACTATCAACTCTCTGTCTGAGGGATCAGCATCACTTCCAAATAAGTATAGGCAATGGCTTCAAGGAAATAAGTGAAATCATGAAGAGCATTTAAAGGGATGGAGGACTACCTTGCTTGCAGTCCCAAGGACACAGAGGCAAGGAAAGTGGCTGAGTTCTCAGGCAGACCTCAAAGGTGGTCCAGGGACTTAAGACCAAAGCAGTTCTGAGAATACTGGAAGGTGATGATTTGAAAGAGGATAAAAACAGTTATTCACTAGCAGGCAGTAGGAAGTGGTTTTATTGTGAATGCAGTGCATTAAAATTTGGCAAAAGTCCCAAAGGCCAATATCCTCTTCCCTCTTTCCATATTTACCCTGCCTCAACACAAACAGATCTCCAAAGCAGAATAGATAGATATAGACATAGATGACATAGACTAGATTAGATAGATTAGGTATAGATGATATGGATATAGATCAGATATAGATATAGATAGATGTAGATATAGATTTAGATTTAGATAATTCCCTAGTCCAATCCAATAGCTGAAGCACTCTTATCTTCTCAACATCTTCCTTTTTTCTGAGGGAGCAAGACATTAAATAGAAAAGAAAAAGGAGAAACTGTGTCAAAAGAAAAGAAATGTAGGTCTGGCATGGTGGAGCCCAGGAGGCTGAGACAGGAGGACTGCTGCAAGTTTGAGTTCCAGGCCAGCCTGGGCTACAAAGTAAGTTCAAGGCCAGCCTGAACTGCATAGTGAGATCCTGTCTCAAAAAGACAAAAAAAAAGGGAAATTGTCTTGGTTACTTTTCTCTCTTTGCTGAGACAAAATGCCCAATGCCCAAAATTAAGGAAGGAAGGAAAGGTTTATTTAGCTCACAGTTTGTGGAGGTTTCAGTTTGTACTTGGCTGGCTCCCAAGGCCAGGTGGCACAGGGCAGAGGGTAACAGTTCATAGTGGTGGAAGATAGCAAAACCAACAAAAGCAAAAAGGAGGAGCTGTGGCAAGCAGCCTCTTTCCCTCCCTTACATTGAAATGCAAACTACCCACCTGAGGGTAGGTGTAGCACTCACATCCGTAACTCCAACATTAGACCATGAATCAATTTTAAACTCTAAAAGCTGGCCCCATGACTGCATGTGTCTTTGGGGGGACCCCAGACAAAAACCATAACAGAAATGTAATCAAAACCGTATCTAAGTGTACAGTCTTACACTCTTATTTACACTCTTACAGCCTTGTCTATGTGTACAGGAACCAGTGGATAGGGATAGGAGGGTGACTCTTCTAAGGTGGATCACAGGCCACAACGAAGACTCTGAACTGGGTAACATCTTTGTATCTACAGTAATGATAGTCCCTTCTGGTGAGCCTACAGATAGTCCGGTTGACAGAATTTGCACTCTGGTGGCAGATTTTCTGACCATTCTTGTGATGATGTTGGCCAAAATGCAGGAATCACTCACATTTTGGAAAGAACCATGCAGAAAGATGTTTGTATGCTTACATTACCAGGAACAGTTGTTGACATCACTCATTGCCTCAGTGCATTGGAATCAAATTGGCTGGATGTGCTGAATGTCAAACCACTGAGCCCTGCTGAGGACTGGAGGCACAGCCCAAAGAGGACACAGTAGCCCAAATAACCCCAGCAGCAATAGGAGAGGAAATGTCAAACTTGCTCATCTTTTCTGTGTAAGGAAAGGGAAGATCATGGTAATAGTAGAAACAATAAGAGCAAAATTATTGATCAAAACAATTTACATTTTTGTTTTGCCTTTAAAGATTTCACAACTCCTAAAAATCTCTCACATAGTCTCGCAATTACAGTGAAAAGACTCTGAGGTGAGCAGACCCCTCCCCTGACTGGCACATCCCGTGCCCCTCCTGACCTGTGCTCCCGCAGTCAGTAACCCTCACATCGGAAACCTTGGTTTCTACCTCTTCCCCTGAGACGCTGACCTTCACCTCTGACCATCTTCATTGCCCTGCACATCCCAGCCCCAAGTTCTCCCCTCTTACCGTGTCTGTGCTGGGTTCCTGCTGAGCTCAGGGCAGTGCTTAGTCCAGCTTCAGAGGACTCCTTCTGCTTTTCTTCTCCCCAGCCAACCAACACTGCTGTGCCAGGTGGGGAAAGGAGTGTTCTGAGCCCCAGGAAAGAGAACCTGCCACTTTGTAGATGTGAACTTCTTCTGCAGTGAGAATGAGCCTGGAGGCTTTTAATCTCCTCTTGAAATTCATATCATCATCGCTATTTATAGAGGAAGAATTCTCACTTGCTAAACAAGATGACTCGAAAGTTTTAGGGAACTGACAACTTCCTGATAAATGTTTAGTGCTTTCTTCTTGATCGACAGCTTCAGTATTTTGAAGTTCTATGATTGCAGTTTCTTATAAGAAAATGTAAATGTGATACAACAGCTGCAACATACTTGGAAATGTTGAGTTCCAACAATAGATGTGAATGAATTAATCATTTATGACTGTGTTTATTGCACCAGATCTTGTGCTACTCAGATTCAGGAGTTCCTGTTTTAATGAAAGACAGAGTCAGATAAGCAGACAAGTATGGTGTACGTACAAAGATAAACACAGACAGTGTGTACGGGATGAGGGAGGACACGGTAGAGGCTGTGGGGAGATGGAGGAGGAAGAATTATTAGGACACCGCTTCTGAACTGAACTTTGAGAACTAATTAGATGTGGGGGAAAAGGATGAGGAGGCCTAAAAAGAGGGAACCGTGTGTGAACAGACCCACGAGCTTGAAGGAGAAAGGAAAATTTGAGCATTTGCCTTTGAATGTCGACTTTCCTTTCTACTGGTGCCTCAATACTCTTATTCTAAACCTGATTTTTTTCTGGATGCCTCAATAAAGCTTCCCACATTCACCTGCTGCCTCCCGCCTCTTCCTTGCAGTCCAATCTGCTTCCGGATTAGTCTTCCTCCAGCACAGTTATAGTAAGCTCAGCACACTTGACCCGATAAAGAAAACGGAACCAACGCCATTTTGTGTTCTAGCGCCATTTTAAAGCTTAAGTTTCTGTTTCCTTAAATTTGTTTTTTGTAAATGTTGTCATAGATACCTAACCCAATACCACCTCATGCTCTGTCATAAAACTGCTTGTCCCCTATGTAAAATGTCAAACATCTTTGTTCCTTTGTTACAAGCTAAGTCCATGCTTTGTAGTCTTTGTGTAGCTGCAGTAAATCATATCAGCACCACGCACCCCCATAGACCAAGAACTAGAACTGCATAACTGTTCTGCCCTCCTGCCCTTTGGGGTCAGTGCTTGGTCACGTACTGGTGCCCACGACCGGCCTTGAATAGATTTGCTTGTCTCTGCATCTGGCCTCCACAGGTGACTCAATTAACTAAGTGCACTTCCCACGACAGACCAATGGCTTTTTTAAACATATATTTTAAAGAAAAAAGAAAAAAAAAGCAATAAAAAATGGTACAGAATTTCAAAATAAGATGATAGGGGACCAGGGATGTAGCTCAGTGGCATAAGCGCTTGCCTGGCAAGCTTGAGGTCATGAGTTCAATTCCTGGTACAAAAAAAAAAAAAAAAAGATAGGAAATTAACAATGGTTATTATATTGCATATTGTTATCTTCAAAATAGTTGCTCAGATATAAGATATAGGCACACAAAATTGATCAAACAATATAAACAATAACTGTTCCTTTCAGTGAACTAATAAAACTTTGTAGTACAATTATCTTAGCTATATCTTGTGTGTGTGTGTGTGTGTGTGTGTGTGTGTGTGTGTGTGTGTGTAGTTTTTGGTTTTTTTCCCCTTCCTTCTTTTCTCCTTTCCCCTATCCCAGTTGTTCTTTCCATTTGAGTAAATAAGATCCAAAAGGTATAATAGATATTGTGAATGAGAAAGAAACTGTCCAGGGGCTTTTAACGGTTTCAAATATCTACAGGCAATGAAATAATGTCTGTGATTTACTTGCTCCAACGTTACTTACAAGATACAAGTTTTTATTATTTTTTTATTTTCAAAGATAAAGAATGAAGACACATTAACAAACAAACAGACATAAACAAAACAACACCCAGACAATAGAAGCAATACAGAGTTTCAGACAAGGTGACAGGAAATTAACAATAGTTATTGTATTACATATTGTCATTTTCATTTTTTTTTAAATAAAAGAACAAAAACATTAACAAACACATCTACATTTACAAAATAACACAAGAACAATACAAGCAATACTGAAATTTAGGCAAAGTGATACAAAATTAACAATGGTTGTTGTATTACTTATTGATTTCTTTGAAGTGGTTACTCAGGAAAACAAATATAGACACATAAGATTGGTCAAATAATTAATCATTAACTGTTCCTTTCAATAAAGCAATAGAAGTCAGCAGTACAACTATGTTAACTATCCTGTATATACATATAAACATAATTTTCCCCTTCTTTCTTTTCTCTTTTCCCTTATCCCAGTTCTTTACTTTTTTTTTTTTTTTGTCTTTTTTGAAACAGGGTCTCCCTGTGCAGTTCAGGCTGAACTTGCGCTCACTTTGTAGCCCAGGCTGACCTGGAATTTGCAACGGTCCTCCTGCCTTAGCTTCCCAAGTGCTGGGATTACAGGAATGCGCCACCATGCCCAGCTCTACTCTACTTTTGAGCAGTTTCCTTTTGTTTCACAATGTTTATCATATCTCCTAATTTTATTCACTCTTTCAAGTTCTTACCCTAGTGAGACAATACATTGTTTACACATGTGGCTGACTTATTTCGCTTACGAGTATGGTCTCCAGTTGTGGCCATTTATCTGTAAAAGCCTTGAGTTTATCTGTCTTTATAGCTGAGTAATATTCCATTGTATAAAAAATACCACAACTTTTTTATCCATTCCTCAGTGGATGGACATTTGGGTTGCTTCCATGATTCAGCTATTACAAATTGCACTGCTATAAACATGGGTGCACATATATCACTACGATATGATGTTTTCAGATCTTCTGGGAAAGTACCCAGAAGGGGGATAGCTGGGTTGAATGGGACCTCTAGACCTATTTGATGAGGAACCTCCAAACTGGTTTCCACAGTGGTTTCACCAGTCTGCATTCCAACCAGTGGTGGAGAAGGGTTCCTATTTCTCCACAGCCTCGTCAGCATTTGTTATTGGTTGATTTCTTAATGCTAGCCATTCTTACTGGGGCAAGATGAAATCTCAATGTTTTAATTTGCATTTCTTGAATGACTAATGATGTTGAACATTTTCTCATGTATTTATTTTCCATTTGTATTTGTTTATCTTCGAAGTGTGTATTCATCTCAGATGCCCATTTCTGGATTGAGTCTTTGAATTTGGGAGGGCTGATGTTTTTTAATTGTTTATATGTTCTAGATAGAAGTCCTTTGTCTGAGGAACAGTCAGCTAAAACTTTTTCCCAGTTTGTGGGTTTTCTTTTTATTCTGCTGGTGATTTCTTTAGATGTGCAAAAATTTTTCAGTAAGATGAAATCCCAGTTATAGATTCTTTGAAATATTTCCCATGCGGGTTGGTTTTTATTCATGAACTCTCTGCTACCCCTATGTCTTCAAGATTTTTACCTACTTTCTCTTCCAATAGATTTAGTGTTTCTGTTTTAATATTTAGATCTTTGATCCATTTTGACTTGAGTTTTGTGCATGGTGATAGACTTGGGTCTATTTTTAGTCTTCAGCAAGTGGCAGGCCAGTTTTTCCAGCACTATTTATTGAAGAGACTATCTTTCTTCCATTGAACTTGTTTGGTCCCTTTGTCAAAGACTAGGTGGCTGAGTGTGTTTGTGGTTGTGGTTGTTCCTGTATATATCCTAGTGTTGGATTTTGTTTCTTAATCCACTCTGCCAGTCTGTTTCTTTTGCCTGTGAATTGAGGCCATTTACATTAATTGTTATAACTGATATGTGTTGGGTTGTCTTTGTCATGTTATTTACTTGTTGTTGGTTTCCTACTTTTTCTCTCTGTTTAATTGCTTGCTTTGCTTGAGGCTTCCTTTCTATTGTTATTCTTGAAATTGTGGTCATTTTTCCTCTGTCTAGAATATCTTTTAGTACTCTTTGTAAGGTTGGTTTGGCACTCATGAAGTTCTTCAGTTGTTCTTTGTCATGGAAATATTTTATTTCTCTGTTGAATTTGAAGGATAGTTTGGCAGGATACATCAGTCTTGGTTGGAAGCTATTTTGTCTCAGAACCTGTAATAC
The DNA here is from genome assembly GCF_000276665.1 of Chinchilla lanigera. Classification (NCBI taxonomy): domain Eukaryota; kingdom Metazoa; phylum Chordata; class Mammalia; order Rodentia; family Chinchillidae; genus Chinchilla; species Chinchilla lanigera. The sequence continues at coordinate 1,583,126 of NW_004955550.1, read as the reverse complement.
TTCACTCCAAGCTCTTCTCAATTGGATGGTTTGTGTTGAGAAATCTGCTGTGATTCTGATGGGCTTCCCTTTATAGGTGATCTGTTCCTTTCTCTAGCCGCTTTTAATATTCTGTTCTTTTGCTGTATGTCTGGGATCTTGATTATTATATGTCTGGGTGTAGTTTTGTTTTGGTTATGACTAGTTGGAGTTCTATATGCCTCACTCACTGTACATCAGAATCTTTACCCACGTTTGGGAAATTTTCTGCTATTATTTCTGCAAATATTCTCTTCATGTCATTTGTGTGCCTCCTGCTGTTTCATTGACTCCTAGTAGTCTTACATTATTTCTCTTTGCCTCATATTGCAGCTGTTGAATTGATTTTTCCTGGTTCCTTGTTGATTTTAAGAGGTCCTTCATTTCATGATCATTACCTGCCATGTTGTCTTCGAGAACTGAAATCCTGTCTTCGGTTTCATTCAAGTGGTTTTGCCAGCTTTCAATAGAAGTTTTTATTTCCTGGATGTCTCTTTAAATTTGTTTCATGCATTCTAGTTCACTCCTGTCTTTTTCATTTAGCATTTCTACCAGTTTCCTATGCTCATCCATTTTTTTATATATGTCTTCTTCAGATGTGCTAGCAATTCTTTCATTATTGTTGGCATTTCATATTTTATCTGAGACATTATTTCTGATCTGATCTCTTCTGTGGCCTGATGGAGTTGTTTTTTTACTTCCATTGCAATCGTTTCAGCAATTTCAGGTGTGTGTTTACCAAGTTTTCCTATGTTAGTGTCTCCTGGACTTGTTCTAGGTGGGGTGGAGTTCTGAGATTGCATTTTAGTCCTTCATCTTGTCATGTTTGATATCAGAGGCAGGGTGCTCAGTCTCCCTTTTCTCTGGCAGCTCAGCAAAGTTCCCAAGTGTTCCTAATTATCCTGGTGGTCAGACTTGCCCCTCAGTAGCTGCCAAGATGGGCTATTCACTTTGGGGTCTTCCAGTGGTTAGCAGAATGTACCTAGTTCTCCCAGGTCCCAGATGTGAACTATGATGTCTGTGGATTGCAGATCCCCTGCTCAAGTGTTCCTAGGCAGCTCAGGGCACACATATGATCTGGAAGTGGGCTGTACTGGTGGCAAGATCAAGGGCCACTTGTTCCTGTGTCCCCAGACAGTTCAGGGTGCAGGCAGAACCTAGACATGAACTGCAGAGTCAACAATTTGTGGACCATCTGATTCTGTGTTTCCAGGCAGCTTGGGGCATGCAAGAGCCAGGTGAGGGTTGCACTGGTGGTGATCTCAGACCACCTTTTTCTGTGACCTCCAGGAGGTCAGGGCTTGTGCAAAGCCCAGACACAAACCATGGTGTCAGCAGTTCATGGACCACCTGATCTAAGACCTCAGGTAGTTCAGGGCACACACAAGGAGGACCCAAATGCAAACCCCAGTGTTAGCAGTTCATGGGCCTTCCAAGCTGGTATCTCCTGGCTGCGCCAGGTGCACAGGGGCCAGAGACACAGACTATAATGGTGGCAAGATAGTGGGTTGCCTCCTCTGTTCTCGGGTTTACCTGGTTCTCTTGGTACTCAGCCGTGAACTGTGATGTCAGTGGATTGAGGACCTCCTGATTCCATGTCTCCAGGTAGGTCAGGGCTCATAGGAGCCAGACCCAGGCTGCACTGGTGGTGATGCAGACCACCTGTTTCTGTGACCTCCAGGAGGTTAGGGCATGCACAAAGCCCAGACATGAACTGCGGTGTCTGCAGTTCATGTACCACCTGATCTAATACCTTAGGCAGTGCAGAGCATGCACAGGAAGGGCCTAAACATGAACCCTGGTGTTAGCAGTTTGTGGGCCTTCTGAGCCAGTATCTCCTGGCTGCATCAGGCAACAAGATACAAGTTTAACATACAAAAGTTACTGCTGTTTTTAGCTTTGTTTTGAGACAGGGTCTCATTATGTCACTGTGCAGCTCAGGCTGGCTTGGAGCCTAGAACTCACTAATCTTCTGCTTTAGCCTCCTGAGTGTCAGGATTACAGATATGTGCTACTATGGTAGCACAGACACATAGTATGATGGCCAGCTCAAAAGTCAATTGCAGCAATGAAAAATGGGGATCTGAATTTACACACACTAAACCATTTACATTGCCATAAAAAGTGAAATACTTAGGTATCAATCTAATAAAGTATGTAAAGATTTTGTGGGGCTGGGGATTTAGCTCAGCAGCAAAAGCACTTGCCTGGCAAGTGCAAGGTCATGAGTTCAGTTCCTGGTACCGGAGAAAAACCAAAAACCAAAAAAAAAAAGATTTTGTATGAGTCAGCTTTTTGTTCTGTGACCAATTATGATGGGGAGCTGGAGGCAGTGGGGTGGGGAGGAGGCTTAGAGGACCAAATGTAGGCCTCAACTGTCTGTATTAATTTGCCTGTCTGCCATGAAGAGTATGAGAAAAGCCAATAAAAAATGCAAAAATTATTCCCAATCTGGCCAAATTGGGAGGGCAGGTAGTCAGATCTTTCCCTCTAACCCTGCCTACAGCAGTGCTCTAGTGTATGGTAAAGGTAGAACAAACAACAGGAACTATTCCAGGCTTTTGCCAATGGAAAACTCAGGGGTAGGCGCCCAGAAGGAGGGCCCCCGGAACCAGGGAAGCAGTGGGGCAGGGAGTGCTGACCCTCGGGCTGGCTCCCTGCCTTGCAGGGGCCCAGAAGGAGGGCTCCGGGTGCCCAGGAAGCCATGGGGCAGGGTGCACTGACCCTCAGGCCGGTCGCCAGCCTAGCAGGCGCCTGGCAGGAGGGGCTCCCGTGCACAGGAAGCCATGCTGCAGCGAGTGCCAGTCTTCGGGCCAGCTCCCTGCCTCGTAGGTGCCTGCAGGAAGGGCCCCCGGCACCCGGGAAGCCGTGGGGCAGGGAGCGGTGGCCCTAGGGGTCAGCTCCCTGCCTCACAGGCACCTGGAAGGAGGGCCCTCAGCACTCAGGAAGCCACGGGGTGGGGAGTACTGGCCCTCTGGCTGGCTCCCAGCCTAGCAGGCACCCGGATGGAGGGCCTCCAGCACCCGGGAAGCCACAGGGCAGGGAGCGCTGGCCCTTGGGCCAGCCCTCAGCCTAGCAGGCGACCAGGAGGAGGGGTTCTGGCACACAGGAAGAACTGCGGCAGCGAGCACCAGTCTGTGGGCTGCTACCTGCCTTGTAGGTGCCCAGAAGGAGGGCCCCCAGTGCCCAGGAAGCCATGGGGTGGGGAGGCTTGACCCTCGGGTAGGCTCCCCGCCTCACAGGCGCCCGTTAGGAGGGCCCTCGGCACCCGGGAAGCCATGGGGTGGGGAGTGCTGGCTCTCAGGCTGGTCCTCAGCCTAGCAGGCACCAGGAAGGAGGGCCCCCGGCTCATGGGAAGCTGCGGGAAGGGGAGTGCTGGCCCTCGGGCTGGCCCCTAGCCTAGTGGGCACCCAGGAGGAGGGCCCCCCATGCCTGGGAAGTCACAGGGCAGGGAGTGCTGGCCCTCAGGCCGGCTCCCAGCCTAGCAGGCATCCAGGAGGAGGGGCTCGGGCACATGGGAAGCCAAGCTGCAGCGAGCGCTGTTGCACACCAGCCCTCAGGCCGACCACCGCCACTCAATTGAGAACTACCATGACACAGAAAAACAATGATACAATTGGCCCACCATGCACCGGCTGTGGAGACCCACCCACGGGCATGTGTGAATCATTCAAACATGGAGAAACCCCTGGGAATATGTGCCATACAATGGGTCACTCTTTCTCCTGCCACTGAGAACCAGAAAGATCCTGAGTCAGCGGAGGAGCAACTGCTGAACAAGGACTTGGAGGACATGAGAATACAGACTAAGCCCGAGGAATCAGAGGTCCTGTGGACTGGGGTCATGAGAGCCGCTAGGAAGCTGTAAGCCAGGAGGACCTTGCACAATACCTACGGAGACTCCCTGGAAGCCATTCTTCCTCTGACAGTACAGGCTGTGGTGGAGCTCTGGAGAAGTCTGCAGCAAGATTCCTGCTGCCTGTTCTGACAGTTGGGGAAAGGATACTAATTGGTTGTGGGGTCCCAATGCGATGGGAGGCTGGAGAGAAAATGCTACAAAGAATGGCTTTTGCCCCAGATGGCTCACTTGAGATGTTAGTAAGAATTGCCTCCTCAGTATTTTATAGCCATGAGAGAAGGAGGAGGCCAAGGAGAGAAAACAAAGAGACCAAGAAAAAGCAGCTGCTTTTGCTGCAACACTAAGAGAAACAGATCCCAAGTCTGATTCCTGGGGCCCCAAGAAGACCTCAATGACTGCATTCATCTGCTACCACTGTTAAAAGCCAGACCACCTCAAGAGGAACTGCCCTAAGAGGCCCCATGGGCCAGGCCCTGAATGCAAAGGTGACCACTGGAGATCGGTCTGCCCTCTGAAGTGGAGGCCCCAGAGCTCAGACCCATGCTACCAGTTAGTCCAACAGGAATGAGGGGGAACGGGGCATACTCTGCCTTCTCCTTCTGGCCAGACTGTCATCTCCATGGAGGAGCCCTGGGTAAGCATGACTATGGAGGAACAAGAAAACAGCCTGTTGCTAGACACAGGTGCAAGTCTCTTGGTCCTTCTTTTCAATCCTGGCCTTTCTTCCAGCCATCACACCTCAGTGACAGGAGTCACTGGTGAGGAGGTAATATGCTATTTTTGACAACCCTTAGGCTGTAACTGCTTGTTAGATCCATCTTGTGTATCTCTGTCTTCCTGAGAAACTACTTTGAAGATACCACCATGTATTACATCAGCCATTGATATTTTCCTACTAATCTATCCATAACTCTAATGTTTGTATTGCTCCTATCCTATTTCATAAATGGATGCATGTCTATTATTATGTGTTTCCTGCAACAACCATTGAGAATAGTTAATGAGTATTCAATAGGTCACTCATGTATAGCTCTATTTATTTTCTTTAGAAGCCACTTTGAAGATACCAAAGTATAGTACAACAACTATTGATAATCTCCTCTTTTGTCTGTAACTCACTATTATTTGTCTGTTTGTTTTCCTGAGAAACTATCTTGTAGATAACAATATGTAAAACAATAACCATTGATAATTTCTACCACTTTGTAACTTGGCAAGCCCCCCCCCCATTATTATGTTATCCTTCCTTTACTCTTTAAAAGAAAAAAAAAAAAAAAGAAAAAGAAAACTCAGGGGAAAAAATGTTGAAAGCCTGGTTCTGTTGAAAGTTGTACTCTGTGGATAAGGAAGCTGGAGAAATATACTAATTTTTAAAAATCCTAAATTTTGGAGATTAATATTAACCTCTTGTTTACAACAAATATCTGAGAAAAAGAAATTGAAAGAGGGAGAATTAATTTTGGCTCACAGTTTCCATGGTTCAGTCCCTGGATGCTGGCTCCATTCCCTCTATGCCTGCTGCAAGGCAGAATCGTTGTGGTGCAAAGGCACCCAGAGGAAAGCTGCTCACTTCACAGCAGACAGAGAACACACAGAGAGAAAGACAATCAGCTTAGAAGTAAGAAAGTGCTCTTTTGGCCCACAGTTCTGGTGGTTCCTGTCTATGGTCTGTTGGCCCTGTTCATCTGGTCCTCTGGCAAGGCAGTGATTGTGCTCAATAGCATGTGGTGGAGCAGCATTCTACCCACAATGTTCCATGGATGGGGAGGAGCAAAGAAGCTGAAAGGAAAGGGCTGGAGTCAGAATTCCCCTGACACTCATGCTCCCAGTGATTTAACTGCCTCTGCTAGGCCCCATCGCCTGAGGTTCTGACACCTCTCAACAGTGTGCAGGGCAGGAACCAGGGCTCAACACATGGGCCTTTGTCAGGATCCAGACTACAGCAGACAGTGTGATGCCAGTTAAAGAATAAACAGATAGGTCAGTATAACAGAACAGAACACCCAGAAGCGAACCCACAGGGAACTGATCTTTGACAAGGGAGAATGATAATTCACCTGAGAAAAGATGGTCTTTGCAACTAATGGTAGCTGAACAACCATATAGTAGTATCTCAGTTTGCAAACAACTCAGTTAGCAAACAAAATGGCCAGTAAAATTTTGCTTCTGTTGACAAATTCTGCATCAGATGACAAACATGACCACAGCCATCTTCCCTACACAAACACAAATATAGCCATCTTCCCCAAAATCTTTGAACAAGTTACATTCATATACTGAGGTACCACCATACATCTACATGCCAAAACAATCCTTATATAAATCAATGTCTTATGCATTTCTATAGATCTAGATTTTATACTTTTCACAAAAATGAACACAAAATGTTCTATAGACCTAAATGTGACAGATTACACAAAAATTGCAGAATAGAGCCAGGCGTGGTGGTACACACTTATAACTCCAGCACTCAGGAGGCTAAGGCAGGAGTATCACTGCAAGTCTGAGGCCATCTTGGGTTATGTAGTGGGTTCAAGGCAGCCTGAACTACAAAGGGAAACACTGCCTCAGAAGAAGGAAAAAGGAGAAGGGGAAGAGGAAGGAGGAGGAGAAAAAGAAGAAGGAGGAGGAAGAGGAGGAGAAGGGGAAGAAGGAAGGAGAAGAAAACAAAGAAGAAGGAGGAGGAGGAGAAAACAAATGAAAAAAGTTCATGATCTTGGATTTGGTGATGACTTTTTAGATATAAAACTCAAAGCAGGATCTATAAAAGAAAATATGGACAAATTGTTATGGTTTTTGTCTAGATGTCCCCCCAAAGCCTCATGTGGTCATAGGGGTGTTTCAAAGGTGGCTGAATCTAGGGCATGTGATTGATTTGTGGTGCAATACTGGGATTGATGGTGCTGGGATTAAGGGTGGGTGATTGCTGGATCAGTCCCCTGGTTGGACTGGCACTACCTTAATCCCAGCACACTGGATACCATACATGGAACAGAAAGAATCTTGTCTCTCTTCTCTCCCTTGTTGCTATTGCTGTCTTCCACCACCATGAATGGTTGCCTCTCTGCCATGTGCCACTCTGGCTTGCAGCCAGCCAACCATGGGCTAAAACCTCCACAAACTGGAGCTAAATAAACCTTTCCTCCTTTAACTTCGGATGTTCGGTATTTTGTCACATCAAGGAGAAAAGTAACCAAGGCAAAAATAAACTACATTAAAAGTTTTAAAATTCCTACTCTGCAACAATGTTAAAAACGTGAAAAGACAAATCATACACAGAGAATATTTACACAAAATACATGTAATGAAGGACTGTTATACAACATAAAGAACAATTAAATCCCAACAAGAGAAAAATGAATAACTTCTAGTTTTAAATATGGGAAAAATATATGAATAGACACTTTACCAAAGAAGATATACAGAAACTAGTTCACATAGACAGGAAAGATTAGGATAGGGTACAAATTAACAGAAAACAAGGTAGACTAACAGCAGAAGAGACAGTTTACTTACACATGCACATAGGAGAACTCCATAATGAGAACTGAATGGAATAGCCACAGGTAATTTTTTTTTTTATTTTAAAGAGTAAAAGAAGGATAACATAATTATAGGGGGGGCTTACCAACTTATAGACAAAGTGGTAGGAAATTATCAATGGTTACTGTTTCACATAGTGTTATTTACAAGATAGTTTCTCAGGAAAACAAATAGACAAATAATAATGAGTTACAGACAAAAGAGGTAGGAGATTATCAATAGTTGTTGTACTATACTTTGGTATCTTCAAAGTGGCTTCTAAAGAAAATAAATAGAG
>NW_004955550.1:1571944-1574805 GCF_000276665.1 Chinchilla lanigera | reverse complement strand
TTGTATGGCACATATTCCCAGGGGTTTCTCCATATTTGAATGATTCACACATGTCTGTGTGTGGGCATCTGCGGCTGGTGCATGGTGGGCCAGTAGTGTCATTGTTTCTCTGTGTCGTGGTGGTTCTCAATTAAGTGGCGGCGTGCAACAGCGCTCACTGCAGCGTGGCTTCCCCTGCGCTGGGGGCCCTCCTTCTGGGCGCCTACAAGGCAGGAAGCAAGCCAGCCGGAAGATCAGCGCGCCCTGCCCGAGCCACAGGTAAATTTTGAACACCAACTTAACATGAAAACATTTTAGGGCTTCAGTGGGAAAGTATGGAAGATTTATTTTTATATTGGTGGTACTAGAGACTGAATTCAGGATTTCACACTGAACTGCATCCCTAGCCCTTTTTTTTATTTTTACAACAGGGTCTCACTAAGTTGCTGAGTTGCCTGGGCCAGGATCCATCTTGTGATCCTGCTGCTTCAGCCTCCCACAGTGCTGAGATTACAGGTGCACACTCCCATGCCTGGCTCTGTACAGCTTTTTTATGCTAAATGGAAATCTTTCTTCTTGACTGGAAGTCTCCCTACAAGGGGATTTATGGAAGATGTATTCATTCTTCTGAGTGTGAAAGGGCAGTTGTCTCTGGGAAGTTCCTCAGAATGTCAGGAAGTTGTACTTAAATTTAGTTAGCGGTGTTTTGAGTGTGTGTGTTTGCATACCTGAGGTTCAGATGTTTTAAATCTAAAATAATTTTGATTCCTTTCAGTGACTTTTAATCACTTCAATATATCACTAGAGAACTGTGAGTTAAAACAACGTGACTATCACTGCACACCAATTAGAATGGCTAAGCTTTTTAAATGACCCCACCAAATGCTGGTGAGGATGAAGAGAAGATGGAAAAAACTAACTTTTAAAGTTCCATTTTGCCCTACTGGTTATAAAATCCTTATAAAAATCCCAGACTTTCACCCCCACAGTGCAGTCTGCTTTTGGACTCACCTGCTGCTCTCTTATACCCTGATAAACTCATAGCTTTTCTATGTTCTTTGCTGTTGGTTAATTCTCTTACCACCTATGGACCAGGCCTTGCACCCACCCTGCAACTTTCCTGCCACTGTTTTTATTAAAGGCTAAGAAGATAGTGATTCAAACTGGTATAGAAGGAAATGGATGCAAGGGCAATCAGTACAATGGCTTTGTAATGTTTCATTGGCTTCCCCAGCATCCACCCCTTATTCAGATAGCTTTATATTTCTTTGCCTTAGGGAACTATCTTTCCTCTTTTGTGTAGAATATTGGTAGGACTATCCATGAAGACAAGGTTCCCAGTCTTCTCCACTGCACCAAGTAAAGGTCATGAGGTTTGGGCAGACTGGATTCCTTCTTGTAGGATACCAGAGTAGCCCATTCCAACATATGACTGTACAAGACCGCAATATTCTTCCCAAATTATAGTGCTAGAAATAGACTCTCACACTCCATGATTAGCCATTCTAATTGGTGTGCAGTAAAATACAGCTGCTGTCTCACTGTGCTCTCTCCCCACACTGCTGCTTGCTATGAAGGACGCTAACACACTGTACATGGGGAGATGGTGATTTGGATCATAAGGCACCTCCACTGCCTCAGAGCTAACTCTGAATAAAACTTTTTCCCCATTTTTACCAAAATAATGGCTTTCTTTGATTTGGTTAGTGGGCAACAAAAAAAAACCTGAGCATAAGGACTTAATGCTGGTAACCACTGGAGCATATGAGACAGGTACAGGATCACCAAAATAACCATCCTAGGCAGGTTTAAGTCAATCTACACTCTGCTTACCTCACAAATCACCTGAATAATGTCAAGAGTTATACATTAAAGGAGTCAGTTTGACGTAGTTCACTACTGGTCCTCACAGGAGCTCATTAGTCTCAAGATAAAGACATCTATATGGATCAACTTTGAGAAAGAGTCACAGGCTAGGGATGCAATGAAAGGAGTAGTCAGAGAGAAATTTATAGCAGTGGATTCCCACATGAGGAAAACAATGAACACAAATAAACAACCATATGCTGTACCTCAAACTTCTAGAAAAAGAAGAGCAAGTCAAGCCCAAAGCCCAAACAAGGGAGAAAATTATAAAGATCAGAGCAGAAATTAACACAGTTGAGACTAAGAAAATAGTACAAAGAATTACTGAATCAAAAAGTTGGTCCTTTGAAAAAAATAGATAAAATTGATAAACTTCTAGCCAATCTTATCAAACAAAGGAAAGAAAACACTTAAATCCATGCAATAAGGAATGAAAAGGATGAAACCACTACAGATTCTGTAAAAATTCAGAAGGCCATCAATATCTACTTCAAAAATTTTTACCCTCACAGGATGGAAAACACACAAGAAAGGGACAGATTCCTAGATACCTATGAATTACCAGAGCTGAATCAAGAAGATATAAAAATCCTGAATAACCCAGTAAAAGACAGTGAAATTGAAAATGTCATTAAAAAAACTTACCAACATTATATAAAAGTACCATAATTTTCTTATCCAATCCTCAGTGGATGGACATTTGGGTTGCTTCCACAATTTAGCAATTACAAATTCTGCTGCTAGGAACATAGGTGCACATATATCGCTGTGATAGGATGTTTTTAGATCTTCTGGGAAAATACCCAGCAGGGGGACAGTTGGGTTGAATGGGACCTCTAGACCTATTTGATGAGGAATCTCCAAACTGGTTTCCACAGTGGTTTCACAAGTCTGCATTCCAACCAGCGGTGGAGAAGGGTTCCTATTTCTCCACAGCCTCGTCAGCATTTGTTATTGGTTGATTTCTTAATGCTAGCCGTTCTTACTGGGGTAAGGTGGAATCTCAATGTTGTTTT